>NC_048912.1:7798839-8098839 GCF_011077185.1 Oxyura jamaicensis
GGGTGGCGCGCGCGGCCCGCTGAGGGGAGGCGAGGCGGCGGGCAGGCCCCGCCGGGGGCCGTGAGGCGGAGCGGCGGCCGGGGGCGGAGCGGGGGCCGCCGGCAGCTCGGCCGGGGCCCGGCGAGGCGATGCTGCGGCCGGGGGCACCGCCGGAGCCCAGGGAGGGGGCCGAGGAGAGCGAGGTAGGAAGGGGGAGGAGAGGGCTGGTGGTGGTGGTGGTGGTGGTCGGGGGGCTCCCGGTGCCGGGCTGAGGTGAGGGGGGAGCGGGGCGGCTCGGCACGGGGCTCCCCACGGGCACGGCTCGGCGACCTCCCCTCGCCCGGTCCCGGCTGCCCCCTGAGGGAGCTCCCGCGGCGCCTCCGGGCTGCGGGGATGGGCAACGAACCCCCATCGGAGGGGCTGCCGGCTCGCTGCTGCTGCTCCGGCGCCTTCCTGCTTTTGGTTGGGGGCTTTGGAGGGTTTCGGTGTGGTTTGGTTTTTATTTTTGAGACAGGGAGTGTTTGCTAAGGGAGGGCCTGGTCATTAGGGGTCTCCTGTGTCAGGGATGCGGTGCTGGGGCAAGTTGAGCAGCAGCTGGGCTCCTGAAGAGCAGAATAAGTGATTTCATGCTTTTTATTTGTTTGTTTTTGAATGCAGATGGATGTGGCTGCTGCTCTGTCATTTGTTTTTGTGGAAACCGAGTCCTCTGGCGACTAAGGTCAGGATCAGAGTGCTGCTGTGATGAAGTGGAAGGATGCTTAGCTTGAGGAGCTTAGTTGCGTGTAGTCACTTCTAGGACACAGTCTAGCTGCGTAGCTCCAAGGGGATGGTGACAGTGGTGATCACTCACAGCACCGTCACCGTGCTGGTAAGGGCAGGGAGCATTTCAGATCCCTGGATGCAAAGGGAGAGGTTCTGAAGTTGCACTTGGTAGGCCAAGTTCACCTAGAAAAGAGAGGAAATCCATGAAAACAGAAAATCGGGAGCATTTGCAAGTATCTCCCTTTCTGACCTGCAGGTAGCTCCTATCTCATGTGAGTCTGGAGATGCTGTGAGGTGACTAACAATCTCTTCGGGCACATTAGTTTACGATTTTCTCATGTGAAGAGAAAAGACACCAAAATTACTGTCTTTAAAACAGCTTTTTTCTCTCTTTCCTTCACTTTGGCAGTAAAGTGTTGGTGTGTTTTGTATTTGTCTCCAGGAAAAAAAAAAAAAAAATGGGATTTTTTTTTCCTCAGCTTCACTATGCTGAGTATTTTCTGTATTTCTCTGCCTTTACGTTGTCACTCCATCAATTTCACCTTTCCAAATGTGGCTGTATGTTCTTTGCAATAAATCACCAGTTACATACCAATTTTTGAATCGTTTTTTATGTTTGGTATTTTCAGGGAGGTGATATAATGCCTAGTCTATGATATCCACATAATTTTCATGTGGTTAAACCACTGACAGCTTTTGTCTTACGTCTGGATTCAGATCTACTTCAGTAGTCGTCCAGGCATCTACAGTAGGCTGGAAACAAGTACTGCTAATGTTATTAACAATTACAAAAGCGATTTTCCCAGCTTGGTTAAGATGACATTGCAGAGTGAACTGCTTAGTAGGGAAGAAGTTTCATTGAAGTATTAGTTTGTGTCAGCTGTTTGGATTCTGTTGTTTTTTTCCAAGTACCACTCAAGCTGGTGTTAAATAAAGAAGACCTGCCAATTAATAAAAACAAGCTTTGGGTATAGAGTTGTATGGCAGATAGTGTGTTTGTGTAACTGAGTGCCAAGCCTGTTAGTTTGTTCAGGAAATACAGAAACTACTTCTGCTCTTTGCTACTTGCAAGTCATTCTGTTTCCTTCAGGCATCTTCTGCTGCTATTAAGCACGCCTTTAAATGCCAATCTTTCTTGATCCTTGCACATATTGGTAGTTTGTTCAGAGCAATGGTATAATTAAGGTATTTTCCTACGCAGGGATTAATCGTAGCTTTCGTGGCATGTTCTTAAGTGTCTCTTCCTGTGGGCCTTGTCTTGCTAGCTCAGCTTTGTTGTGTATCACAAACAGTATTGCTGAAATCACAATGAAGGCTGTTGGTTCATTTTCACAGAGAGAGTTGCCGTAGTTTAGCTTTTTATTATTATTATTTTGTAATTAGCAATAGCAATTACCTCTAGCATATAATTCCTAGTTTTCATTATGATTTAATTTTGTGTAACAATTGTAGCAAATAAAACTCTAATAATGATGAAATTCAAAATAAGGTATTTGTGGAGTCCAGTGGAAGATTTTGCTAAATGAAGGCTTTCAAGACTCTGCTGCATGGCATATTATCCTGCCTGATATGAAGATATCCTGCAAATTGTTGTTAAAGACTTCTGGTATTATTCCTGAAATGCACTTGCCATTCTGCTCTTCTTGTTTTCCTCTTACGCATTGATTGTTTTTCAGTATTCTGAAGCTGGCATAGGAGGACATCGTACTGAAGAACCTGATAATTTTCAGCAATAATGAAATGTACATTCCTGGTTGAGTTTGTGATGCTATAAAGAGCAGTGTGATTCTCTGGCTTGGCTATTTTTAGTTTTCTGTGCCTACCTTTTCATCTTAATGACATGCTAGGAGAGCACTTCAAGTTCTGACAAAGGCAGCTTAACGTTTTGACTGAAAGTGGAAGGCTTTTTTGGAAAACTTTGTAGAAGAGATTTAATGCTGATTTTTAAAAATGTACTATAATAAGTTACAATGTTATATACATGTATCACGGGCATGAAGGATTGATGGTATACAATACCTGACCCAAATGTTTGTATAAAGGAACAATCTTGAAATAAAAAAAAAAAATACATGTATCCTGGGGCAAAGCAAATAGTTTCAAGGTTGCATGGGAGCATAATACTCAGGTGGAGGCGAAGTGAAAGTAGCGGTGGGGGGAGTTGCATAAGCTTATCTTATCTAGGGCTTGGAATAGAGAGGGAAGAGATTGCTGTTAAGGAACAAAGGCATGTAAAGGGAAGTGGTGAGGAGTGGATTTTGCTATGGGTACAGTATATGCTACATAAAAAAAGTCTGAAAAGAAAGCTAACCTCAAAGCTAGACTTGCATATTTTTCCCCTCCAAGTTACACAAAGAAGTCATGGTTTTAATTGTTTTGTTTTGTTTTCTTTCCATGAATAAACAGGAGAATCAACAGTGGATAGAAGGGAACGTTAAAATGCCATCTGGAAGTGGTGCTGTTGTGCCTTTGGCTAAGGTTTTGGGATACGTTAACACTGCTGTTGAAAGATCAAACGTCACTGCTCCCCTCACTACCTGTTTTCTTTGTCAGTACTAGCCTTAGTGTGGTTCTGTTATGAATTGAGTTGAAGAACTGATCTGAGCTAATGTGATTTGGCAAAGGAATTAATGGTTAATTTTCAACCCAGAATAGCTTTCTGAATCATCCTGCTGAGAATGTTTCTCCTCTCGCATGGAAAGTGTTGACTTTAGGGGCATAAGTGAGTGATGGAAGAGGATAGACTATTTTTATCGTCAGTGTCAGCTTATATAATTTTAACATGATTGTGAAATTACTGTCTTAACTAAGGAGGACTTGTCACCCCATGTTTTCATCATAACTTTGAAATGTATTTAATGGGCTTTATTTCAGATCTTAGTGATCAATACACAATAATTCCTAGAATCACCTGCAAGGAGCTCCTGTGGTCTGCTTAGTAAGTACCTAATTAAAGACAATTGTAAATGTGTTCCTTACACTGTGATTTGCAGCAGGTCCTGCTTAACCATCTCTGAAGGTGTTGTAAACGTTCTGAGCCCCTAAGAATGTTGTTTTCCTCTCTTGCAATTGATAAGAAACTGCTAATTATTTGTGGCCAAGTTTTTTTTAGACATATAATTTTGGCTTTTTTTCTTGCCTACTGTGCTTTTGTAGTAGCATGCCTTGAAGTAATAGTGTTAAGGTTTATTTGCATCTATTTTCTATTGTTTTGTATTATTGTTGTCTTATGTTTCAGGCTGTGTAGCACTTCTTAGAGAAAAGATTAAGGACTGTGAATCTGTTTGGAATTGGCTTAATCTTATTCTTGGTGGTGTCAATAAACTTTGCTTCTGCCCTTAAACACGTGCTATTCCACTGTTTGAATCTTCATGAACATTACAAATGCGAGGTGCTCATGGTGGGTATTCAGCAGCAATGTATTTAGCTAGTAACGTCAGCAAGGTACCTACCTGACCTGAAGCAGGTCTGCACGCTTAGTCAGAGCAGGACAGCAGCCTGTACAGCTAATGCAACTTCTCCATGCGGATGTTTCTTTAATGCATCCACTATTAAATTAGTGGAATTTCCACTTGCTTTGCAGTTATGCAATTCACGATAGTTGTTATTGGACAGCCTTTTCAAAGCTGTAAGTCTGGTATCAGCTCTGGACTATCTCTTTAAGCCAACTGTGCTAGCCCTGAACGTGTGGCTGTGTGAGTGGCTTCAGGCCTGTGAAGCTGACTGCACGGGCTTGCTAAGAAACGTCTGAGTTTGATAGAATTGTTCTGTAGGCCATCTGATACATGCACCACCCCCTGCGATTGCTCTGCTGTAAAATACACTTAACAAAAAAGCTACCCATTTGTTTCTCTGCCTTATGAAGAGTTCAAGAAATCGGACTTTCAGACTCAGAGCTTCTAATTTTCTTCCACAAACTGTGTCTTTCAGCAACATAAAGTCAGTGAGAACTCTCTTATTTGAAAAGAATGCATTTTTCTGTTGTCTAACAGTGATCTTTCCAGAGCTAGCCTGTGTGTAGAGGGGTGAAAGAGTGCTCTTTCTTTTTGAGGAGAAATTAGATGCAGAAATTCTGGTCCTTTATTTAAGCATGCAAAGGAGCAGCAGAAGGAAAACAGCTTTTCTACACAGAAATCTTTACTTCAGATAGACATGGAACAGATTGTTAGGGGATGTAAACTCATGTTAGGACTACTGAAATCTATGCATTGATTTACAGCATCCGTGGATCTCTTCTGTGGAGTGTAATGTGTCTGGTGTACACATCTGAACAGAAAAATCCTTAAAACGGGGCTGGGAAATTTTTGTGCATAGGTTTTAAATCTTGTATAAGTGATGTTACATTGTGAATGTAATTTGATAGCTTACACCACCATGGTGACTTTGCAAAGAGTTCATGTGACACAGGCAGCTCAGGAAATAACCTCAGCAGGCCACCAGGTGTGGGCACTAAGCTGACAGGGAACAGCTTCTAACAGTTTCTCCAAGATGATACATGCAAGTTTAACTCAGTGCTGGTCTAAGGTAGTTGCACAGCTTTTGGGCCAAGTTGGGTCACGTTCCTGCTACTCGGACCATGGCCAGAGCTTCTATCTGCATTCTGCTCAATAAGCAAATATCCTCAGCCTACAGCGTGTCCTTTATATACTCATCTGTGTTTGCCCTCATGAAAACAGGCAGTTTTTTCCATGTACTTAAGGCTTTTCTGTCACCTTTCTCTCCTCTTTGTGACATCATAATTTGTCCTTTTAGTTTCTGAATCACTTTCTTGAATGCGACTCCAGTGTTCATAGATCTGACTGCCCCTGCATTTCAACCAAGCTATCTTCTCTTCTTCTAACCAAGAAAGCTACCCTGGAGCTGTACCTCCCTGCCTCTAGCCTATCCCACTGTCACTGTATGCTAACATCATCCGTGTATTGTCAAGTTGGTAATGAGGAAATATCTTTTTGTAGAGAGAACCTAGAATGATGGCAGAAATATTTGATATACATTGAAGATGAGTGTTTCACATTTTCACATCTTTCGCATGAATTACTTCAAAATTTTCAGCACAGTTCAATTCTGTTTCAATTCTGCAAGTTCTCTATGTATCTGCATGTTTATCTTCTGAAATATGAACTGGCATTCCACAGATAAGCAGGAATTTATGACATTAAATTGGCTATTGCTAAACCCATTTGAGCACAGTTAATGTATCAGGAATCTCATTTGTTTACTGAGGCTCTGAACACTGCATGGCTCTCCCTTCCTGGAGGCACAAGGATCTTAGGAGTTGAACCCTGCCCCAGTTTGCGTGATTTGCAGACACTTTTGCCTTCCTTATCACCGTCTTAGTGCGGAAGCTTCCTCCTGGGATACCTTCACACCTGAAACTGTACCCTCAAACTTTTTCTGCTGCAAAAGTTGGCTGCAACTAAGTCTCCAGACACATAAGAGCCCCCCTTTCATGCTGGAAAGACGACTTAGGCTCTGTAGAGAATGATTCCTCCATTTATGTGGAATAGGTTTTATGAGGTAAAAGAGAAGTTGCGTGGCAGTGACTGCCTTCAGTCTACGCAGCGCGCAGCCTTTCGCGTGATCTTACATATACATCAGTCTTACCATTTGCTTCCATCTGAACCGAGTTCAAGTTGCTGTAACACTAAAATACATTTGGAAGTCAGGTGTTTTCCATTCTACCCACTGCTGACACAGTGCATTTGTCTTATTCTTTTTGCAGCACCCTTCTCCTATCTGATGCCTTTACACAACAGCAACTCCATTTCTCCTATTGCTTCATTCAAGGCAGCTCTCACCTATTTTAGCAGGTCCTTGGGCACTTCTAGGTGTGGCAAGAGAAAGTCTTGGGAGTTCACTTGACTGTTAGATTGATAACTGCAGTTTGAATCTGAGAGGCCGCTCATGTTTCCTAGTTTTATTACCAGATGAAGGGGTAATAAACTTTATTTAGCGTCTAGATAATTCATTACAACCCAGAAGAGAAATGATAAAGAGGTCTGCTGAGGCAACCCTTGCTGTTCTACTTTTACCATGACCACATAAGCAAACCAGCTCCAACAAATGGGATAATTTCCATGTTCTTTTTGTTTTGAATCAAGTTTTCCTCAGGTTATTTTCATTTTGTAGAATATGAGATGTTACTAAGACAATAGATTCAGTATTTGGAAATGATTTAAATTACAGTGCAAGTAAAGGATTTGGAGTGGTCTTCATTTTCCAGATTTCCATTTCGTCTTGCATGGGCTCTGAAAGTATCTTTTTTTTTTTTAAGTATGCTCAGAATAGGCTCGTTCTCTTTTAGCTAAAAGAAAGAGTCTGTTGGCTTTTGTCCTCCACAGCTGTGGCTGTGCTCGGGCCCTTGGCTTTAGGCAGAACCTGCGCAGCTTGGTTCGGTCCCGTGCCCTGTGCCTGCCGCAGGCTGGCCTCAGCGTTTTGTTTGACGGTATCTGGTCATGGGCTGCGGCCTGGGGGGTCGAACCGCAACTTCACATCGACTTTATAAATCACTTTTTGTTATTCACGCCCAGCGTGAGCTTTAGAATAAACCCTTCCACCTCCAAAGGGGCAGGGGACGCCCGTGGAGGAGTCCCGCTGCAACTCCCCGGGGCAGCCCGCCGGCGGCCGGCCCCTGGCAGGAATCCCCCTTCTGACGCCAGCGGGGCCGTCTGTGTTCTTCTCCCCGCAGGTGGCAGCGCTGGAGGAGGCCGTGGAGGAGCTGCTGGGCCAGCTGGAGGCCTTCTGCGGGCTGACGGAGGCGGTAGGTGTCGTGTCGCGGTGCGGCGCGCCCCGGATGCCATGTCGGCGCCCGCCCCGCGGGGCCGCCATCTTGACAGCGTCGCCGCCATCTTGTCGCCCACCAGGTGGCGCTGCGGCAAGCACGGCCGCCAGGCCACGCCCCTCTCGCACAAGGCCACGCCCACCCTCCTTGTCCAGCCACGCCCCCCCGTTACGCCCCGCCCCTCCCCACCGCATTACGGCTGGGGCTGGGGCTGATGGCAGAGGCGACGTCTGCAGCACACCGATTGTAGCCATCGGCAGGGCCTCGCTGCTTGTGATCAGCTCTTCAGAGCACGAGGTGTGCGTTGCTATTTAGCTTCCCTCAGGCTTTCTGCACAAGGTGATGCTGTCTGAAGGCAGCTTGGGTTTTGGTGTTGACATGCAAAGAATGGATGTAGTTTTTGCAGTCAACTTTCCTTTCTCTTCCTTAAGCTAAAAAATATAAAGTTAGGTGGAAGAACTGGCACTGCATTTTAATCCTTCATGAGTACTTCATAGAATGCTGGTTTAACTAGCATGGACCAAGTTTACCTAGAGGGGCTCTCTCCAAAATTCACTGATATGCAGGCCATCTCTCCTTGTGTTGTCACTCAGCACAATGTTTTTCTTCTCTGTCTTCAAGCATCTTATGTATACGTATGTCATCATCAACTGCAACAATCGCTAATTGCAATAAAGTATTGAATGCATCTCAAATAGCAAGAAGTGACCAGCCAACATCTCTACTGGGTGTATGGCATTTTTTGCTTAGGGAAAGGAGGCATCATTGCTTCCAGAAGGAAGTGACATAGTGTGGAAAGAAACAAATGCTTAGCTCATCAGTCTCACATGATTAGTAGGGGACTTAAAAGGAGAAATAGCTGCCTTGAAAGAATGGTTCAGCGTTAGTGTCTGTTTAAAGCACTTCTTTTTCCATTCAGCTTTTACAAAAATAGCTATAAAGGAGCATGTGAACCTCAGAGCATGCAGTCTATTTTTTGATACATCGTGGCTTATATTTGTCAGCTTTAGATTCTCTAGTGTGGCACATTTAGTCTCTGCAAAATGTAGAAGGCGAGAAATAGGCCCCAAATCCTTTGACTTCATTCCTGCAAGGTGATGACTGCTTCAGTGATGTAACATCAGCTGTTCAAAGCAAGAGGTTTGAATCAATAGCTCTTCACTGATGATTGTGTTCTGTCTGATTTACTACTAAGTTCATTCACTTGTTTTTTTCATGTGGGAGCTTAGGCTAAGACTTACATATACCTTACGCTTTTTCTCATCAATCAGGCACCTTACATTGTTGGCTCCAATATATGGGAGAAGGTTAGCTTGTTCACATGGATCCAGCAAGCTTTTAAACCTCCTATGAGACTTCTTCTCTTGCCAACCTTTTCCACAGAAAACACTAACCTAGTTTCAGTACACTATCTTTGCTTTGCCCATTAAAATATTTTTTCCACGACCTACAGGCTGTGAATAATTATCTAGTATGCAGATTAGTGACCTTATCTGGGAACATCAAAGCACCGGAGCTAGTGTGCTGATTTTGTTCCTTTCAATCCAGTACCTCTAATGTCAGGTTCCTTTCAGCGGCACATCAAGTGGTATCTGGGAATCAGATAAATATAATGTAGTGTTTGAATTGATTCCAACTGCTGTGTGCAGCAATAATTTGGTCTTTTGTCTATGCCAACAAAAGACAAGGGGAATCTTGCTTATTTCACTTGGGCATTCAGTAAAGTATTCACGTTAAGTGATTTGGCTTTACTCCCTTGAGTGTGCTGCTGCTTTTCACTTAAAAGTACTCTTGATGCATACGTTTGAATATTAGAATGGGGAAAAACTGGATCTTCAGTTCTAGGAGGACAACGTGCTACTTCCAGAGTCACACTGTTATGCCCAGCTAGGCACAGCACTTAAAATGGACACCTGCACAGTAGGTAAGTTACAGTGACACTGTAAATGCAGTCCACTATACTTCACATGTGTCATGGAAGGAGCATCTTGACATGAAAAGATGGTGCCAGAAGCATGTTAGTGCCAGGTATTTAACATTTTGCCTTCCTTAGGGCATGGACTTCAACAAAGTTTAATCAGTGTCTTTTAAGTGGCTTCACAGCTCCTTAAGTGTAAGATGCACACCTGATTTAGGTACAAATTCACTACTTCCATTTCTTTGGCTTCGGCTCCTTGAAGAGGATGTAGGAGATGTATATAAAATCTCTATATTTGATACTCTGCTTTTTTAAAAAATACGTATGTTGATTCTCCAGTGTACCCACGAGTTTATAAAACCACAGGTTAGTGGTTCTCAAACCATTTAATCTTCTTGCAGAACTCACCCCAGGGAAATTATGTGAATGTAAATCTTGCTTTGCTGTGGTTCCACAGACCAGCTGCTAACTGCTTATCTTTGTCTCAGGGACTTAAAGTTTGGGAACCTCCTTCCTGAGGCCCTAGGTGTGAATCCTGGTTTCATCACTGGGGAAAAAAGGGCAAGAGGTTATGTTTGGTTTGCTGTGGCTAGGGTTTGCTAACTTCTTAGGAACATGCCAACCTCAGGTTTCCCTTTTCTCACCACTGAGCTGTTCAGTTTACCACTGCTACTTTTGCTGGTGGTTCTTTGATGTTACTTTGTGTTAACATATGAAGAAAATAGAGAGCCTTTCAAAGAAACCCCTGTGACAACATGAATTTGCACACTATCTTTTACTTGTGGCTCCAGCTACTTTTTTTTTTTTTTTTTCTTTTTTGACAAAATACCAAGGATGTGTGCTTGTTTAACTGGTGCAGCTTGAACTGCAGTGTAGGCAGGAATTGGGTCTCACTGCCCTACATGCCATGTGCTGTTCCTTGTGTGTGTCCTAATTCATCGTTCATTCTCTGGTTGTGCTGTCTGCTAAGTGACTTTTGTGCTGTTGGTTTGCTGCCTCCTTGGGCTTTGTCTTGCTGACTTGAACTACTAGAAGACAAAGTTTGGTCAAACCTCCATTCCCTTCACTCACTCAAATGAGCATAGTAAAACCTAGTCAGAGGAGAAGATTATTTATTTATATATATATATATATATTTCCCTAAGGACTGCTGCGTTCTAGTGCTTGTGCTGAGCACTCAGCTAAGTCTTCAGTAAATGAAGTAAAATAATTGCACAAGGGGAAATAAATCTTGTTTCATAACGTGGGATTTTAGACCAGTCCTGCTTCCCCTGGCTTGTGAGAGGTTGCTGTACCAAGAGAATCATTTCCCTCTGTCGTGTGCTGGCTCCTCTTGAACTCCTCTGTCGCTGTGGTTCTGCAGACTGCTGCAGAATGACTCTTCTTGAATCATACTCGCATGTCATTCCCTTCCATCACAGGCTGCTTGCTGGAAAAGCAACTCTCCTCTATCTTGTATTGGTTGTTTGCTTTAACCCTCAAATAAATATGGTTTAGATTTGTTCCGTGTCTGCTATGACCTTGTTATGTTGATAGTTTTTGTACTGGGTCTGTACAACATCTCTCTTTTTCTGGCTATATCCCAAACTGTGGTTATATTTACAGCAGCTCTCTAGCATTTAGCTCTAAGAGTGGCTTTGCTGTAGTTCTGAGAGGAACATTAGTGAACAAGTTTGTTAGTTTGGTACCAATCTTTGGGAATTACAGGCTCAAATTTTAATCTGATGTAATTTACCTGAGTGTGAACCTCACCTTAGACCACCAATTTGTTTTTCACTTCTGCTTTATTATAAAGGCTTGGGGTTGGTGTGCCCCCACCTACTATCAACCCCCCAAAATTCAGTAAGACAACTCTGGAATTTATCTGCTTTAACTCCTTCATTTTCTATTCTTTTTGTGTTTTATGTAAGTCTGACTCAATTTACAGGGATCTGGCCTGACTGTCTGTGCTTGTTTTCTGTTGGATATGAAGTACGTACCGTAAAGATAACAGCGTGTGGCTGTGTGTACGGTTGCTTCACCGCCGGGTGGATGTAGTGCTACGATGAGTAACACAGGAGACACTGTTGGTTTGTTTGTTTACAGTAGGAAGCTATTACTATTTTGATATGTCTGTTTGAGCTCGTATCACAGAATGTTTATAGCACTATTAAGCACTAGATCTGCATTTACTCATGCTGGTAATAAAAATGCTATAAAATCTTACTAGGAGTCATTTTATACGTATGTAGCTTCATCCATTCTAAGCCTTTAAAAACACTACTTCTTTAAAAAAGAAAAAAAAAAGTGAGTCGTATCATCAATAAAACTTCTAAGTACTTAGTAAGGTTTATAAAGCATAGCCCAGCTCTTGTCCTAGCCATATTTTTATTTATTCTATTAGCTGTAGCCCTCTGGAGGTGTATCTTACGGCCACCTAACAAAACACTTGCAGTCGTTTATGTAGGGAATCAGGTAATTCTTGCTAACACAAAAATTAACAGAATTTCAGATAAAATTCAGGCTGTCATATCGAGATCAAAACCAACCTTAGTTGTATTAACAACCAAACAGAATTCCTGCATTAGGGCACTTAGAATTGCAGAAACTGACAGGTGCTGGGGAGCAGAAACTTTCTCTGAGATGCTTATGCTAGAACTTTGCATGAAGATTCCTGCTGTCCTGAGCCACCGTTGGAGACTAGATGCTACAAGTAATCAAAGATCTGACCAAGCCTTTTCTCTGCTTTGGAGTTAGTGTCAGACTGCATTGCAAATTGAATTGTACTGTTTAGGTGAAAATGGTCTTTTAGCACCAGTTGACAGCAAAGAGTGACCTCCTGCTACCCCGAATGAGGATAATTTGCCACAGGCTAACTCAAGTCCTTTTCAAAAACTATTGATTTTCATTTTAAATCCATCATTACCCCTCACGTCTGCAGCATTTCATAATAGAAAGTGAGAAGTGTCTTGGGAGGAGTAACGTGGAAAACTGGGGAGAAGAGGAAGGCTGGTTTTGAGGTCAGAGCCCTGTCAGCTGCTATTGGTTGTTTTGTTGTCTCATTGATTACTTGAGAAAATGTTTTTTTTCCGATCTCTGCTTAACCCCATATTTACAGAAGGGCCCCTATGATATTGTTTCTGAGTAGAAGTGCTTTGAAATATTAACATGAAAAAAAATAGGAAAGAGTTTATCCTAAAGACTCATTCTCATGTGCATGTGATTTTTTTTTTTTCTTCAATACAGATTAGAAGCGATACATCAGAGATCCTGGAAGAGACCATTCCGCTCATTAAAGACAAGGTGATGGAAATGAACCACGTCTATGCCAAAATTGATAAATTGGAGGTTTGTTAATTGTATTGGAAAGTTTACATCCTTCTTTTTGTGTGTTTTATAGGTTAACTGTCTAGGTATTTGCATGAAGCACTCAGATGTTTAGGGTTCCCTGCTGTTTGTTTTTAAATCAATGTGATTCTTACCTGTGGTTCAGCACATGCAATTTTTTATGGTTTTGGAACATCACAGAGTAATTTATTGCTGTGGATTCTCCAATTCCTAATGCTGGATTAAAAGTATTTGATGTTAATAATGCTAATCATGTTAATTTGTTTTGTGACTCAAAGGAGTGTCTGTGAAACCACTTATAAATTAAAAAAAAACTAAAGTCTTGCATCCAGTGCTGAACATACACTCAAGCTGTTTGTGATAGCCTTATGTAGTTGCGGGGAGATCTCTGAGCCCCCATCTTCGGCCGTGTATTTTGGTGTTTATTGTATCCTGAATGAGGGAAGCCGGTATGACTCACTAAGATGCCCTCACCATATTTAGTAAGCAGCATGTTAAAATTTGTGTCAACTGAGGGCGAGTTTGCCTCTAGGAAGAATATAATTAAAACATGACGAGATAAATTGTGTAATGCTTAAAATCACTTTTAACTGACTTAGAAGTGAAATAAACTGAATGTGGCATTAATTCCAGCTAGGTAGTTCTTTAGCTTCAAGCTCTACCCCTGTACAAAGTAGTAATATTCTCTGATGAGATATACAGCTGTGGGAGGGACAGGGCAATTGACTTTGCTTTAAGCAAATTTTGTTAAATGCATTTTTTTTTTTTTTGTAGTTTGCCTTTTTACACCTATATTTGGTAACAGATTTATCAATCCCCCCCCGCCCAATACAGCGAGGGGAAAAACACCCTTCCTGCCCCTCACCCAGTTCCCTTAATACAGCTATAGGAAGATAATAATTTGGAATATGAAGACAGCCCCAGTCTTCATGATAGGCTACAGGTTGTCCTTGAAAAATGCAGCAAACGCTTGTTGATAGATTTTCTATGTTATCAGACGAGGCTAATACCTTCATTGATTAGAAATCAGTTTTTCTCCCTGACATTACCAGCTGTAATGACAGTAATCTGAGAACACAAGATTAAACTGGCAATTTGAGCAGTAGTTAATGTCTTAATTAGAACTTTTAAATTTAAAGCTTAGCATCCATTGGGATTTTCAAGGGAGAAAATAACTTGTACCCCCAAGAGTAGAAAAGGGAGGAACTGTTGTGTAATGGCTAAATAGCAAGAAATTCTGCTGGGTTTTAACTTTGATGTTGCCACTGGTATGTTTGGAGAAATGAATTTACCTGCTCAACCATATCTTATCCCTAAAATGGGCAGTGCTCAACCTCTCTCTCAAAAAAACCCAAGGCTTAATCATAATTGTGGGTATCAAAATTATTTATAGTTTTGCATTTTAACAAATACTTTTTTTTTTTTTTTCTTTTTTCTTTTTCTAGTTGGCTTTCCCTTATGGCTCAATTTTAAGCTGAAACTGAACTGATGTATGCTTTAGGTCAGTCATTCCTGACCTTTTTTTAGCTAAAGGCACCTGCTATTATCTTTTCCTCTGCTCTCTCTTCCCTCCTACCACTGTGGCCACTTTCTCACTCCCACCAGAAGTTGCAATGCCTATGTGGGTTCAGAGGAGCTTTTCACCTCACTGCTGAAATGTTGTCAGTGCTTTAGACACTAGGGAAGGACTGAATTTATGTGCTGAAGAGGGAGCAAAGCCCTTAGAAAAAGAAAAAAAAAAATAGCCTTAGGTCATTAACAGTGGTTCTTCTGATGCCTGTAAATATCTGTAGTCTACTTCTGAGTATGTGCCACTTGATATTTATATTAGCAATAG
Source organism: Oxyura jamaicensis (assembly GCF_011077185.1). Taxonomy (NCBI): domain Eukaryota; kingdom Metazoa; phylum Chordata; class Aves; order Anseriformes; family Anatidae; genus Oxyura; species Oxyura jamaicensis. The sequence continues at coordinate 7,813,444 of NC_048912.1, forward strand.
TGCATTCTGATATCTCGTTAAAGTTTTTTCTTTGACTTCTGATCTCTATCTAGGGTAATGCTGAAATCCAGATCAGGTGCTTTTAATTTTCATAAGGTGTTTCTGCTCTCTTCATAGGCATTTGTTAAAATGGTTGCTCACCATGTTTCCTTCCTAGAAGAGCAAGTGCTTGAAGCAGAGAAGAGCCATGGCACTTTTCTCAATGCTGTTTGCAAATTGTTTCAATGTGCAACTATCCCGTCTTTTAAAAATGTGAGTATTTTTAAAGTTGTTTTCAGAGGATGGGGAAGATGTTAAATACCTTTTCTAGATCAAACGTGGCCTTCCAGGAGATTTGATTTTTAATTTTAAGTGGTATAAAAGAGATACCCATGATTTGCTTCTGTGAAGGTTTTTTTTTAAAAACAGATTATTTCAATGAAATTATTTAGCAGTGCCTATACCCCCCCCCCTTTTTTTTTTCCCCTCACGGAGATGGTGCAGTATTATGCTGATATGCATAAAACCAGGTAGGCAATAATATGCAGGTATCAGTGCATACGTAGGGACAGCTGAACCAATTCAAATTCTTGTTTGGTGTCAGGGCAACCTCAGTAAACGTCCATTGTAGAAGTGAAGTTCAATTTCTACAGGTTCAGGACAAACCTTAACTGCTCAAAGAGTGTAATGAATATGCAGAGGCATGGAAAGAAGATAGTGCATGCTCATTTGGTCTTTGGATAATTTAGCTGTCAAACTCTAGTGAATCTTTAGAAAACCCCAGTAAAAAGTGTAACTTGGCCAAATTTGGTAATATTTTCACAGCAATGGGAAAAGATGTCCCTGATATGAGGGCAGTTTTCTGCCAATTTAAAATTTCTGCTGTAGCTCATGAAGGCAATGGAGCTTTTCAAAAGGGCTAAACGACACATACTTTTCCTTAATTTTGTTATCTAAATTGGCTTATTTTTGTTCCCTAAAACTTTCCAAACATGTTAAGCCTGCAGCAGATACCCAGTCTGGGAAAAGTATCAATGCTGGATTTTTTTGCAAGGTTGGTCTGCCTATACAAATAATGTTGTATAACCAGGATGCCAAGAAGAACGGAGAAGGCCAGACTAGTTACTCAGATGCTGGCTTGAGTTGGGCTCAAAGATAATATATATTTTTTTTGTCCTTATAAAGAAAAATCTCAAATATTGTGTAATTGTGTATTCATTCTTGCAAGCATCTTGGAATGATAGTATTAGTGAACAGAAGAGAAAAATAAATAGGGAGTGGTGTAACTTTCTACTGTATTGATCTTGTGCTCTTCCTCTCAGCTTTTTCCCCAAATATAGTACAACTAGAAAGCATGGTCAGAGAGCTAACTAGGATGAGCACAGATAAGAAGAGTTCCATCACAGGAATTTCTAAACAGAAGATTTAGTGTGAGGGAGGACAAGACAGGATAGAGAGTTGTGAAGTCATTCTGTATGTGGAACAGGTGAACAGAGAATAATCATTCACTCCCTGACATAACTCAAGAACTATGGTAATCCAAAGAAATTATCAGCATGGAGGTTCACCATGCAAAAAAAAGGGAGGTGCTTAATTTACATGCTGTATCAATATTCAGTGACACTTATGTTCACAGGATGTTACGTATTCCAAAAGTGGTCAGACAAATTCATGTAAAGTAATCCAAAAATTGGTATTTTAAATATACTTATACCAGTCCTTCAGCCATGAATTCTTGGACACTGGGAAGTAAGTTGGTATTTTCACCCTTTAAACCTTTCTTTAGACATTTCCTTCATCTGGTCCATCCTGGACCTTTGAATGATGCAGGATAGCTACTTGTTAATGACTTTTATACTGTGGTTCTCACTGTAAATTCTGCTTCTGATTGGCAATACTCTGTGGTGGTAAGGAATTACTAATTTCTAATGCAGGAAGCACTGAATTGTTTAAGGATGTAAATGGAGTCTGAATTTTCTACAGCTCCTTTCTTTTGGTTTGGCTGTTGCTTGAAACCTAATAAGATCACCACCAGCTAATGAAATTTCTGTACTCTCTCCAAATCTGTTTCTTTGTAGTTGTCCAACCTCTTTCCTCTGTTCTGTAGGATAACATGTTACAGATGCCCCTTAGGCATCTTTGCCATTTAAAAATTAGGACAGTCCTGACTGTTTTTGTAGGTGAGTTTAACTTGGTCTGAAATGATGGTACCAAACCTGTGTATATTCTCTCTATAGCCTTCTTGATCAGGCTGGGTATAAAAATTTGAGAGTTGCCCTCTTTGAGCAGAAAGAGTGTGTGCACATATGAGTATTTCAGCTAAGTGTTTTCCTCGTCTGATAAAACATGCCTGCTAACTTAAGTGTAAGGAAAATCTCATTCACGTGTTTTTGCCATTATATTGCAAGGTGTAGTCCTTTTTTTTAATCTTTGACTCTGTGTTTGGGTATTCAAGTTGTTTCATATAGAATTCCAACGCATGGTAACACTGGGAGAGGTGTCAAACCTGTGGGAGAAAATTGAATAATCAGAATTCACGCTTTGTGTTAGGAATATCCAAAGGTAGTTTGAAAAGAAATGACCTTATACTAAATATAAATTACAAATATAACTGTGTAAGTCTGACAGGTTATAAGAATATAACACCTCCTGGGGGAATGGAACAGAGGAAATAACTTTCTCCTGTGAAGTTTGCAGCTCTGTAGCAGAAAAGCTTTTCTCCTGTAAAGATTGAACTCTGTATGGGAGAAACTGTGAATTCAAATCTTTTGTCCAAAGATTTTATCTGTGCCCTGGCTGAATGGGGTTCAGCAATCTCAGAGAAAGGACAGGAAATCTATTTTAGAAAACTTTAGCATGGGGAGATAAAAAAAATAAAATAAATCACTAGTATCTTTTCCAATGGACCAAAACCGAGCATCAGTAACTCTTCCATTTTTTCATGCATTTTGTGATAACTGCCGTTTCTTAAAACCGGAAAATGTCTTTCAGTGTCATTAGATAATACTCTTGACAGAGATTTATTTTTAGAATAATTTTTAACCCTTGCATAGTTGCAGGGAAAAGCTTGTAAAATTATAACCTCCAAAAATCTCATATCAGTGCTATGAAGAAAAAGTAAAAGTTAGATCTTTTCAGAGACTTTTTATTGTCAAACCAACAGCGTAGTTCACGAATGGCATTGATTGGCAATGCCGCAAATGTTCTCCTCCAAGTGATTCCATTAGTTACTGGGCTGCCAATGCAGTGTTGCATGAATTCTAAACCATGGTACAACCGTGAGGGATATTTCACAAAATATTGCCCCTTTCCTCTTCAAGCCAAAACTGGGGTTGATATGTGGTGGATCAGACATGGTTCTGAGAAAATATGCAAGTGGAAAAGATCCTTGGCGTTCACAATTAGCTATCATGTGCTCAGAAGAAGCCATAACTTACTAAGGACAAACATCAAATTAATGAGCTTTAATTCTGTAAAGCTGTTCTTTACATAATCTAAACCAGCAAAAATTGGTTCGTAACTGTCCTCAAAGGTGATTGTGATCCAAACTGGGAAACTTTAGGAATAAGAAAACCAAGATATTTTTGTTTCATATCCTTTTCAAACATAATGAGAGTGACTTGACTGATAATCAAAACCAAGTCTGAGAAGCATACAAAAAAGAGAGTACTTGGTGGGTGTACTTGAAAAATGGTTCTGGAATTTTGTTGCATAGCGTAAAGAAGCAGGTAGTCAGAAATTCATTGTAAGTAGATCTTTTTACATCATTATTCATAAGCCCTTAATACTGTAGTGGTAGTGGGTTTCGTATCTGCAATTGCCTGGCATATTGAAAGCATATAAAATGTCTTTTAAAATTATAAAAGTAGTGTTTCCATTTTAATTTTCTTACTTTCCATTGTACTCACAGTGTCCTTAGTGTTCTGGTTTGTGCTGCCAAGCAATGAGTGTGTATTTTTATTTGGACCATAACTTAATGCTCTTTGTATTTCTTTCCAATAACAGTTTTTAAGTTTAATATTAAAAGCATGTTAATTTTAATTGTTAGGAGATTGTTGTCAATTATTGATGATACTCTTAGGAAATTTCAGAATTTCTTATTGAATTTGGGAAGAGATTATTTGTTGGCTTGTTTTTAATCCCAATTTTCTACTAATGTAATCTCTAGAACAGCAGTTGGTCATCTGCATGTTGGTTTTGCTGTTTTGTCTGGACTAAGGTGCTTGCTGATTTTTTTTTTATTATTTTTTTCCTGACACCTAGATTTTGGCAAATTGAACTGGGAACTTGGTAATGGGACATGAAGTATTGTCAGTTTATTTTACCTGCAGCTATGCTTGAGGTTGATCCTGTGCTATTCTGATTTGGACTGATCCACTAGCTGCTTTGGGAGCCTCAGAGAGGTGGCAATGGTTGTGTGTTGAGAAAGGCAACACTTCAAAATAGGAAGATACAAGTGAGGGGATGTAGTAGGCCCAGAGGTCAAGATTTCAGCTACCCGTAGCTTTAGCCCTCATTCCTCAGCTTCTCTGAGGGAGCTTGCACAGTTCTTGGAGTCCGAGCTTCTTTACAGTTTGAGTCTGGTGTCTGCCAGGACAACTTGAGAGAAGCTGCAACACTACTTGGACAGCAAGCGAGCAGTGCTACTGGTGTGAAGGAACAGGAGGTGAGGGCACTTGGGGCTTGAACACAGCACACAGGAGTAGAAATAAAGACGTTCACATCAGGACATTGAGAACATCAGGGGAGGCTGGGGGGGAGAAGTGGGGAGTGTGGGCTGTAGGAGCCAGCAGGCACATGCGTAACAGTGTGTAGTTTCCAAGTGTGTGCGAATGCAAGTCAAAATACAAAATGCTGCCTGTTCCCAACTGAATGATTTTGTTTGAATGCACTTAACAGCAGGTGTGGAAAGTCTTTGCACTAGAAACTGTCCAAAGCAAGAGAGTACAGTGGTGTGTAAATAAGGACTTGGGTAGCACATATTCTGAGCTACATACACAGCAATGGGGAGAAGTTGTAGTGTGAGTGCTGCTTCACAGAGAATGACTGGTGTAAAGGGTCTCTTGTACTAAACAGGTGTCGCATGGAGGAAATCAGCTTTTAATCAAGCCATCACGCTGAAACGTTAGCAAAAAAAAAAATCTCTAGTTAACGTTCAGCAATGAAATTAAAATAACAATCTAGATTCTTTTTTAATCAGTGCTAAGAATGGCTTCTGACTTCCTGTTCTCCAGTGGGAAGGGATTAGGCCCTTCATGTTTTGAAAGAGACTGAGCCAATTCCTGTTGCAAAATCCCAGTAGAGATCAAATGAATGAAAAAAACAGGAAAAACTTGATTTGTCAGAAAGCCACCTACATTAGTGCTCTCATCTCTGTCATCGAAATTGCTTTTAAACTATAATTGCATCTCACTGACAAAAGCTCCTGGCTACATATGTAAAGATTTGTAAAATATTGCCTTTCTGTAAGCTGGGTTGATCTGTGCCAGAAAATAGAAACCCAACCTCTGCGTGTAAAGAGCTCCTCCTCCAGAGGTCAGTTTCAGTGGCTCTATTGGTTCATGTTGTTGAGCTTTAAATATATTCTGCAGTACATGTTTTACTGGGCTTTGAAGCTTGCTCTTGAAGGGCAGGCAAAAATCTTGCTTCAGAAACATTTTACATAACAGTGCCATGTGCAGAGTTAAAATGAATTAGTTACAGAAAAGATATTAGCTGGTGCCAGAGAAATAAGCGGTAAACATCTCTCCACCCTGCCCTTTTTTCACATTCCTTTTGGCGGCTGCTGTAAGGAATGCAGCAAGCAGTGGCTCCTGCTCACACTATTGATTTAAGCATTTGCATGTTATACATTGCAGCTCTGCACCAGCCTGTTTTCTTGGGGCAATATAGAATGTCTTGGGTTGTATCGGATTCTCTGTTTGTACTGTCATTTCTGTCCTCCATGTGAGACTCTGTGCCTCACATATCCATTGTTAAACAGGACTGTGTGCAGTCATTGTTACCAAACAATGCATGTAAAATACACAGCTCACGATTCCAGTGGTTCGGGGTTTCTATTCATAAATGTGTGCTGTGCTGCTATAGATTCTTTAAAAAACAAAAGCAATAAAACAAGAAAAGCTAAAACTTGGCCGCTGTGTCTCTAGCAGGAATGCCCTCAGGCCATCCGAGCAGCATGTTGTGAAAGGTGTGGTTGAGTCAATATCTTAGCAGAATTACTTCTCTGCATTTTTCACACATCTCAGTTTCTTTGTTACAGGTGTGCCATTTATATCTCTGGTGTTAAGAGAAATTAACTGTGTTTTGCAATATATTACAAATATTCTCTTCTGCTAAACAAATGATGACTATTTTCCCTGTTTCTGTGTTTCTTGGGTTATGCTGTTTTCCTCGGTTTATGCTCTACCAGCTACAGTTCAAACCCTAGCTGAGATGCAGAAACATACTGCAGATTACATGATGTTAGGGTTAAACATCTCAAATGTATTGTAATCCACTGAGAAATTATGTTCTTGCCAGCCATAGTTGTGGTGAGCTTGTTGGGAACTTTGTTTTACCATATTTCTGTGGATTATTGTCTCCACAGCATGGTATGCTCCTCCATTTATTTCTGTAACCATGTAATATATACTTTGGTAATAGCGTCTCATCGGAGGAATGTCTGTAGAAATTGTGGTCTCAGTGTGACAAAAACAAAAATTTCTGTCTTTATTTTGTTCCTATTCTGAATTCTGCACACACAAAAAAAGTTAAATTCATAACTTATGGTAGGGTCTGTATGGCTTAACTGAGATCAGGATGTGAATCTTGAAGCACACAACTGACAGTAGTTCCAGGCGCAAACCGCTTGCTGCGTAAACACACCAGACAAATGGTGGCCAAACGGATACATGCGTACCATCATGGGAATTAGAGGCATACAGAAATAAAAATGACTTTATCATAGTTGTACCATAAATCTACAGTAGAGCCTGGCACTACACTGAAGTGTCCACAGAACATTAAGTAGAAGGCTCTGTCTCCATGAAACTTGTTTGCTGACCTATGCTAACACTTCAGCTTTCCACTTCAAGTCCTTTTTTTTTTAAAAGGATTAAGGTGAATACGTGATTTTTCAGAAGTGAATGAACAATCAACTTTATAACCGGATAAACTGGTACAAGACCCAAGAAGATGCTGTGAGGTAGGAAAGGGTTTATGCAGAAAAATCCTCACTCCAAATATTCCACACAGGAGTAATTTCTGTGTTAAAATCTGGATGCAGTTGGCACAAGAAAATATTGGAAAGGAATTTTTATTCTGATGTGTCTTTTGTAATGCAGAACACGTAGCTTGTGGATTTTCACAGTATCCTGATGTGATACTCAGCTGTGACCTTCACTGTAAATCAAGTTATTTTTATGACTTTTTTTTTCTGGAAGTGCATTTATTGATTAAGGTGAATGAAATATGAAGGTGGTCTGAGAAATGAAAATCTTGGTCCTGCATAAATACTTTCATATCAAATTAATCATAAGTATGTGTGTAGATAGATATCTACTCACATGCAAAATGATCCACAAAATACTGTTGTTTGTGGAATCAGCCTGAACTTTAGCATTCCCCAAAATCCCTGGTATGATCTGTGTATGAAGTAAGGAGTGAAGTTGGTGAGACTCTGGCAATTTTTTTTTCCCTCTTCGTTTTAACAAATGCAGTGTAAGGCCACAGTGCTGTTACAAAGTTGCCCGTTCTCCAAAATGTCTTGGGTAAGCAAGGTCAGTTTGAAGGAATTGTAATTTTTACCCAGGCATAGTCTGACAAACGTGGGTTCTACTTCCTTGCAGTGTGAGTCTTATGCTCGCCCCGTGTCGTGGTCTGTTACGGAGTTTATTATTGCCTTCCTGTCTGCCCTCCCTCACTTTCACACAGATGTCCAATTAACTCTCCCCCCTGCTTTTGCTGCCACGTAGATGGTTCTAACTGGGACGCCCACCACCTTCTGAAAATGTTATCAACTCGTTTTCAGTGCCTCTCTTCTTTCTGTGTAAGAGACAGTCACGTATGGAAGCCTCATTCTGCGTTCTGCTGGCTGCCTCTGTGACTCATTTTCCTGAATGACTGCTGTTCTCTCGGTGGCTGTATGTCTTTCACATCAGTTTTGGTTGGGACCTTTATTTTTTAGAGTTGCATGTCATCTAGGAGCATGGGTAGACATTAAATGCATCTCGAATAAATACCTGTATTACATGGCAATAGTGAGACTGGAATAACTTGTACTCAAAGAAGCGACGTGGCTGTCAAGTTTTTCTGAGGAACATGACAACTTGGCTGGATCTTTTGTTGGTATGCAGAAGTAAGGTGAAACCAATGTTTGTTTTTCTTTCATATACTGGGCTATTAACTGGGGCAGTTCAGCAGCTGCTTATGCAGTGTGGAGGGACAGGAGAAGAGACAGAAGTCAACTGGGGTTGAAAATCACTACAGCTGTCCTAGTGAGAGGTCTTCTCTCTTTGAGCCTTCAGTTTAATATATACAGTCTTGACGTAGCAGTAAAAGGGGTGATCCTGGTCCGACATGCTTTTGAAAACAGGAACTCGTATGTTGTTACAGGGGAGATGCACATCTTGTTTTCAAGCATCAAAACTGTCCTAGGTAAATGCACATTTTTGCAGCAGTCTTAAAAATTATGCAAGCTGTTAATAAAATCTATGCAACTTTTTTTTTTTTTTTTTTTTTTTTTTTTTTTAGCACAGAGAAAGCTACTCAATTCAAATTTCAGGAAAAGGGCAGTAAGTAAGGAACTAAAGATGGTAATACTTAAATACTTACACATATGGGTTTCATTAATGTGAGAATGATTGAAATGCTAAGTGAATTTAAGAAACACCTGGTCTCCTTTGTGGACAGGAAAGATTGATCTGGTGTGGAAGCAAAGAGGCTTGAGCTTTAAATACAAAGGATCTGGGGTCGGACAGTTTTTTTGCACAATTAAGAATGTCTTGTGTTCACATATTTGTGATATGGTTATATCCTGCTAGTGTCCTTTTTCAGTCATGTGCAGCATAGGCCAATAGTTGTTTGGTTTTTGTTTTTTGAGCATTTGCAGTCACCAGGAATAGGAGCCCAACAGCCAAATAAAGTTCTGCTAATATCAAATCACGGAAGGTAAAGTTAGGAATACACCCAAAGAAAGGAGACATCCAAAGAGTCTGTGGTTTTGTAAAGGTAAATATTTCTAGGCACTAGTAATAGTAAATGGATGAGATGGATCCTGAGCCAGAAGTCACAGTTTCAAGTTTCATGCACTGACAAACTCTATCATTTCAACTAGGAGCATATATTGGAGCCTGTGTTTGTGCGTGGTTACTGCACAGTGACTTTTGTGAAAAGGTTTTGTCCATTTTTCCAGTCAATAAGTTTCTACCTTGATTGCCATCACCACATGTAGTTCTGTAGGGAAACTTGCTTTGGGATTTGCCCATCTAGATCAGGACTACAGCCACAGCCCTGCTGCTGCTGCTCCTCAGGGGATCTGGCATACTAACGGCAGGTGCCGTGCCCCGGAGTAGCCATCAGGTGCTTGCATGATAAGCACCCGTTCAGAGCATGACAGCTTTAAAAAGGCACAAGTGCAGATCTGTTTGTTGTTGTTGTTTGTTTTTCTTGGCAATAGCTAATCAGAATTTCATGGCTTCAGAAATATTTATTCCTTGGTGACCTTGTGCCATAGCCAATTCCTTTTCACTCGCATTACTGAAAGACTTGAGTGTTCTTTAGGAATATTACTAGAAACACACTGAGTGTCAAATGAAGTACCATAAAACTAAAACAAAGCTTACCATCGTGTCTTAGCATTCTCTAAGTCTTAGGCCTGACTTTTAGGTTAAAATTTTGATCACCTTTAGTTTTCAAGGGGGTAAGAAGTTAGGAGGTTTGTTTGTTTGTTTAAGTTGATTTCTAATCCTCGCTGAAAAATGGCATGTTTCACAAAGTGGGGAAACCTTCCATCTGCAGGGTTCCAGCCCTTCTGGCTGGGCCATTTTCTGTGGTTGGCGGGCACTTCTGTCCGCGTAATGGATGCGTTGCAGGAAAGGTGCTTTGCTGTGCTGAAGCCTCTAGGAGCCGTAGTGACTAGCATTTTTTTCCAGGGCCTTCAACACAAATGTGCACACGCGCACACTCACACGGTGGTTCCCTTCTGCACAGTCTCCCAGCATATTTCCCTTCCCCCAGCTCTTTTACAAACTGTTTCTCCCTGAGGCAAATTTCTTGCTGTCTGGAGTACCAAACATGCACAGGCACTTTCTTTTTTTCTTTATCTTTAAAATTTTCTAGTGTAGCTATTATAAGCAGCAGAAACTAAAAGGACTATTTTGCTTATTTTTTTTTTCTGTTCTTAGTGCATGTGTGCATAAAACAAACAAAAAATGAACCCATAGTTTATGGCTAAGTGAGGCCAGGTTTCTCCTGTTCTTTCTTTCTTTCTTTCTTTCTTTCTTTTTTTTTTTTTTAATTTGAAGTGTCTTTACTCAGCAGTCACATTTTTTTTTCTTGTGGTAAAAAATGCAACATGAGCAGATGGCAAGTATTAACACATGAAATGCAGTGCCTGCTTGAAGTTGATTTAACAGCGCTCTAGGTTTCTGTCACTGGTGTTCAGTTAGTTAAGTTGTGTTTACAAGTTAATGAATTTGTTCCACTTGAAATATTTGATGGTATGTGCTGAGGTTCAGCAGTAAAGGGATCCTTTAGCAGTAATCGAGGAAAGCATGAGGTTTCTAGACACTGAGCTTGTGGGTTTTAGCACTTTTGCCATTAGTAGGAAACTGAAAAGAGGCAGAAGGAGCAATAGTAGACAACAGCATACAGCATTTGCTCTTACATTGGTGATGGTGCTCTGAGCAGTGCAGTGATACAATACCTTAGAGCAGCTCCATATCTGAATCGTGTAGCTTGCAATTTTATTTCTATTGAATAGTCCTACATCTCAGGCAAGAATATGAAAAACTAAGTTTTATGTAGCAAATCAGACACCACTTTCATATTTCTATATGATCTGCTTGCATTCTTGCTTTCAAAGTATGAATGCAAACTATTACATATATATATGCTATATATAGCCCATGTTGGCAGCAAAACTGCCTAGAATAGGATGATCAAATTCAGTATATTTTCAGCTCATGCGTAAGACTCCTTCCTACAATACGGCATGCTGTCTACCTAATAACATTTGAAACTAGGCCAGGTCCAAAAATTGTATTCGTGGTAAGAAACAAAACAACTAGTGGTTGCTGGTAAATGAGAATCGTGCGCACATGGGATCTTATACAGCAAATTCCTCTCTGCATGGATTGCTTAGTTTGTCAAAACTACGTCAACCTGCGAATGAGCATTCCTTGTCTGGCAACCTGTAAGCACGAGTGCATGCTTCGTTGTGAGCAACCAGTTCCAAAATAGCATGTTTTAAAGGCATTTTTGAGTTTGGTTTTTAATTTTGTTAAGGTTTTTGTAAAAATATGGTCCTCCCTCTACTAATAGTAGTTTATTCAAATGGGACGGAAGGCCAAGTTCCTGATTGAAAAGGGAACCATAGTTACTTCAGCTCTGTGAAATGGAGTATCCTAACTACCAGATAAGACCAAAGTAATTGCTCTGAATATGCACAAGTGTATCTTTAAAACCTTAAAGCTGACAGTGATTTACGGTATCCTTTAGGAAGGCTTTTCTCTCGAGTAAACAATGCTTAGTTAAGCACTGCTGAGGCCGGTGCAGGAGCACACTTCTGGCAGACGGCGTGCAGCTTGCTCGACCCCGAGGCCTGAGGTCGTGGGATTTTAGCTACCTGCGAGATGGTGTCGTTAATCCCTGCCTGTCCGTGAGCTGCTCTCCTGCTGCATGGGGTTTATTCACAGGCAGGAGACTTGTTAACCCATGCCTTTTATTGGGCTTTATGGACGTGTGACATCATTGGCAGCCAATCAGGAGGTGCTTCAGGGCTGAGTTTGAAACCTATTTCATAATATATTTATATTCAGTGCAGATATTTTGGGCCTTCAGTAGCATTCATTTTGTCGCAGAGTCCATGTGTCAATATGGCTTTAAAAAAAAAGGTATGAAAATAACATGCTCACTCTTAGTTTTTTTTTTTTGTAATGCAGCTGGGTGGTGAAATGCTGTAGGAAGCGTAGCTGGGATGCTGGAAAGCAGTTATTGTGCAAACGATTTTCTTCTTCGAGCAGCAGTAATGCTGCAAGCCCATCTTGGGCAATTGTTGTGTGCTCCTCATGAGGCTGCTCCTGCTTAAGCAGCCAGACCTGCAAATACTTCCCAAGCTGCTCCGGCTTGCCAAGAACAAAAATGCAAGACAATCTGCAGAAATCGAGCACGTGCAGAGCCAACCTGGCAGCCGGGCTCAGCTCCGCAGCGCTGCCGTCACCCTCACGGCTCAGCCCAGGCCCCCCCTTGCCAGCCCTGGTGGGCCCTTTGCCTTTGCCTGGTCCCACGCAGACTTTTACTCTTAGCTGTCACAACTTGGCTGTATTGATGGCGGGCTCTTTCCTGATTGTGTCTCTTCCAGAAAAGTCTGGTTAGTCCATTCCAACCACTGCACCGTTCCTGCTTAACTCTTGCATTTCCGGAGCGCCCCCTGCATTGGGACCATATGTGATGGTAAAACCAAAATACTGTGATCATTCTTATGGTCTTGAAATTAGTTTTGGTAACAGTTGTAGCTTGTACAAAACCCTATTTCTTTTAAATAAAAAAGAAATGGGACCTCAGTAGTGGGGCTATGTTTTTTTTTTTTTTTTTTTTTTTTTTTAATGTAGTTTGGGCTGATTCATTTCCCAGTTAGGCACAGTGGCTGTGCTCATGTCAAGCTGCTAAAATCTCTATTCACATATGTTCCACGACAGGCCTGTAAAGCGTACATGTGCGGTGCTGACTCCTTCATCCTGTTGGGATCCCAAAGAGTTTATCTGCTCCTGATCAAAAAGACTTTGAAGAAGCTTTTCAGATGCTAGCTGTATCTCTAGCATGCTGTTCACAAATGATTTAGAAAATGAGGCATACAATGAGATGAGAAAGCTTGTTGACACAGTTATTTTGAGATCACAGAAGTGAATGCCAACTGCAGAGTGTGTAGACAGACTGCAACTTTGAGAGACTGGGTGGAAAAACTTGTAGCCAAAATGAAATGTCAATAGATACAAGGTGATGCAAATGGGGGTGACGTGTGTGAGCCCTGCATGGTGTTGGTCTCTGAACAAGCATCACGGACTCATGAAAGCCTTCAGCTCACAGGTCAGTAGCAGGCAGGAAAGAAAATTGCATGTTAGGAATTATTAAGAGAAGTGCAAAAAAAAAGAAAAACCTAGTACCACTGTAAATCCATGGCTTCACCTTTAGTACTGACTGAAGTTCTGGGCCTGATGCAGCAAAACTCACACCTGTCTTTGAGAAGCAGCTAAGCAGACTATGATTTTAGTCTTCTCTTTTCCACACTAAAGAAGGATTCGTTAGAGTTTTTTGAAATCTAAAGTTGCATGAGGCAGTAAGTAAAAATTATTATCAAGAAAACTATTTTTTTTTCATATATCACTGAAGTCTGGAACTCAATGTTGTTGTTGTACATGAGAGATTTATGTATGTTGAAGATGATCAGGCAAAGTTACCTTGCTATTTCTGAGATCGTCTATGCTGCAAATTCCTATAGGTTAGGAGAGTATTCAGAGCAGCAATGCAGCATATTTGCCCTGTTTTTATACCCTAAGCATCAGCTGTTGGTCTCAGCTGGAGATGAGTTACTGAGCTTTGATTTGACAGTGTATGCATGCTGGCTATTCTTGCGTTTGTGGACAAATTTCTTATACTGCTGTAGAACAGCATCATAGCTGCTGACTAGAGGTTGATGTACAAGCCAAACCTCATTGATCTTTGTTTCCTGCTGTATTACTCTTGGAAACTGAGTGTAATTTTCCATCTGCTATGACTTGTGGGTGGATCAGTTTCACTGTCTGAAAGCCTTCTCGTTGAGCATTAAAATATTGTATATTTTGTCAGGCTAAATTTAATGCTACTGTATGCTTGCCATGTTTTTGGTATCTGCTGCATTGCCCAAGGTGCTGTGTGCTTTCATTTCCCGTTGCCTTACATGGAAACACAGGAAATGTAGGCCCAAGACCTATCTGCTTTAATACTTTTCCTTTATGAATATTTTTTGCTAGCATGATTTCTCTTTTAGGAATGTGAGATTAATTCTGCCTGTGAAGTCACTGGGAGTGACATGATGTCACTGTGGATGAGCGGAGGGCAGTGGATGTTGCGTACCTTGTCCTTAGGAAGCATTGATACAGACACCTACAGCATCCTTGTATCCGAATTGGCATGTTATGATCTAGATGGGTAGACTAAATGGGTGAAGAAGCATTAGATTCAAAGGGTAGTTGTTAGTGGATTGTACTCTACCTGGATCTCAGTTACAGGTATAGTTGTCAGACATCTGCCTAATATCTTCATCAGTGATGTGGAAGAGGAGACAGAATGCACTGTCATCAAGTTTATGGACTACAGTAAACTGAGAGCATGCTGCCTTGCTGAGGACATCAGGAGGCCAGAGGAATGTGCTCACTTGAATCTCTTGAAATTCGAAAAGGATAAGCACTATATCCTGTACTTGGGACGGACTGACACCCTGCTGTGGTACAAGACGGGGACTGACTGGGTGTAGAGCAACCTTGCTGAAAAAGACCCAAGGATCTTTCCAGACAGTAGGCTAACGATGAGTTAGCAGTTTACCACCGACCAGCTTTATTGGGCAATATCAACATGAACATGACCAGTAGATTGAGGGAAGTGATTATTCTCTTTTTTTTGGCATTTCTTAAAATGCACCTGGAATACTAAGTTTAGTTTTGAGAGCCTCAGTGTAAGAAAGATGTTGACAAACTTGACTGAGCTCTGGAGAGGGCCACAAAGATGCTGGAGCACCCAGTCAGTGAAAAGAATCTTAGACAGCTGAGTTTATTCAGTCTGAAGAAGTGAAACCTTACAGGGACCTAATAGCAGCCTTCCAGTGCATAAGAAGTTACTAAGAAGATGAAGCTAAGTTCTGTGGTGAGGTGCATAGCAGCTGAAGAGGAGACAGCAGTCATAAATTGCACCGAGGTGTTCTGGCAACTTGTTTGGTGCTGCTGGAACTACTGTAATAAAATGGGTGAGTTTACATACAAAGTTTCATACTGATTAGTTGCCCCCATTTTACAGATAATAGAACTGAAGTACAGTAACTGTAAAGACTCTTAATTAGTCATGTAGACTACATCCAAATGCCTTCCTAGTATGAGCTTGAGCTCAGTCATGTTGCACATTCATACTGTCTGATTGCTTTTTTATCATCTTAGACAAGGAGTCGAAAGGTTATTTTGTATTATGGCAATATTGAAACAGCCAGCTTGGGAAGCAGGCTCTTTCCTTGACTTGGCTACTGTGACAGACTCAGAGTGAATAATTCACCAAGGAAAGGACGGTGAACTCCTTGTGTTTTGTTGTCTCTCTTTGGTCAATCTATTTTTTTACTAGCTTTATCTGATTCTCATTATAATTAGACTCCCTTCTGGATATAATGCTACCTCCTGCTTCAGATAGATGGTATTGTTTTTGTTTGCTTTTGTCTATGGTATTACTCCAGAAAGTGAAAGCAGTTTGAGTTTTTCCTTGGGGACTTCAGCTGTTGTTCCATGTACAAGAGGCTCCAAATGTTTAAATATCTTAGATGAGAAAATGTGTTGGTTTGAATTGATTTGCAAAGGGACCTATAATTTGAGGTTATTACTATTCTGATATTGTATGTGCTCAACTCAGACACTGTATTAATAAAGAAAAAAGTGCTCATATAAGTCTCAAACTGACAGCTTTGGAGTCTGCTGTTTATGCCTTAACCCATTGCTGCAGAAAGACTGAGAGATGGGATTAGAGGTTTATTTGAGAATCCCTAGCCCTCCACTTTAGCACCTTTGGGGAAAAAGCTATCTAACATCTGTGGGTATAACTTCCAGTCCCCTGGGAACTGGACTGAAACAGTTGGCAAGTGATACATTAGTGAGTAATGAATAAATTAATTTTGACTATTGGACATGAGTAACAGACATAGAAAGTACTGTTGGACTTTGCACATTTTGTTTGAAGTGCCACTGGATAATATGAGTACAGCCCTGTTTTTTTTTTTTTTTTTTTTTTAAATTTATAATTTAACTTGTGCAAGAAGGCAGAAAACCTACTTAACCCAAACCTACATAACCCTAATACCACGTGGGGATTCCTCAGCAGTTAGGGAATGGAATAAATAGCCTGGAAATGCTGCGTTTAAAGCCCAGGGTTAACACGATTAAGACCACAGACAGAGTTCAAGTAATTTATTGCTTCTGTGCCTCTGTTACAATTACTGAATGATAGAAGTTAGAAACAACTTTCAGAGGTCATCAGGTCTGGTTCCCTACTGAAAGCAAGGTCATCTTTGCAGTTAGATCAGGCTTGCCAGGGTCTTGTCCAGTCAAGTTTTGAGCATCTCTGAGGATGGAGATTTTACGACCTCTCTGGGCACCTGTTCCAGTCTTTGAGTACTTCATCGACTGTAATCTTTTGCATATGTCTAATTGTTACTTCTCTTTCTGCAACTCGTATGAATTGTGTGTAGTTTTTTTGCTGTGTTCTTCTGAGTCGAGTCCAGCTCTGTTTTCTCTTTAAGTAACTCTGTCTCATCTATTAGATAGTTGAAGACATCAGCTGTATTGCACTTCTCTTCCTCAGGCTGAGGAAACTGGCTGTCTTAACCTCTCATCACCCTGTATGTGCTCCAGCCCCCAAGCATCTTGATCGTCCTCTGCTGGATTTGATCCAAGTATGTCAGTGCAGTAAATCCTTTATGAATTGGGGAGTCCAAAACCAGACACAGTACTCTGGATTCAGTCTCGCAGGTACTAGATAGTTCGGAGTGATTGCTTCCCTAAGTCTGTTGGTTGTGCTTTTACTCATACCCATATGCCATTAGTTTTCATCACTGCCAAAACACCCCGCTGATTCTGGTTCAGCTTGCTGCCTGTGAGGGCTCCTGTACTTTTTTCTCCAAAGCTGCTTTCTAGCCAGCTGTTAACTGGGTTAGGTATCAATTATTTGACCTAATTAGATCTATGCTGTCTCTTTTCAATCACTTTCTTTTGTTTGAAGTGTGGGGTGTGGATTCCCAAAGGATTTGCTCCATATTTTCTTGGGGAATGAGGTATGGCTAAGCATCCTGTAGTTCCCCATATCTTCCTCCTTGACCTTCTTGAAGATGAGGATGACATTTGGCTTTTTTCCAGTCATCAAGAACCTTCTCTGATTGCCCTGACCTTTACTATGCCAGACAGCAGCCTTACAGTGATGTGAACCAGCAACTTAAACATCCTCAGATGCATCCATTTGGTCCACTACACCTGTGGGTTTTTCGCTTGCTTGTTTTTCCAGTTTGCTGTAAGATTCTCTATTTGGATCTGCCCTGTCTTACACACCTCCTTAGACTGTACCTCTAGAGAGGGACTTGGGAATTCTGGGGGCAGGCCTGGCAGTAAATCCCACGACAAAGAATGTATCGAGTTATCTCATTAGTAAAATGAGCATACTTGTGTTAGAAGGATATTGTGAAGATCAGATGTCCAGTTTCTGCTTGTTGTGCTCCTGCAGATAGAAATGCTTGGTATTATTGTTACTATTTATCTTAGTTTGCCTCATTCTTTCTTTCAGTCCTGCTCCCTTTTGGCTTTCCTGAAGATTAATACATGAGGAGCGGCCCCAAATGTATCCCTGCTTCTTGTTGAGAAATAAATTGAGAGAGTGCAAGTGCTGAAACCAGAGCAAACTGCCTTTAGGAAGCCTCATAGATGCAGACTGTCAGACCAATCACAACTCACAACAACAAAACAAATCCAGACTTTCTTTTTTTTTTAAAAGGACATGCTCCTTCTGGCAACAGTATATAGGGAAAATGATTATATTAGTGAGAGACTAGATTCATCACTGAAGGGAAGAAAGGCTGGGGGATAACATGCCTAAGCACAAGATCTCAGACTGTACAGTTTGAACACATCTTGCTGTGAGGTTCTTCAGAACTGTTGCATCTCTTCTCCATCTCACTCTCTCTTAGCAAAAGCCTCTGCGTCCTTCTGTTTTTTTAGACAGCTAATAAACTACTTTAAAGTCTTCACAGTAATCCCTTGGATCTGAAGGAAAAAGGAGAAAGTAAGATTGCTCTCAACAGAATCCTGTAGCATGAATTTACTGAGGTCGGCACTGGAAAGTTTTGTGGGTGCTGTGGTGAGGTCAGATGTCCAGCTCTGCTGACTTCAGCTTGCGACAGGTGCAGGTCCCAGAGTCAGAATAGACTTGTATTTTCTCAGGAAGAACATTCTGCAACTTACATTCCTAACCAAGGTGTATTCTGGGCTTAAAGAATCATAGATAAATTTCTTAACCTTGCCGACATAGTAAAAGATGCTGTGCATGTCGAGTTGAGAATGAAGTCCAATTCTTGCAAGTCATACAGGGTAAAGAATATAAGTATAAATTGGGGACATATGCATAAATTGGGCTCTGAGGCTTGTGTCCTGAAAATTGGAATGGTCTGACATTACTGTTGGCCTCCCTTTCAGAAGCTGCTCTCTTGAAGAGAAGATGAGAATTTACACCCATAATCTAGCTTTTGCAATTAATAGTTTGTGCACCTTAGCACAAACCCACCTATCTTCTGTGACTCCAGGTAGTGTGCCAGACTGAACCCGGATGGCTGCGATGTGGCGACATAATTCTGTCTGCTGAGCCTGAGAGAAAAATAACCTCTGGGAGAGGAATGGGGAGGACAGCTGTAGGCAGTGAAGTTTTAAACCAGTGCTGCAGGATCTGCCAGAATTCCTCTGTCAGTCCTGATTTAAATCTGGGCTCTGCCATGACTTGCTGTCCGTCTGTCATCCAACCTTTCTGCCTTGGTTTCCCAAGGTGTAACAGTGTTTGACTAGTTTGTAAGGCTATTGTTAGGATTAATCTTCGATCTAGTTTGAAGTTGCTAATTAGAGGGTGATTCCTTGACACTGGTTAAGCAACTTTAAGAAGCTTTAAGAAGCTTCTGAGGCTTTGTTAGTTAGCTAAGGATAACCCTCAGCACTGTTTTTACATTGCTTGTTTCTTCACATTCGTGTAGATGACGTGTGACGTGTTTTCACTGGAGCGTTTTACTCAGCACGCGCTATAGAAGAACCGAGCTCGTTTGTCTTGGCACAGTGGGATTGCTAGCCCCACAAACGGGAGATAAGAATTACCATGGAAGCCATCCAAAGCAAAAGATGTCCTCTGATGTGGCAGCAGTGCACGTTAGACCCCCTCTCATCTTTTAAAAATGTCCTCATGTACCTTCTTGGTACATAGCGAGTGTTTAACGGGTGGTAGTATGCCTGAGAACAGACCTGTGGATTATCTCATGTTTCAATATGTATGGATCTAAGGTTCAAAAGAAGTCCGAAGACGCTGTGCAGTTTTGATGGTGGCTTGACTTATTTTTGTGTTAAGAGGAGCTGCAGGAGAGAAAACTTCTTTCAGGCAGTATGAGATATCTGGACAATATGATAGCAAACTCTAAGTGATTAATGCAGTGGAAATGTTGGGCAATTAAACGACTTCCTACTTTAGAAAAATTCAAATGTATAGTAGGTCGAATGTCAGTGCATTTACGTAACTGGCTGGTAACAGCCCTTTCCCACGGGTGCAGACGGTTCGGCTGGGTGATGCGAGGCCTTTTCAAACTGACCCACTTCCACAGGCTGCTCCATCCTCAGCCCCCCGATTCAGAGTGATTCCTTCTGGGAAGAATATGCAGGTGAGGATTGGTTGTGCTCAGCTTCAGAGCAGATGTGTGAAAAATACCGCGACTATTTCATGGTTTTTCCAAAACCCTCTCACAAGAGGCCACTAGCACTGCACTAGGTGGACTGGCAATAACCAGAACAAGCTGGGTTAGAAGAGTCAAAATTGCTAGTTTTTTATTCTTAAGTATTTTCTGATGTTGAACTTTAAATCTATTGTAGTTGAAAATATTTTACCATTGTTTTATAAAATTGCATAAAAATTAAGGTTGATAGGGACCGAAATCAACATTTTTGAAATTTTGCTGGAAAATTTTGGCCTTTTAGTTAAAATGAGGATGTTTGCCTGATTTTGGAGCTGCCAAAAAAATAGTGTTCAGTTTTTGCCTGGTTTTGATCATTCCTACAGTGTACATATTGATCTTAATACCCCTGAGAATGACCAAATGTGGAAAATAATTTTTGCCAGACAGGCAAGAATCAACTCTTATATTTGATAGCAGAGTTTGAATTGCTGTTCCAGGTTTCTGTAGAGAAGTGCTCCTTGAGCTGCGCTCCAGGAAGCTTTGGAGGTCCTTCACTGGAAGCTAACAGCAGCAAATATGTTTATGGGTGTCAAGGGAAAGGTGTTAGTGCTGCTTCAGGTGGTGGGCAGCAGATGTACGATAAATGGCTTCAGGAGCTGAGGAGACATGAATAGCACTGTAGGCAAAGTCAGCATCACGGCCCAGCAGTGTGGACATAATATTTTATTTTCATAGCTTTGAAGAGGCAAAACTGACCGGGAGCTCTGCTCAGGCGGATGAGGAATAGCAACTCCAGTACAGCTATTGTTAATAAATCCATCTGAGTTGAACTACCAAGGCTTTAAATTGGGTAGCCTTAAAGGAGAGGATTTGTTTGTTCATTTGCTTTTTTTTTAAAAAAAAAGGGGGGGGGGTAGGATGGTGTGTGTAATCTGGCATGATTGCTGTATTTTCTTCAAAGTAAGAATGGAAGTTCAAGTCGCTGGCTAAGTTTCCAGAAATGCAACATATGAAAGGTTAACTTTCACTTTTTTTTTTTTTTTAAATAATATCCCTCCTCGTTTTCTCAGGTAATGCTCTATTTTCTGTCTGTGAAAATAGCTCAATGTTTTAGCTGATAATGATCAGGCACACTGCAATAGCCCGGATAAACATACCGTTTGGCATGGGGTCAGAAATCCTCACAGTGGCACCACAGCTCCCTGCTGGTGCCCTTGCTGGCTGTGGCAGTGCCCCTGCACCCCAAGACCCCACGTCCTGTGCTTGCCCACCTGCTTCTGTGATGGGCTCCCAGGCGATGGGTTCCATTCCTGCTCTGCCTGGAGGTGCAGAGGGAAAGAGCCAGGGACAGATGGATGAATTGTCTTGCGGGGCTGGGCTCACGGCCCCTTAGGGGTGCGTGCCCTACATCTGCCTTAGAAAAGCACTACCAAAGTGGATTACTGGAACATCTCTTAGATACTTAAATGGAAAGGCAACAATTTTCTGTGTCCACACCAGGAATTCTTGGAGCGCCTTGCCTTCAATGTAAGGTGCAGGAGCTGAGGCAGGCTGACTGAAGGCTGCCTATGAAAATGAAGCGAAGCGAGCTGACACTCAGCCCAGCATTTGTAGTTTTTCTTCAACAGAATGTGGAATCTGCCTGTGAATTAAGCTGTTTCCTGGAGGTGATGTAATCTGTGACCACCTTTTGACCCAACTTGCCATTCTGATGCTAGGTTGCAGTTGTCAGAGTAACCACAAAGCTCTTAAATGGGTCATTTTTGTACTACTCTCATGTCTTTTGCTGTCCCAGCTGGGGGCTTGCCTTTGAGGGGCTTCAAACTGATTTTCTCAAGGGGTGTTTTTAGTGCCTTAGATAGTATGTCACACAACTTGTCTCCCTGGATGACTGGGCTGCCTGTTGAAGTGTAACGCGCTGAAGTCTCTGGAGCTGCCACCAGAAGTTTTAATCTTTCAGGCATGATTGTACATGCCATTTCAGTTAGCTGCCTGCAAGCGCAGAATTACTGCGTGCACTTTATTTTTCAAAAGCACTCTCAAGTGCTTTAAGCTTTTCATTTCTATTATTTCATCTAGCTTCATCTAAATCTGCTATTCTTCCTTCCAAATGCTAAACTCCTCTATAATTTCTTCATTCCTTATTTCCTCAGTTTATTGACTCATTGTTGGATCTTTAAGTTAATGGCTTCCACGTTTGGGAGAAAAGCTTCAGTGCTATGGGGCATCCCAACAGAGCTCTGTTTCGCACTCGTGTTTCACTGACCTTCCTACTTGTTAGCTTCCTTTTCCTGGTTAGAAACTCCAAGGCAGTGGCAGATTGGGCTACAGCGGTGCTTCGATTTAGATATATATGTGTGCTTTGTATTTCATGTTGTTACAGGCTGTGTTTTCTAAGGGGACTTCAGCGGGGTTCAGTAGTGCTGGATACCACTCCGTTGTGCTAAAACGTGCATTGGCTTGAAATGCCCGATGTCGTAAATGTTCAGTTTTGAAACGCTGAGCGAGCTTACTGCTAGTGACAGGTGTGAGGATTAGGGCTCTCCCTCAGCACTGCTGCTGTAACTCAGGTGCAGCGCAAAGCTGCTGGACTGTGCTCAACTGGCTCAGACCTGACCTGAGACAAGTTAGAGGAGAAATAAGGATTTGTGTATCAGCACGCAGTAGGTGCCATAGGTGTTCACAGAGGCCAGTGAGATGACAGCACCTTGTCCTGAGGCCTTCATAGCCTGGATTAGACATAAACAGATTGTGACAGACACGAATCAAATGATCTGGAGGTTAAAAGCCATTTGTTGCCACTTAAGCCTTTATTTTTTTTATGACTTTGGAATTTCAAGCCACCCCCTTGCCTCCCGTTTTTCTTTTCCCCTCCTTAGCTAGCAACTGTATTGCTTTCTCTTTAAGCTTCAAAGCAGCCTGACCACAAAGGAATTGTTTCATCTTCAGTCTGTGTGATGTGTACAGCAGAGATTCCCTGTGTCCTTGTCTTTTAACCCTGCATGGCATTTGTACCATCGTGAAGAAGAGCTTTTCAGACCCGTTCCTTGTAAAATGTTGTCAGGTTGTAGGGAGTGGTATCTTTGCCTCTCATTTACTATTGGGAGTCCAAAGCATCTCAGTACTGCACTGTGAACACAGACGATTGTTACAGCTTGCTTTTCCTCTCCTTTGTTTTGCAGACATGAGCCTAGTTACTAGTAGTACTACACGATCAATTCAGATTCTTTGTCTTCTCTTACTCAGTGGTTTTGACTGGCTGCTGATTTTCAGTCTTAGGTGGAAAAAAATTGATTACTTTCTACATTAAGGATTCTAGCATTCTACCCATTAAAAGGAGCCTATCTCCTTCTGCTTGGGTCTGCACGTAAAAACTGCAAAGCAACATGTGTCTGTTGATGATTTAGTGTTTCTCTCCCATAGCGACGTTTTTATATTCTAATATCTGGTAAATGTCCTCTGAGAACATGGTCTTGTTCTCCTAGATGTGCCAACGGAGAGTTTGTCAGCAGAACCCCAGTCATCCTGACTGCTTTGACAATGACAGCAGAGCAATGCAGCTTAGGTACCCGGTTCCTAGGTCGTTATATAAATGAATATTTCCTTCTTAAATCATGCCTAGATGTATGTGGAGAGACAGCATCTATTCCCATGAATTAACAGTGGACTATCAAGAAATTTATGTAAACAGAATTGAAACAGCTTGAAACACATATCTGAAAATTAAATACAGATAAATGTGAAGATTACATCTACCTAGTAAACCGTTTTGTGGAAATGTACATCACATTTAGAGCTTTAAGACCTTTAGCTTTATGGAGGGTTAGGTTCTTAATTTGCCATTGAGACTGATTTTAGCTAGAGGTTTGAAGAGTTGCACTGTAGAAATATTATTTGATCCTCCTCAGTACAGCATTAATCAATTATTTGAATTCTTCAAAACCCCACAAGCAAAACTAAATCCCTCTCTCTATTTCTTTAGTCAGTCTTTTCCAGTGTTACTAACTAATTTGCATTTTCTGTGCTTTAAAACTGATTTCCCCTGTGTTCTACTCTATTTTTAACTGTTCAATATTAATCCAGCTAAGGTGATTGCTAATAGAATCAGGTATGAAAGCAAACAACTTTACATTTTCAGAATTGTTTACAGAGCCAGTTATCTTGTATTGGAAAATAACTTTAATTATGAGATGCTGCAGGGTTGTTTTTTTTTCCCCCATCTCTCTTGTACAAGAGAGATCAAGAACACACATGCAAATATAGGTGATCACGAAGCCACACACATACACATATATATATATATATATATATATATACACACGTCACCTGTATTTAGGAGTAAATTCATTGTTCATATGGAATGCACCTGATTTGAAGTTACTAGCTAGAGGTCCCTCATCTTTTCACAGCATTATGGATTCCCAAGATATGTATTGCAAAAGCAGGAGATTAAATGAACAGAAACATTTGTAATTTTACCATTCCAGTTCCTGATGCTCTTACCTGTTTTAGAGTAACATGTTTTGAGAGAAAGCTGCTCCCCCCTCCCCTAAAAAAACAACTATTTGGCATAAAGGAACAAACACAATAAAGCTAGCTTTCTGAGGAATTTAACTTCTCCCAGTGCTAAAATTTGAATGTACTGTTCAACTATCTAAGTATTGTAGTTACAACAGTTTGTGGTTAAATATGCATTCTAGGATGCAGGGTGCAAAGTCAAAGTAATCACCAGCATATTTTTGAACCAGAGCAAGTAGAGAGCTCATTTTAAAAACAGACAAAACCACAACTTTCTAATGGTGGGTAGTATCCTTTGTGAAGTAAAGCAGAATATAGAGTGGAAGGCTTTTTGTTTGTTTTTGAATTGCAGCTTTAAACAATTAGCTTTAACACTAAAGGAAAAGGATGTTGTGAGATATGGTTTGCAAACATGGTTCATCATGAAGTCATTTTCCATTTGGAGCCTGCCTACCATGTCTTCTGCCGGAGCACAGGAAGTAGTATTTTGTATGTTAGCAATTTCAAAACCTGTACCTACCTTTACAGTGAGATAACGGCTGGCAGCAGGGTACCTGCTCTCCATTCTTTTGATTGACATTCATGCAAGCTACAAAAGGTTTAATCAAGCCACTTCATCATTCACATCTTCTCCCTCATTTGGTGCACGTAATGCAGCTCCAGTGCATACACTTATTCTGAAGAATCCCTCAAGGCATTATTTCCTGTTGTTTAACAATAAGATTAATTTCAGTCCTGTTCTTGTTTCAGAGTCGTCCTCCATCAGTAGCAAGCTCCTACAATCTGCCAAAACTCTACAGAACTGAAGACTATTTTCCTATGAACTATGTAGGTACCAAATACCCAAACCACTAATTTGTGTCTCCCAACAGCTTTTTAGGAAAGGCTGGGTTTGTTCTTATGGCTCATGCTTCTTTCTAGTGACAAAGTAACCATTACATGTCAGATCTTTGGTTAGTATTTCTATGGGAAGCTAAAGCTTTCCAATCGTGCTGTGGCCATACAGAGTCTGGAACATGTATTCTAAGATTTGGTCATAGTAGTTTGCACTATAAGCTTACTAAATCAGCAAAGAAAATACACAAAAACTTACTTTTACCCTCACATTTTTATTATTAAAATGATCAGAAGGTTGAAGAGTGTGCTAGTATAGCGTGCTAAAAGTATCAATACAATTTGTTAATACTGCCAGCTTCACAAATGCTCGGACTTTACAAGAGAGCAGAAAATCATTATCAGAATTTAAAAATTCAATAAACCACACGTGGCTGGAGTTTCCAGCACTCTTCTTCAAAAGAGGAATAGGGTTTTAAAAGCTGTTGTGTAACGTAAGTTGAATGGTATGAATAAACTTTCTGCGAAGTTATTATGGACCTATGGATGTGCCATTTTGTAATCAAGATTCTATTTAACCAGCACCAAAGGAGACTAGTTCAACATCCCACCTATAGCTTTTTATTTGACTGCAAAATATGTCTAGGGCAACCAAAAATACCCCACTCACTTGTCTGAATAGAAAACACTAGAAAGAGCTGGTTATATACTTCGTTTAGAAGATACTCATCTCCCTTATACACAGAAAATCTCACTATGGCAACAATAAGGGGGTATTGGCTGAAATGGTAGATTGCTTCTGAAAATAAACAATTTTAGATGATTGGCTTTGCATATAGTACAATTTGGAGAAATAGAAATAAGTGCTCTTTAATGGAGGAGCCAAAGGAAAAAAAAAAAAAGATCTTATGGTGAAAGTAAAGCTACATGGCTTTGAGTTACCATGGAGACCAATGCTTTTCTGATGCAGAAATAAATGAACTCAACCTTTTCATATTTATTAGTGGAACTGATGTTGAAAGATAAAGTTGAATTAAAATATAAAGCAATAGACAAACCTAGTCCATGTCTCTGCCCCTGCAATGCAGGTTATTGAAATGGATTATTACAAACGAACTGGTATTACAGAGAGGAAAATTAATTATGAAGGTAACAAAATACTCTAATTATAGCAACCCGTGTATCCAAATAGCAGCAGCTTTATTATCAAAAATGAAGAGACAATACAGATACCATATTCCTGATATATTTTTTTTTTGTTCCAGTGAAAAATTGAAATAAACTTATTTTATCTTAGTAGTGTTTGAAATATATGTACAACAAAATGGATTGCTGTATTAGTGGGTATTTGCAATCGCTGATTTCTTGGTGAGAACACTAGAAAGTTAGCATAAAAATACTGGGCAAATATTGAGGTTTCTGTCTTGTCGAAGGGTCAAGCATTAATTGGCAAGTTGCAGAAACGTTTCAGCTGGACAGAGGATGGCAGTGTTAAATGTCACTTGTTCAGTAAGGTTAAAAGCTTGTGAAGTACAGCTTCAATGCAGATATTTCTGGAACATCACGTAAAAGATTTTGACTGAGTACAAACGCTAGTGTAGATAGTGTTAATTCACAGTACCTGAAGCAAAATGCCGAGATCAAGTGTGACGTTAGCGTATGGTGCAGCTGATAGAAAACTAGTTCAGCAAAAGCTGTGTCTCTGTCCCTGCTGGAAAATAACTGTTTAGGTTGGATGAAAGCTTGTGTTCTCTAACCAGGCCATGAGGAGGGAGGGGGAAGGGATGGAAGCAGGGGAGCGTAGTAAAAGAACTGGGAAAAGCGTACTTGTTGAAGCAGTACGTGTCAGTTGCAGGTCAGTGCAGTAAATGATGGTCCAAAATTACTGTTATTACAAGCCCATAGAAATAGATTGTGTCATATAAAAATGCAGCTATCCCTAACGGTCTCCGGCTATCCTCACCTGCCTCAGGCATTTGTCAAAAGACAAATTACCAGGCCACACTTAGAGGTTTTGTTGTGCAAAGCTGTCTTGTGTCTAGAAACAATATGTATGGTAATATCCTCCTGCTTCCTCACACAGTTAAACCTGCAGGTTTCAGGTAACGTGTTTAGGATGGAAACAAGGTGAAATTTGCTTCAATTCAGGTAAACTGGCTGATGCAAATTATTTAGCAAATTCTTAAGTTAATGATCTTTCTGCTCTATTGTGCTGGCCAAAGCCTGGACACAGACTAGTGCTTTCAAGGTCTTCTGCTGAAGACAGCAGACTTAATGGGTCAGCTTGAGCTGGCCACTCTGCACACACAGCTGGCATGTTTCTGGAGTTCTGCTAAAGAACTTTAATAAGGTATGTAAACATTGGGTAACTTCCACCTCACACAACTATAATAGTGCATTAACTTAAGAGTACACAAACTGGAGTTAAGGTTTCTCTAGTTTTATTGGGCCGTTCCTCTTCTTTTTGACTTCCTCAAAAACAAAATGTGTGGTTTGTCTCAAATCTAGAATGGAATTCTTGCCTAGACTAATATTCAGATTTTTAAAGTAGCTTGTGTGAGATACTCATAAGTCTATGCTAAAACTGAAACAACCCCTATCCTTAACCTTCTGGTAAGTACCATTTTTATGCAAGACCTTCCATCACTACATAAAATTGTATTTCTTATCAGTGGCATTTCCTGGCAAATAAAACACTTCTAATGACTTTGTATTTCAGTCTCACTATTCACTGACTACAACCAAGAGCTCAGACTTTGGAAATTTGGCCTTAACTGTAAACTTCACCAATGTGAAGTAACCTTGACGGATACTGAGACAAATATGATGCAGAGTCATAATGAGATTTTTCTTTAACAGATAAAGGTTGCTGTACTACCATTTAAGTTTTTTTTTTTTTTTTTTTTTTTTTTTTTTTTTTTATTTAACCTCTTAAAGCGTAGGTGAAATGACACCACAAATTCTGCAATTTCATGTATTCAAACAGTCCCTTGTGAAACGGGAACATTACCATGTATTCTTATGAGGGAACAGCCTTTTCTGGGACTTCAAATAGTTGGTGTTGCTGGAAAAGAAATACCACCTAACTGGTATCTATACAGAGTAGCTGTTAAGTAGTTAAGTCTCATTCGACTTACTGAAAAGTTATTTTCAATGAAATAGATCATAAAGCCTGCTAAGAAAATGAGAGCTGAGGCTCTCGTTTTCTCTTAGGGCAGAGAAGCCCCAGGAGTTAGTCTGCTGATGTAAACATCAAAAACATTTTTCCTGTATTGTTCCTAAAACTTATCTTAACACTTGAGTGTATCAGTAGGACCCGGTCCAACATCCACACCTCTCAGTTAAAAAAGCAGTACAGAAGCCTTCTGTGAAGGAGTAAAAAAGATCCAAAAGCAAAGCTAAATAATCTTCAGCTAAAGGTAACTGTTTTCAGACACAAACAACAACAACAAAGGAATACTCTTTCCAAAGAATGTCAGCAGCACAAGTTAGTCGCTGAGCAGGAGAACATACAAATATTTTGGTATTTGGCTTATACAGTGGCTTGTTTGTTATAGTAGTGGAAAGTACAGTTTATACTTACCAAAATTGCTATAGAAATGTATACATTTCTAAAAATCTCTGTGAAACAGTTTTGCTATTTTAAACACTGAACACAACTATTTCCTCCTTTATACCACTCATGAAAATTTCACAGGTAAACTTAACTCTTGTTAAGTATTTCATTAATTTATTGGACATATGCCTAAATCAGGCTCATTGCTCTGCCTAACAATAGCTTTGTTCTCAACACAATTGAATTCCCTTCTGTAACTGATTATCTCAGTCAAGTTTTGGGTATGTAGCTGTCTTGTATTGCACACTTGCCAGAATGCCAAAATGACCAAACCAATAATAAATCTTAAACTGATTTTTATATTTTAAGTATTCAAATTAATTTTTCTTCAAAAAAAAAAAAAAAAAAAAAGCTGTAGCTTGCAGGGTATGTTCCTTTGTGTTAAATGGTAACTATTCAAATACCTTTCCTATCACGTACCCTGAATGCACAGTGCTTCAGAGGGAGACACAGTTCTGGGTAACTTTTTAATATGTGAAAGTGATCTTCATTAATATATAAAGGGATGAAAAGTATATAAAGGGATGAAAAGTAATGCAAGTAATTCATAGACTGTTTCTCAAGGATGCAGAACTACAATCACTATAACTTTATTTATAAAGTAGTGTTCTAGAATGCTAAGACAAATTCAGACAAAGTTAGTTTTGTGGGATTTTTCAATGTCCTTGAAGAGATCAGTCTATCCAGTAAGAAAATACTATACATACATGCTCCTGCAGAGCTGTGGAGCACTTTTTGGACAAGGGAAAAAAAAAGCAGCACTGTGGGATTTACCGAACAGGCACGTGGCACTTGCATGTAATAAAGCAAATATTTACATTAAGCACAATACAGCAATTTATTTAGATGCTTAAATGAAGAATACAAAGGGAAATAAAGATCACAAAATTATACATACTACAACAGTGTGTCATATATTAGATGGTATAAATGAATACAACACCTTGTTGGTGTTAACTAAAGATAAAACTAAATATCCAAAACACAGCACTTT
The DNA here is from genome assembly GCF_011077185.1 of Oxyura jamaicensis. Classification (NCBI taxonomy): domain Eukaryota; kingdom Metazoa; phylum Chordata; class Aves; order Anseriformes; family Anatidae; genus Oxyura; species Oxyura jamaicensis. The sequence goes on from NC_048912.1 coordinate 7,843,282, forward strand.
TGTTTCAGTGTGCTGCTTCAACACAATACACTTTTATACAGATCTAAAAGGTGTCAAAATTAGTAGCTGCAAACTTGTTTCTTGCATGTGATTTTTCTTTTTTAGCTTAAAAGATTTCAGAAAATGGCTCTGAAATACGTTTATCATCAGTTGTAATGTCAAGGATATTCAGAACAAGAAAATTCTATAATACAATAGAGTCCAGATATATTTTATGTTGCTGGCCTCTGTTTTTGAGATTGTACAAGGTTATGTGCAAAAACTAAGTTTGTCAAAATTCATACTATAGCAGTTTCAAGCTTTTGCTAGGTAAACTAGATACAGCATTTATTACACAGCAGGGCAACACTAAAAAAGAGAAACAAATCTATGATGGGTACACAAGAACAATTTCATAAGCTTCACTTGAATAGGTCTAAAAGACTGTACAAATATACATTTCAACTATTCAGAATGATACATGAAAAAAATCAATTTCCCCATAGTCTACTATACACGTTGAACTGGTAGTTTGTATGTTGGCCCTACACTACCATGTGAAAAAGGGTAATGTTTAAAAAGACATACAACTGAACATGTACAAGAGTGAAATAAATGTTGAAAATGCGGATAAAACAAACCTCTACTTTTCTCTGTGTGCATTCTGGAGCCACCAGCTTATCTGTTTTCACATTAAGTTACTGTGCTCGTCCCAGCAGGTATTCTCAAGCAAGATTAGCCAACAGCTTCCTTACATAACCACTGGAGTAACAGCGGCCTCAAACACCATGACCTAGCACTTGAAAGGCAGTACCAGTTAGAATTTAAGCTTAGCAGTCATACTGAAATGAAAGTGTTTAGACAGTTGTAGAGTGGGTATTACTGACACTTCTGCTTCAAGCAGCTTATGCTTGCTGGCTACTCAGCTCCACACCGGTTAAGCTGCTGTGAATTGGTTCTGCTACCCCGTCAGTCACACTGTCAAACTGATCTCCGTCCTCACTGTCAATTGTGCTATTCTGCCATTCCATCTGCTGGTTTGACAAGCTCTCCTCAATCTCTGATGCATTTTTCCATTGCGACTGGTCCTTAGACCAAAACTCTTCTACTTTTCCATAGGAACGATTTTTCCACTTTGACTGTTCTTCATCACTTTCAGATCCACCCCCTTTTGTCTCAACAGTCGGTTTACTGCTACCAGCATCTTCACTTTGGGAGGATTCATCTGTCCACACTTCTGGTTTTACTTCTGATGTATTATCTTCAAAATCCGAAACCTGCTGAGAACCAGGCCCACTTTCAGACTGTGAAGCTCCATCTTTCCATTCAACAGCATCATCTTGCTCATCCTGATCACCTTCACTATCTGAAACATCACCCACCAGTTTTGTTGGCTCTTCAGAAGACATCTCTTCATATTTAGAGCTTTCATCTTGTTTTTGATCAGACTTCTCTGGAGACTGTAAAGTATTTTCTTCAATGATTTCCTTGGATATGCTGTCGTCTGGGTTCTCCACTGTGCTATCAGAAGAGGCTTTCCCACCAATGTCAGAAATATGCGGACCAAACGGACTACCGCTTTCATTGTATTCCTCTTCTATATTCTCATAGCTGTCTGAGGAACTTTCATTGTCTTTTTCTATGTTTATTTTTTTGTCAACAGTCTTACTAACATTGAGTCTGGAATTCTTTTCATCGTGGTTTTCAAACAGCCATTCAGCATCAAAATCCATTTCGTGTTTAACTTTGTTCAGTTCTTTCATGTTGAAACCAAGCAACACACCAGGTTTATATTTTTCACAATCTCTAACACATTTCTTCCTTTTGTTGCTGAAGTGAGACGCGATATCAGACTTCCAGAGCCACAAACTGGCAGCCAGCTTTTCAATCTCTCTCCTAGTGGGATATGGTTGCTTATTAAAATACTTTGTGAGAAATGTTTTCCTGGCTTCGTAGGAATCATCTTCGTGACCCTTGGGGTCCAATGCTAGAACTACGGGTTCTTCAGGCTTCTCCTCAAAGGCAGAGGGGGAGTCGTCGTCATCCATTTTCCTTCTCTTCATTAGCGAGAATTCCATGTGTTCGTAAGTACGTTTTACAGGTGCTACAGCTGGAGACTGGCTTAGCCGAGATGACGAAGTACCTTTGTCCTGGCCGTTCTGAGTCTTCCCAACACCTCTGCAGTGAACAAGGTGCAGCGTTATAGTTGAGGCAGTCATGTTACTGGTATATACACCAAGGCAATGAATGCATTTGTAGGTTAGCTTTTTCTCAACTGGATGAACTGTCTGAATAACTTGATGCCTCTCTCGTAAATGATGTGCAAGTGCATCAGAGATGGGTCCTTTCAGGATTGAAAAGCACAGAGGACAGAGAGTTTTCCCTACGTCTTTTTTGTAGGGAACTGCTGCTTGTGGGGAACTTTTTACAGGTACATCAGACTTCTCCTGGATTTTCGGCTGTGGTTTGGGAGGAACAGGGGGAGTATTCTGAGCATGGTAAGCTACAGATTCAGCAGGAGCATCTCTCAAGTTGTAGGTGGTTACAAGTAGATGTATGTTTGTGTGACTGCCCTGCTGCAGTGTCAAATCAAATGTTAGAGTGGAATCAGTCTTAGGTCCCATTTCTTCATCCACATGAACCATTCGCATATGAGCAGCCATCTTTTCAACATCATTGAAGGTCGAACGGCAATACGGACAAGACAGACCATGTATTAGCATATGATTAAGCAATGTATCAGTGGGTAAATAGCGATTACAGTATAGACATTTGCTAGTGAAATTGTGTATTTTCATTATGTAGTTAGCTACTGCAGGCACCTTTTCAGCCTTGTGCTCCTTTTCAAAGTGGACACTATACACATTTTCAGGAAACAGCTCATTACAGATTGTACAGATTTTCCACTTTTGCGTGGATGATGTATTGACAGCAGAAGGACCTGTAGCAGCTACGGGAGATTTTGAGCCAGACTGACCTAATACTCTTGAAGCTGCCTGTGACTGAGATAATGATGTTTGTTTCAACTGAGCTGATGAAAGAGAGGATGAATTGGCAGACTGAAGAGAGTATCTTGCTGAGGCCTGTGATCTCTGTTCCCCTCCAAGAGTGTAAGGCCTTCCATTGCCACTTGAAAACTGTTTCATTGTTTGAGACTGCTGTGAAAGAGAAACTGGTGCATTACCACTTAAGTTTAGCCTCCCCCCTGGCTGACCAACGTAACTTGGTGGTACTGATTTGACTCCGTAATTGTTCTGCTGTAGATGAACGTTTGACATCATATTCACTCCTGCAGAATTTAACGTAGGCTTTGGTATAGTGAGTCTGTTCATCATCTGTTGGGATGAAAGAGATCGAACACTTCCAGGGGAAAGGGGACCCATCCTCTGAGGGAGTCCCATAGGCTTTTTATCCTGTGGTTTTGGAGCTATTAGCATCAAAGGTTTCGATCTTGGAACCACTACATTAGTGTGACCTATCATTGCAGTTACCTGATATCCTATACGTTCGTGGTCTTCGATAACATGCTGTACTAAAGCTTCGTATGATTTCGGCATAAAAAGGCATCGTTTGCAGTGAATACTACCCTCCTCCCGGGTACTGGAACTTAATGGAACTGCACCATTGAGCGACTTTTCACCTCCCTTTGCCACATAAGGAGCAGCTACATGCTGAAAATGTTCCCTGTAAATGTGCTTTCTAACTATTTCATACAGAGGATCTCGGTAAGTGCACTTCTTACAGTAATAAACAGCTTGTTCTACACTGTCAGCCTGCTTAGGTTTAAGGCTATCATGTTTGTTTTTATCTTTAAAAGTGCTGATGCCTCCACTCGGTGTATTGGCATTTGGAGCATGAAATATTTTAATGTGCGTTTCCAAAGTCTTTTTGTCCGCATTGAAAGTACAGTAAGGACAATTAAGGAGAATCCGATTTTCAAAGTCTTCACTATGAACATTCCGGAAGTGGCTTTTGTATGCTGAAAAGAACTTCGAGGAAAATGGACATGCACTGCAGCAAAAGGGCTTTGTCCGATAGTCCTTAAAACAAACAACAAAGCAGAAACTGAATATGGAAAAGCACTTTTTAGAAACGGAATTTCTGTGAATTTCTCTAAACAGCTATAGTCTTACAACCTACTACAATCACCTCAAACATTTCCGATTTATTCCCTGCAATTTTGGGCCTACAGACGAGGCCAAGTTCATAATCTGAACATGCATGAGGTGCTAAGTGCCAGTTTAAAGGTTCCTCAAGAGCTTAACCATAAACTCAGCATGCAAGGCTAGATCATTAACATCTTTCTCCTCCAGTCAACAGAAGCTGCATTCATTGCAGCTGAGCATGAACAAGTTCACCATAATCTCATTTTTTTGGGGCGGAAAAGGAAAGCATGATTGTTGGAGTAGAATGAGACCTGAGTTACTTCCCATCAAAATCTGCTAAACCTTCATAGATGTAAGACAGATATAAAACATCAGCTAGTTCAGTGTCTTAATCTATTACAAACTGTAAGGTGAAACACACTCTTCAAAACTTATTTTTGGTGTACAAATAGAGTTAAGCTAAGTTACATACTAAGGCCACACAAGCCCTTAAAGCAACCATACCTCTTCCTTCTGATCAAAGCACAATTCTGAACTCTAAAACAATCTTGGATGGGGGGGAAGGAAAATAAAGGGATATTTGAAAGTTCCATACTTGCCTACTTTCCCTGCTCCCTCAATCTTTGTTATATTTAACACGTTGCTGATGCAGTTCTTGTCATCTGTTGTAACAGGAACTAAAACTGCACTGGCCTCAGAGATAGCCACAAACAATCTGACATTTCAGATGAGTTAAGATACGAAATTCACATAGTTACAAACATTCGTCATGTGTGTCAAACATGTTACACACAGAAGATTTAAAGTAGCTAGAGCTGTAGGCTTCCTTTGTATAAGTAGGAAGATATGCTTCTGTCCACCTTCTGAAGCCTCACATCTGGTAGGCTGGAGACGAGATACAAAAACTAAAACACTGTCTCCTTTTATATTAAGGTTCTTATTCTGGAATTAAGTAGAAAAAAGCACAACATCAGTGTATTTTATGGAACACAGTAATAACGGGCTATTTTTAGACCAACACCATGACTAGAAATCCATCACAATATTGTTTCCCATTTCCTGTAACAAACAATACCTGTTCTTTTAGATGCTGAAGAAAGGGCTTATTTTATAGAGATTTCTCACCTTCTCACTGTTCTGTAAATGCTGGCATTACTCTATATTGCACCATTGGTAGAGGCTATTGCAATCCATACCGTAATACACTATGTGTTAAACCAGGAAAATCAAATAAATAACTGTAATAGTATCATTCCCTCCTACTTCCAGCTCAATTCAGATCTCCTTTATTACTGACTCAAGCATCTAAAAAGTAAGACTTCTAGTGTCATTTCATTCACTGTGTAGGACTGCACATTTCTAAACCAAACCAAAGTCGGATTATGAGAATCCTCGACAATAGTGGAGAGAGAGGCTGTTAGATAGGTTCATTTAAAGTTTTTCTGAAATGATGAAAACAGGTTTAATAAAAGGTAACAAAATTAACACAAAATACAGAATTGTTGATCTTTTGACTGGAAGGAAGGTGAATTTGTACTAAGGTTAAACACAGATGGCCTATTAGCATCCAGTTTTCAAAAGATAAAGATTTCTTCACCAATCATTTCTTCAATATTTGTCTATCAATACTTACTAAAATAAAGACTGAGATCATTGCTTCTAAAAAAACTAAAAAGAAAAAAAAAGGGGTTTGCTGTCCCTTAAAGTGAAGGCAACTGACCAATGGGTAGAAATGCTCTTGGCATAATTGCAAAATGCCCTTTAATATGAACCATCTTCAGAACTAGATTTGTCAACATAAACCATTACCAACCTGATTTTTTGTAAGCGATGGGTCCCACAATCCTACATCTTCCCATGTAGTGTTTTTCAAATAAAAGTCATTAGGTTCAAACTGCTTAAAATCCTGGAGAAGGGGAAGATGGGAAGAGAGCACAGATAATCAAAACCCAAGACCAACTGCTCCCTTAAGCAACTCTTGCAAGCATCCATGCAGTCCTCTCTCAACTGCTGCTGGCAAATAGTAGAGAACATTAATTCAAGGCAATCTGTGTATTTACATGCATTATTTGGAGGTAAATAGTTGTAAATAGTCTCAATAATATAAAACACATGAAGAACTAATTTTTTTCCTCACACATTCTCCTAATTAGCCTAAGGCTGTCATTACATACCCGCCCTATTTTCAAAAGGGATCACTGAGATAGTAATAGCTGGCTAATGCTACGCGATTGTGATCATATAGGTCCTGTAACACAAATTTTGTGGGTTTTTGTTGGTTTTGTTGTTTATTTCACACAGGAATTCAGATAAAAGTTTGACTACATGTATGATGTTTTAGTAGCCCAATTCCTGTGTAAAGAAAAAAAGAAATCTAATTAAATGTTTCATCTTTGGCATATAAAAGTCAGCAGCGTGTAAGGATTTAAAAATATTATTTCCACTGAACTTAATGCTTAAAATTAACATTGTCCCTATTCACAATTATAGCCTTAAAAACCATATTTGCTCCACCAAAATTTCCCAAATAGGAAGGTCAGGTATTTCTTTCTCTTACAGGATCTCACTTGAATGCTCTTTAGAGAGATACTAATAGAAACGACAAGCAAACAAGTCACAGTTCGTCGGGTACTCTAAACAAGTGTATGAATTGACCATACTCTGAAGGTCATGCTCAGGAGAAAGCTGCCTTTGTGAAAGAACAGTTACAAAGTTTGTCCAGCCGAGTAGCACAAATACCTTTCCCTTCTAGTAACTAACACATGTACACAAGTGATTCTTTAAATTGATTACCTATGGTTCAGGTATTCAGTGAAAATCTCAGAACCATCTTCTGTCCAACAAGAACATCCTCTACCACACCTTTAATCTTAAGTGTTCAGTTAGTAAATATTATTTTTATGAATCCAAGATAAACAAAGGACAACCTATCTAGGAGACATACCAGGTCAATCATAGATAACCTGAATTGTATCTTGTCTCTGCTAAACTTTCTAAGTTTACAAGTACATTTTAGCTCAAGTTATTAATTAAATCTCACTTTGTACAGGTTTTAAAAAGGTAGTGCAGAGGTAGCAATGCCTGACGAACAAGGCTCAAAAGGAATCCTAGAACCATTCTCAGAAGCTGATGGAAACACAGGATTAAGGTATGGGAATCTGATACAGGGGATTCTAGAAAGGCCCTTCAAAGTTTACAGTAAAAAAATTAACATTTCATGAAACAGGCCCAAAACAGTCACACAAAGACCTCACAGTCCTACTAATGTTTGAACATTCTAGCTCTAAAGCACTTGGGAGGGAGGTATCATACTTACTTCTATATGTTCCTTACAGTATTCCAAACCAATGTCACTAAGTATTTTTTTCACAGTTTTCCGGGCCTTTCTTAAACTGCCAAGGTTGTTGACAGGAAGTTGGAACATAGTTTCTATTGAAAAAGAAAGTAAGAGAAAAGGTTTAAGTCAAATGTGTTTTGTTTGATGAAGAGCTGCACTTTTAATTAATTTCTCTCTCATGTCACCCATAATTCAGTATCAGAGCTGTACCATTAGCTAAGGAAACTACCACGCTTTGTCTGGTTTGTTCTTAAATGAGGCTGGCCATAAAGCTAAATACTGACAAACTTAAAAAAGCATGTAAAAAAACAAAACAAAACAAAACAAAACAGATGTGACAACTATTACAGGAGTAATCAGCTGCATCTGGAAATAACTCTCTATGAAGTATTTGTGTCTAGATGAAATCTACCTCCTATGCTGAGGTACTTAAACCACAATTTATCTTTTAGGCATATACATTCTAACTGATGTGAAATCTGCTAAGTTGAGCTTTAAGATTTGTGTCAGCCTTGTAATGAATGTAGGAGTATCTCTTCAGTGAGCAAGATGCTTCTTGCATTCAACTGCAGTCACACATGAATTCTTAGTACTCTACTCTGGCCTATGAAATAAGTCAGAGCTTTCCTAGGTTTTTATTTTAGGAATCCATGAATACCACAACAACATATTCTGTGAACAAACTTAGATGGGAAACCCTTTAGAATGCTAAAGCAGGTCTGACTTAAGAATGTCTTGAATTGAGTTAAGTTGAGGTAGGCAAAACTGTAACAGTTTCCTCTGTTTCCTGTATTTATAGCTTTAAATGTCTGAATGGCTGGTTGGCAAGCTGTTCGTTGTTCATTAAATAAAATGGGACCTGAAAGCTTGGTTAGAGCCCTTCAGAGATAGTCACTGGAAAAAAAAATACAAGAGATGGCTTAGCACCTTTCAGAATGTAGCCGGGTATTTTCAGCCTACGAGACAACCCTCCCTTTTAGTTCTCCTTATACAGCTAATTCCAATTAAACTGCTATTACTGTCTGTTATTGCCTGAGGCTGTCCACCTAAAAGAAAGTCTAAATTTTTTAAGATAGGTGGATTCCCAGATCCAACCCTTAGCACCAAGATTTCTTCCCAGCGCTAACAACTAGCTCTATTTCGCACCTACGGGAGTTCTCAGTCCGCACGTTGCCACCCTTACAGTGAGCACTGTACCTGTACAGTTCTGGAAGGTGGGTAGGGGGGCGAGGTGTGGAGCCTGCAATAAAGAAGGAGGCAGGGCTTTCCTCAAAGAAAAAGGGAGGAAGCTTCTTAAACAGCAAGAAGTGTCAGAGTTACCTCGTTCACTGGGCTTTAATGCTCCAATGCCTGTTGCATAAAGAACGTCACCCCAGAGGACAAAGCTGCATTTTTGATCATTAATATTTCTGTGAGCCAGTTCAGGTATTGGTTTGATGGAACAATAAATTGATTCTTATCAACTAAATAATCCACTATATGGGCCAAAGGCTACCTACATGAACTAAAAATGGGCTTTTTGGATAGAAGCTTGAAAGGTTTTTTGTTTTTTTAAACACTTTCAAGCAGAAACCTAGAATTCAGAATTAGTAGAAATTTATAACCATTAAACATTTTAGTTAGAAAAAAAAAATCTCCCATTTTGCCATGAGGTGAAGGGCAGTCTGTAAGTTACAAGGAACTTACTAACAAATTTTCTCAGAGTACAAAGGATATGGGTTGTGACTACAATAACCAAGTGTCTGATCAGACAGAACTCTTCAACATGCACTGTCACACAAAGTCCTCCAAGTACGTAATAAATAAATTAAAAAAAAACACCATGGGCCAGGAAACAAATATTTCAATGTTCTGTATTAGCTTCCTCCTAGTGGGATTTGTTAAAAGAATTCAGAATAGCCACAGCTTGTTTTGTTGACCTCAACAACTCTAAATTGCAAGTACACTAATTTCTGTGGCTGCAAAGGTGTTTCAGCTAGCACTCCTCTCTAGTCTCAATTAAAAAGACTAGAATTAGAAAAAAATAGATTCAAGTTCATATGAAAAGTAGCTGCTTTCTGTATGCTATCTGGCACCTTTCACTTGAGGGAAACTCAAACCACTTCACAAATATGAAGAATTATCATTCAGGTGAAACGCTTCGTAGGCAGAGTCACTCACAAGTCTGATAATTCATTTACCAACCTTACAAAACTAGGGAGAGCACTACTACAGGTACCCTTGGCATCTCCAAGAGATTAAATGGGTCACAGCAGTAAACTACACGCTGCTCCCAGTTACTGCCTCTAAAGACACTGTACGGAAAATCATGAACTGGTGTTTTTTATGCTGTATCCATTCTCAGCTGTACTCCTTTATAATCAAGTATCTCATATGCAATTATAAAAATATCGAGGCCTCAGACATTCTCCTACAAGGGTGAATAATGTGATCATTTGAATAATTAGACTGATTCCTGTCATCCTTTCAGAATGATGCTCACTCCTGGCTAGGGAGTTTTTAATCCTCATAAGGGACTAGGAAATGAGGTTTGAATCTGAGTTTCCAACTGCTTGTTATTTTGAAAGCTGACTCAGGCAAACCAGTTATTTTATCCAAATCTGCATTCAAGCTCATGGCTGTGTTACCAGATTTTCTGAGCAAATTCTGAATGTCTCTTTCCTCTTTGTTCTCTCTCATTAAGAGCCATTTTTACAGGCACAAACTGAAGCCTTTTTTTTTTTTTTAAAGAAAATCACTTAGCATACATAAAATTTTCTACCTCTGTACTGCGTATTAGGCTTTGACAAATAATTACAGAACATGCAAAGTCCTGTTCTACTTTTCTACCCATCCTTGCCCAGGCTGTATCATCAGTTTTACTGTGTAAGCACCTCTGGGCAGAGGCTATATCCTCTTATTGGTACTACACTTAACTTGCTTTTGGATGATGTAAAATGAAAATAATACCATTTATGACAAAGAATAAATGCATAAATGGTGAAAAACCATTTGAGAATAGCAAACACCTTGCAAACAGAAATCTGTAATACTTGCAACTCCAACCTGCAGTTTCTTTTCCTAGGCCAGTCTCTACAGAATACCTTCCAGTACTAAGCCCACTGCCGCTTCTTTCATGTCTTAAGAAGAAAACTGACTTTTGTTATACTAGAGCTGCATTAATAGCAAGCCAAGAGTAACACATACTAACAAGGTATGGCGAGGCATGCCATTGAGACACCACGGTAGTGCACAGATTGGATGTATTATCCTTAAACACAGATCCCTCCCTTGACGCAAAGAAAATGGTATTTAATACTCTATTCACTTTCCTCCCAAAACAGAATTGGGAAACATGGCTCTGAACATTAAATTACAATAAAGTTAGCCCAGGTTCACTTCCAAAGCACAGCATAACCATTTATTATTTTTTAGACTCAATAACATCAATTTATTAAAAGCTCTTCTTGCTGCAGTTCACAGAGCAAGAGTGAAAAACTATGAATGTAGCCAAGAAATTAATCACGGCTCCATTAATTTTTCTCTAAAGGCAACCCAATCTGCATTGCTCTGACTGTTCTGTTTCAGAATGCTTTCAGTAGCTTCTTTGTAAACACCCAAATGTTGAACTTTTTCATCAAAAAAAATATGAAACAGCATAGTCAGGTACAGTCAGGACTTGAATGAACATTTCCAAAATAATTTCAAATCCAATGAAATAATGTCCTACTAATTTTATTCCAGGGTACCTCCAGTTCTTAACGCCTACTGTAGAAAGATTAATGCAAACATTAAGAAATCTGCTCATTTTGCTCATGGACTTTTTTTTTTTTTTTTTAAAAACTTCCGACAAAGCAAGAGTCAGTAGAGTCTGTCTTCAGGCAATAGCAACCTTTGAATTTGAAATTCAGCTACAATTCTCAAAATAATGTTTATTAAGCAGCAGCCTCTTATTTCACTAAAGAGTGCCATTAACAACTTTTTCCCCAACACAAACAACTTTTTTTTCCTAATGTCTTTGCCCAATACACCTGGACATGTCAAACATACCATGATATATATAAACCCAAGTGATAAAGAAAGCAAATTATTTAGGACTGCCTAGAAACAATCTTGATTATATCTGCACCATCTTCTTGCCTCTGCCTTCTGCCTACCTCACAGCCAAGTCTTAAAGACAAGAAATTATCGAAATATTTCTATCACACCATAATACAAGACATAATTAGATCTTCGTATCTGAAAACTGAAGAACAACCTTACTTTGCAAACTGTGCTGATAGCTGAATACAGCTCACCTAATCTTAACAAAAGAAGCAACCTCATCCTTAAGTTAATATAGTTAATTTAATTTAGGAAGTTTCTTGACCATTTAATCATAATTAGCGGAGAGCCAGGTACAGCCTGATGTCACTATGCTTTGTGACTACAAAGAGAGCTTTTCATTTAATTTCTCTTCAAACCAGTACCTCAAGTTGTAGCTGCAATATACACAGCATACTACTGGCATGTCCCTGAATGCAGACTTCAAAGTAGTCAGGATTAAGTCTCCCAAATAATTGTTCAGGCATAAATGCTATTCTTGAAAAAAGGTATCTTTCACCTGACCAAAAGTTGATGTTTAAGACAGGACACCTGGAACACATCCGCTTCACTGTCACAACGTCTTACTGCTCCGAAGCTCAGATCCAAATAATTAACACAAAGCAGCAGTGGGTGCTTTAACTGGCACTTGAGCTATTGCACTACATCTGTTATGCTCAACAGGGAAGGACGCCCATAATAAAGATTCACAAGTCCTCACAACGGATCCTTCTGTAAAATAACTGACTCCAATGCTGTTTCTGTTTTTCTACTGGAATGCCAAAAGAGAGCAGTCCTCAATACCTGCACTTCAGGGAAGACAAATAAAAGGCACAAGCCTTTCCAAGGGGCACAAGAAGCTCCAGCTTTACACATCTACCAGTTACCAGTTCCTCATCATTAAAGAGGCACTGCTTACCTCTTACTACAGATTCAATCTTCAGAGAGCTCAAAGTGGCTTTCAAAGGAAGCTCAGTAGCATTTTTTTAAAAATGAAGGCGGAATTAATTTACCCTGAACTGACATCGCTCATCCAACAGTAATTCCAGCACAGCATTCCAGTTAGCAGGGCACCCTGTATTTCCATGTATTCTGTTTTGTGGTTACTAAGGCGTAACTAATCTTTATTATATTCCTGCCTGGTTCTACTCTATCCTATTCATTTTGTCTTTGTAAGGGAATGTGCATCTGTACACACCTTCACAGAAAAATAAGCCAAGATGATCTCACGTATGTTCAGACAATATGATTCTACAGAGTAACCTGAGTATTTATTATCATGTAGTAACAAGAGTAATGGGATCTGCCTCTAAGTCAAGCAGTTCTTTCCAAGCTCAAGATCCAACAGACATAAGAATTCAGTTTGTGTCTGCCCTTTTGTGTCCTATTTCTAGACATGGTTCCCACAAATACAAATACATTGGGAAACCCTTGTTCGTAAGCTGAATTACGGAAGACCAACAACCCCCCTACTGAGGTATCCTCAGGTACCTAATAAAATGAATTACTAACCTAGTTATAAGAAATTCTAAAAAATGGCTGATTTAATAAGGTATCACTCATCTTTAGTGCATTTATTCCCCAAAGGTCTGACTATTCCAGACACAAAATAACTGTAAAATAAGCAAAAGAGCTACATAAGAAGTGTCTGGAGCTCTCTGTATTTAGCCAGTACCTAGCATAAAGGTCTAGTCCATAGCCAGGCATTATTCCCAGAGTAATTTAGTGGCCAAATATAAGAAAAGGTGAGCTATGAAAGAACAAAATATCATTACTAAATTAGAAACTCTGTACTTCAGCTTCCATCTCACAGTCACATTTTGGAGATGCAAAGGTAGAGTTTAGACCAACTTCATGCAGTGCTATCCACTGCTCTGGATACCAGCCACTACTCAAAGCACGAACAAAAACTAAGACAAGTTTTGTAACTAGTGCATACACGTTGAGAAAGGTCTGAATGAAGTACTCTCAAATCTTCATCCAAAAATATGAACAGGTGGGGAAAGCTCTGAGGAAAAAACAAGGAATATTTGCAAGGTAAGCAGAGGAACAGCAGGTAAGTGGAACTTGAAAAGTGTACACGATATTGTGCTTTTAAGAACTGAAGCACTGTTTTGACTTTTAATAGCCTCCGGAGTCCCAGGAAGGAAGAACTTTATCTCAAGTGCACTTCTGATATGTGCATCTTATAACCTCAAAATTAGGGCATAAAATGACTACAAAGACTTCTGAAGTTTGAGAAGTCTATAGCAACCAGCAGCTCAGTCTACTCAATCGAATCATATCCTGAAATGGGAAGGAGCCAAAATACATGCCGATGGATTTAAATAATAATCATAAGAACATTTTAGGAAGCGACCAGAACTGCAGGCCTAAAGAGGCAACAACATTTTACATTGTTCATTTAAAATCAAGTGCTTCAAAGAACACAGGTTCAGGGCTATAAAAGAAAATGGACTGCACTGCTAGGTTAGCATTGCTTCAAGCAAAGGGATTTTTCTCTACTTGGTTTTCTGAGCTTGTTAGCCATAGGTAGTGAAAGAAAATAATACTAGGGGAAAACATTGCTTATCATCTTGAAATGCTCTCAGGAGCACCAGTGAGAGCTATGTTCAGGAAAAAACATAATTCAAGTGAACAGGAGGGACAGACCCATTACTAGAGAAAATTTCTGCTGAGCTTAGGAACTTAACATTGCAAATATTCAAGATACAGGAGAACAGGGCTTGTTATGACATGACAGAAAAAGACAGAATGAAAACAAGGTCTAGCACAAATTAACTAGAACATAGTCACAGAAGTTTCAACCAATGCTAAACTCTTCAGTGTATCTCATTTTTAACAGATTTTAGTATTTAGATAGACTCAAAGTAACTTCCAACTGCAAATTACGTCTTCACCAACTCGCTACCCTTCCTAGCTCTTCAAATCCCATATGGAAACAATTGAAGCCACTCTTCTACAAACATCCAGAAAGTGAAGTCTGACACATCCTCCTGTTACGTTACTGAGTGACTTTTAAACTACTTTCTGTTTAATAAAAAATAAACTATTCTCATTGTATCAGCTTCAAGCACTTCAAGTTAACATAGCCATGCAGTTCAGCCCTTTAACACATCAGTTACCAGGGGACTGGAACCACCTAGAAGACTAAGTCAAAAGAGGAGTTAAAAAATAGAAAAAAAGAAAATTAGACTACTGTGCAATTATGTGGAAAATTAATATAAAATGCAATATGCATTTGAGGGAAGTACAGAATTTAGTCACAATACACTGCATTCACACCTTGAGAAATGGGACCTTACAGCAAGGTTATGGACCCAGGAGAGAAAGGGTAAGGAACACAGGAAGAGAAAACAACAGGACAAAAATCACAAATCAGTCAAATCATCAGAGGTGATAAGAAGGAAAACAAGGGAAAGCTTCCACCTGTCTTTGCACCCAAAAAGCTGCTTCTCTTTTGGTGCAACTAAAAACGTAAGGCTCCAGTGGGTCTTTTGAATTTTGGACCTCCACAGAAGGGCTTCCCGGTCCTACCACCCGTGATACTACCAGGTAACAGATGTTAAGACTGTTTCAATTCTGTCAGCTTTATCTATCTAGAACAATATGTAGGAACTTCTGGTACACAACTTCAGGAAAACCACAAGGTAACACTGCTATTCTGATTCTGGAGAAAGCCCATCAGTTTCAGATCAAGACATTTTCTCTGAACTACAATCTTCAACAAATAGTCCAAATCTGCCTTTTTTTTCCTTCTTCTTCATTTTGGACATTATTCAAAGTGCTTAATGTACTTGTTTGATGATTGAGGTTTGCTACAGTTGTAACAAACAAGTGTAATAAGTGACTGATGTCACAGTCCCATTACTAAAATTGTGGTTTTTCATACAGAAATAGTTTTAAAACCTCAACAAGTAATTTGGAGGAAAATCTTATACTGTAAAGGAACCAAGACAGCATCAGCGGACTATTCTAGCATTTCTTCGTTTAATGCATCACTGCAAACACCATTTCTTTACCACGACCCCGTCCAGTCGTACCATCACGGAAACCCTTCCACGACCAGCAAGCAAATGTTTAGGGTCACCTACAATCTAACCAAAAAACGTATTTTCATTCAACAAGGCTTGTAAAGAACATCGCTGTGAAGTGGCGAGTAAAAAAAACAGTTACGGAATCTCTAAAAGGCTTAAACAAAAACTAGTCTCTATTTCGTTTTATTCTTATTTAGGCATCTGTACGCTAGGTATCCTAATGCTCTTTGCAACGGCCACTGATTCTTCTGAAGCAACTGTCCTCTGGGGGAACCAAGCCAGTGAAAGACAACATTTTTTAATACAAGTAAAGTACATGATGTCAACATTGCTAGTGATACTAGAAGAACTGGAAAGTTACTATCTGGCTGTTCTATTGATTTCCTTTGGGAATTCTGTGAACATAGTTCTACATTTATCTAAGCTCACAGACCTAAGAACAGTTAGAACAAGTAGTCAGTGAAGAAAAAGACTACAAAAAAAATAATCAAACCTTCTAGTGACTACTGAGTGAAAATTAGAAACAAAGAGAGAAAGAAGTTACAGAATAAAACAATGCTACTTGAAGCAAATTAATTTTTCTTGACCTAGACTTATCAGTTTGTAACGATACTCAAGTTTTTCCAGCCTACAACGAAAAAAACCTGAAGAAACATAGGGGTAGAAAGCTGGTAACTCACTTTGTGAGTATTTTCCCTCACAATGAAGTTACTCATCGTAAGAGACATCTATCCCTTGCCCTTCCCCTTACAAAGGCTTATTTTGTGGCTTGAAAGGATCAGCACTGGAAAAGAACAAAACCCAAACTTATGCATATTCAGTATGTTGACCATTTTGGCTTTGTTGAATAATGAAATTACAAGTACACAGTCATGGAGCAATTAGCAGTCTTACTAATGACACAACTGCTCACTTTATTATTGTGGCTTCCAGGTTGCTCATCAGATGTTAAAATCCAGAAGATGCAGCCAACTGAATCAGTGCCTGATTTTCAGGTAGCTAAATCTTTACTACCGCTTACAAGAGGCACTATTTCACCAAAGACTGTGACTGCCCCAGTGTTTATTGTGAACAGCTGCAGCCTGTCTTCAAAGAAGGGCTGCAACATCTCCACTTGTAAAATGGGAGCAAGCTACCATCATGTTTGCAAAGGCATCATCTTTTTTACTCCAAGGGCTCTAATTTCTAAATTGGTTTGCATTTCTAGCAGATGAGTCTGAGCACTCCAAAGAGCTAAACCACCATGCAGCATAAATGCACTGCCAGTTCATAAACCAAAAATAAATGTTTCGGGGCTACTACAAAAAACATTTTGTAGCTCCAGATAGAGTCCTATATAAAAAGTAATAGAAGTGCAATTTTTAAAAAAGGACCTACTGTAAACACCTACTGTTTGTCAGTTTTACAGATTTGATGCCAAGGTCTTGATGCTAGCACCTTAGAACTCATAACAGAAATGAGCATCTTGAACGGACTGCTTCTTAAAAGCATTCTGTGAAATTTACACTTCCATAAAACTTTTCTAATAATTTACCTCAAAAACAAACAAACAAACAAAAAAAAACGTGTGCAATGACAACTATCTCTTGTGGGCTCATTAAAATAAATAAAATAAAACATCAGCTTTACCTTCTCCTACGTGCACATTTGGTTGACCCTTCCTAACGCTGTCATTTATTCATATTATGAAGACTGAGAAACCTGAACTTTTTGGTGATCTGAAACAGTATTACCAACTGCACTGTTGGAGAAAGTATTAGGTGTGAGCATGCGTGCAAAACAGACAATTTCAAAAGCAATGCATAAACAGTTTTTTCTATCTAACTTAACACTAACTTCTTGAATTTGCATACATCTATACTCAGATCAATTTAATAAAAGTATTAGCTCTATGAGAACTGTAACTCATTAAAGCAGATAAATTTGAAACTAAATGATACTAATATTGTTATTTCTGTACATGCTTATAAAATTGAACTGTTCTTACTCTCTCCTTTTCCCTCTCCCCCTCATTATTCCTCTGCTGCTTCAAAAGGTCCATCCTTTCGTCGCTCTTTTCCCCTCTCCTCCTCCTCCTTTCTTTGCTCATTCTTGGCCTTCTTGGTCCTTACCTCGCTCATTTTCCCTCTTCTCATCTTCCCTGCGCCAATTCATAGCGTCCACATTCTTTCGTCGTTCTCTCTCATCCTGTCTCCACCGCTTCTTGATATCTTTGTCCTTAACTTGCTCATTTTCTCTCCTCTTCTCATCATCCCTGTGCCATTTTATTGTTTCTGCATTTTTCTGTGGCTCCACGCTTCTTTTGAGATAGTCTTGTCGCCTCCTCCTCTTTTTTAACATATCTCTTTCCCTGGCACGAGCCTGCTTTTCTTTCTGGGAAAGAAAAGCTTTACGGGGCATCATGAGCTGCTGCTGTACCTGTAATAATATTGTATTCCATGGAATAACATACTATACATGCACTCAGTCAGGCACCAACAACTCTCATTTGGAGCTGAATACTTCAAATAATAACCCAAGATAATTTACTGCTGTTTCTCTCTCCTTCATAACCCTCTGCTAGCTCCATATTAGATAATGCCAGGCAGGTTGCTACGTTCAGCTCCAGGCACAACACCTAACCGGCACCTCAGCAGTTGGTACGCATCCAATATTGAAAAGCAAAACCCTTAAAATCCTGGGCCTAAGCGGGAGGATTTGTTTCCCCTCCCCCTTACCACTCCTCCCACAGAGGTTTTAGCAGCCACTTGGGCATTGCAACATCCAATTGAAAGAACAGGCTAACAGGAGAGTTGTGAAGGAAACGCTAGTCCATGTTCAAACCTCAGTTTCTTCTCTTTCTGGAGATCTACCTTTAATGAAGCTTAAAGGTGCTCACTTATCTTTTCAGACCTCCACCTCTATCAAATTTGTTTGGAAGCGCCCAACATCATTCTTGGCTGGGAGGAGTTACAGGCCAGTAGGAGACAAGCCACAATCTGAAAAATTATATAAGCTTTGTTTCCTCGGGAAACCTGGCCACAACATTTAACTGCAGTTAATGAAGTAACTAATAGTGACTAGTAATGAGTCAGTAAATCCTGACTCATCTACTCAAACTTTCTCCAAGTATGCTATCTCTTGCTATTCACAAGAATAGAGGAAAAAATAATTTAACAATGCACTTGCAGTTTCTGCCAAAAGCATGCCTGGTGAGTTTTGTTTTGTTTTAAGAGGTGTCACTTAAGACTACCTTTTAACTAATGGTTTTACTTCTGGTCATGTCTCTTCAGTCATCCAACACTTTCACATCTTTAAATTTACTGATGTTAAGATCTGCAATTTTGATATCATGGAAAACAAAACAGACCATAGAAAGAATTTATACTAGTACTAATATTCTTTAAAGACTCTTCCGTACACATTGAGCAACATTCAGAAGTATGCCGAACTGCAGCTGTGGCCCAGGTTTGTTTGGTTTGGTTTCTGAATTTGTTTAGAAGAGAGTTTTGCAGAGGTATCTAATCAAAATGAAAACTGCAGAAAGGACAAAGTTACTAGATTAGAATACTTAAGCAAAGCCTAAAACAAAATGAAACAAATGTACTTTGAAAATTTAGCTACCTTATGGAAAGCACTTGTTCCCAGCATGCAATACTCCATCTTTTTCCTACAGAAAAAGCAACGTTTCAAACCCTTATTCTAAAAACCTCCTCCTTTTCCCTGTGTAATATATCCCCCCACCCCACTTAAACCCACTCTTCTAGTCCATTGACTGTTAGGCATGTAACGTGACCCCATGATTTTCATTCCAATAATTCAAACCCCAATTTCTTAGTGTCTACAATACTAAAAGGGAAGGGCTGCAGCAGAGTGATACACAGCATAATTAGAAAAAAGCATTCAGTCTGGTAACAAGTTAGTGCATAAAATTCAGACTGTGCTAAACATTACTTCATTAAAAACTACAGGATACCTCTCTACTAGATAGCCTCTTTTTAAATATTAAATATTTCTCAATGTCAGTTACCGTTAAAATCAGAAAGCGATGAGAATCCAGGATCAACACCATCAGTGCAACCCAGACACTGTCAATCTTTGAAACAGGTTTAAATTTCTCTGTCGGCTGTGTGCCAGTACCACATTACTGTTGTTTGCTATGGCAAGCTTTTTTTTTTTCATCTATCTTCACAATTTTATCAGTAACCTGATTTTATTCCAATCATAATAACATCAGTAAATTTTAAATTAAGTCAGTTTCATGCAAATAATTTCCCCCCACCGCCCCCCAAACAACTACCGACATTTAAAATCTGTTATTAAAAAAACCTTTGGGACATCATTGTTGTATTTTCTCTCATTTGTTTTTTTTTATTATTATTATTATTCCCCCCTTTGGCTTCATTTTTTCATTGTTGTTTTTAACTACAGCATTCCTCCCTCCCTTCCAATTGGACATATTCCAGCCCACTTTGACAGACCAATTTATAGACAAATGATAGAAAATATCTCAATAATAAAATACTTAAGCTTCTAAAATTTAACATTTAAATTGTGATTCAAATAAGAAATGTCAGATTCCAAGAAATAACTTAAAGGGACATCCAACTTAAATTATATTCTTGTCTTTTAACCTTCGTATCACAAAACACAGTTTTTTCCACTATTCTGGCAGTTCTCTTGTAGTCAAGATTAGCTTTTACTTTTGCCTCTGTTGGTCTTAATAAACCAAAAGAGGGAGAAATTTTTAAACCACGAATTAACTAGCAGTGTCCAGTGAAGCTGCCAGAATGGTTAAGCTCAAAGCCCTCCAAGCCCACAATTTTTTCTAGAGTTCAAGTTGGTGTTCCTTTAAGTTCCAAACATCCAAATGTCAGTAGCAAACAGAACTATCCCTTCAGCTATTTTTTGCATGTACTTCACCAAATCAAAATCTTAACTCCTCCCAATCTATGCAGTACACATTATGAGGCATTTACCTCCACAATTAATGGTGCTTGGGCGTCTCAGACTCATTGGACAAGTTTCATGCAAAAGCCTCCAAAAATAATTCTCCTTGCAGAACGCCCACCTCAGCGATTATATTACACCTACTGTGTGAGGCCAAAGCCCGGACTTAGAAGAAGCATCATATCCTGCTGTACAAAACAAAGCGTTAAAGACAAGAGATGAGAAATGTAGCAAGGGCAATCTCACATTTATAACATATGTTTCATCGCGAAGGATTCTAAAACCACATATAAGGTACCTTTACTGACATGGAGCTACTGTGGGGTGCAATCCAGCAAGGTTAAGAGTGCTGCAGAAAGTTTGAGCAGATTTGTGGTTTAAACAGATTTCTCTAGGTGATGTTACCCGAAGAATATTCTGGTACTAACAATTCAATTAAGTTACCCAAGTCAGAAACCCAGCAGGATACCACGGTGAACGCTGCTATTCACACTTCGTGTAACCTTTTGACTTCAGTGTCTAGGGCCTCTGTTCATACCGCATGTGAGCTATTCGTACCGGCAGCACAGCTGCACCCTGTAGGCCAAGCACACTTACTGAAATACCAACACTTCCTCATACAGGTCATTTTTCCCAGAAGTTTCCTATACAACTACAGTCCCACCTTAAATTACAAGACCGTGGGAGATCAAACAGGTGACACGGCTGCCAGCCACAACCCTAGGGAAACCCACTCATTTGGGAAGTATTCAGATTAAAGTTTCCAGTTATATGGCTGTTAGTAGGAGGATGTGAAGTGCACTGTTCTGGGTAATGGCATGTAAACGATTATGTTGCTCTAGGAAGACTTGGTATCTCTTCAACACACATCACCCATGTACAGAAATCCAGTTTTGAAAATATTGGGAACACCAGACACAACAGTAGTACCATTAAAACTGGAACAAGCAAATGCAAAGTTTACAAAAGCAACATTTGTGGAATCATTTAGTTAACCACAGCAGTTTTCATTGTTTAAAATGGTTAATTTTTCTCTGTTGATCATTCAGACAGATCATCCACAGCTTAAAGATCATTTTTCTTCAGCTAGTATGACTTCAAAAGAAGATACTAAAATGTTTTAACAAGATTAAAAAAGACAAAATTCTTAAGATACTTCACAGTGAGGCAGAACAGAACGCTGCATATGCTTTAACAAGACCACTAGCCATACCTTCAAATAGGTAAGAATGGTGGGTTCTTTTCTTTCATACTGGATTATTTCCCAGCTAGAAAGGAGAATTTATATCCCTGTATCTCTGTCAAGTCCGAATTACCTCTCTCCCACTGCATCCTCACTGCAGAAAGAACACTTCTGGATGAGGACTGATCGGGACTGAGAGCAGATCAGTGTCAATTAGTGTGTCAGCCTGAAGATACAAACACTGAGCACACACAAGTAGTCATCCCATAATGGGCCTCCCAAAGGCTCAGTATCATTTCCCCGAGCTGTGTTGCTGACCAGAATCACAAAGCTTCTGGCATTTTTTCTTTCTTTGTGTAATCCCAATGCTTTTATTCTGGCCCTTATTTTGATAGTATTTTAACTTGGAGAAGTTCTTGGGTTGCATGCTACAGTGCAACACAGTGGCCTGTATCAGAGCTGACAACAGCCGTGTGTTCCTGGACATAGTGAAACAACACAAGACTGTTAGTTTCTTGGTATTTTTATCTCCCTAGAATCATAGAACTTATTCCAACTGCATTTGAAATAAGATTTTTAATGATTTGTCTGTTTAATTGCAGATAGTAGCATACTGTAAAAAGCCAGCCATAAAACAGACTCACAAGGAAGGCTGTTAGTGCAACACTGAGCAAGATTTTTAAAAACGCAAGAAAAATATGCAAGGAAATTAACCTATGGTTCCTACAGCAACGGAAATGCAGCCTCCTCATGTATGCAGCTTCAATGATGCTATGTTGTACTATGGTGTATAATATTCTGTATTCATATTAGTGATCACATTAGTACAACAATGGCCTGTACCTTTGGCAAGAAGGCTGGGGCTCCAGGACCTGAAAGTCCCAGGACAGTTGAGCAAGGAAAAGTGATAGTCAGGAAGCAGAAAGGTATCACAGGGAAGAGTGAGCAAACCAAAAACACCAGAAGCAGAAACACCAGGGAGAAGAGAGAAGTTGGGAGAACTAAAAACTAACAAAAACTTCCACGAGAAGGTAAGAGTTACAGCTAAATAGCTCTCCTCTCTGCACTGACTGAATAAAGAGTCTACTCCTGACACAGCTAGCCCTGGCTTACAGTAAGCAGTTCCACTTTTCTTCTATTTGGACTCTTTTCCTTATTTAAGCATTTCTGGCCTAGTTTTCAAAGGGGCTATGCACCCACATCTCCTGTGAAGGTAATGAGATTTACAGTTTAACAGCACATCTTAAATGCCAGACAACTAAGAGCTAATTTTTCAAGTCTGCTATAATCCTAGGACAGAGGCTGTTTTGTAACAGCACACGCTCTACTCTTCTGGCAACATTTTAAACACAGAGCACCTCCACAGCATTATCAGCTCCACCATCTGCAACACCAGCTACTGCCCATGTAACATGATGGCTGCCAGCTAGCTTCTGTCTAACACCTCAGCTCCAACTAGACAGTTCTGTGTGCACAGTGCCACATTAGACCCTTAAGCTAGCATAAGCCCCCAAGCCCTTTAACTTGTGTCTGTATCTAAAACAGGACTAGGCATATTAGAAAGATGTAAAGGAAACAGAAAACCCAATCAAATCTTCTGTAAAAATCGGGTATGGTGTTTTAAAACTATGGTAATTGGAACTGAAGGGAATTAGCAAGGGTATTTTGGTACCTGGTCAGTGTATTGTAAAACTTCTGCAGACCTCTGTGTATGAAACCCTGGCTGTCCTTCACAGTCAAATAGTCAATTTCTAAAAAGTTCCTTTGTCAATTAAAGACTTTAAAAGATTTTGGAATCACTTCAGAGATTAAATCAGCGTGTCAAAGAAAAAGGACGGTTCATACCACTTCTCTGGACATCAGTAGGTTTTCTAAAATGTAGTACTAAAACAAACAACAACAACAACAACAACAAAAATAGAAAAAGCAGCCACACTCACATTCCTTTGGAGGAAATTCTTTGGCTAATAACCTTAACGTGCTGTTTCTGTGATTCTATGTGAACTTCAGCAAGGGTTTATTAAACTGTTTCTCTTTGTTTTTTTGGAGCTTATTGTCTATCTCCAACTTGGTGACTGATGCTAACAACTCCAACTTCCCATCACGGAGGAAGAACTTCTATGGAAGACAGTTCTAGTGAGAAGCCTCAGGAAGGCTGACCTTTCTTTCTTTCCATTCATTTTTTTAAAGGTTAAAAAAATATCTTCTGCAGCCCAGCAGACAGGGATCTTCTAAGTCATTCACACACTTCTCATTCTTGCTTGATTTCTGGAATTTTCCACTGGTGCCAGAAGCTCCATCTGGTGGGTGTGTACACTAACTGCATAGCTAAAAGGAAATTAACTATTTCCTTATCAACCTTTGCTTAGTAGTATAAATTTTGTACACTGTGTAATTTCTGCGCCCCAATGTAAAATACAAGATGGCCAAATTCCCACTGCTCTAGGAACAGTAACTCCTTATTTCTTCATGGGTAATCTGCTACCTTGCACTCTGCCAGGAATTTGTTGGGTTTTCTTATTTTGATGACATAGGCTGATGTTAAAAAGTAAAAAGCACGTTGCTAGCTAAATTTAAATATTTTCTAAAGATCTTCTGAACACATAAAAACACCAGCAATTCTGCCAGTTTCTACTGCATTCTGAAAATCAGTTTTAAATTGTATCCATTATTCTTTAGGGCATGCCATACTTCAGTGCATAGGACATTTTAAATTAGAGGCACAAGCACCCAGAACTTCCCCCTGCTACTATCTTGAGTATCTTTTGTGACTGTTCATTATCTTCAAACATTTATGTGAATCCACATATGTGCAGTGAAATCAATATGTAATGTACATGCTCAATACAGCAGTCTTGCTTGTTTAGGGCTATTTTGTAAATATTCCTATTTGCACCATACTAAAGCCCATCTTACAGAAATTTGAAATCAAGAAGAGAGGTCACTGAAGCACAAAGGATATTATTTGCTTACACCATGATATCCACACTTCAGTGATCAGGAAAAAAAAAGGCTGCATGAATATGCTTTACAATTTCCACACGTGACCCTCATCTGGATTGTAACTAAACATGAACAATCCCTGAACAAAATGATTTGGGAAATTTGCAGTTACAAATTAAATAAAACCAAGCATAATCTTTCAATCCAAAACTAAAAAAAACACATTTGAATAGAAATCTCTAAAATGTGCAGAAATGAAGCATGTAATCAATATAGATATAATTTATGATCAGATTACACTGATTGTGAAACTGCAAACAGAAATTAGACTGCAAGTGCAAATGGCAGCCTTATCTTCTACCCTGTTTTCCTTACACCACCACTGGTAGTCTTATCTTCTACCATGTTTTCTTGACACCACCACTGTGTCAGCAATAGACTTGTGCAGCAGCCAGAGCAGAGAACTGATTCAACTGAAAAGCAGTCTTTTGCAGCCAGAGCAGTTCCTCCACACTCCCAAGCAGAAGTGCTAGGGCTGGTACGAGTAAGGTGGCAGGAAGCGGGGCTTGTACCGCTCCTTGCCGAGGCAGCATAGACACAGATAGATTTATACCACAAGTGAAACTGCCCCACTTAGTGTGTCCTAACTAGTAAAATGCATTGCTTGCATGCTGGTATAAGTGGCAGAACAAATCAACAAAACAAAAGAGAGCATACAAACACTTCCACAAGCTCATCTAAAATCCTGCCAATACATGTTTTCTCAGATAGAGGATATATCAGATACTGACGGACCTCGCCAACTGGCTAGCATCTAAGTATTTGAAATGTAAAAATAGTCTGTGAAGTAGGCTGATGCTAATTGTTTTTCCTTTGCCTTACCACTTCACACATGCTATGCAAAAACGCTGGGTAAAGCATTTACCAAAAAATGATTGGGTAAAGACTGTAAATAAGAGCTTAAAAAAATCGGTCTTACCACTCCACATTTCTTACCTCTTTCCTTTCTGTCTAAGCATAGCTCCCAAGTGCTCCAGTCCCTGACTACATTCCAGCGTTAATCCACCTCAGCTACGGCTGTCTTCGGTCTGACTCAGGAACCTTCGATATTCAAAAGGCTTCATAGCAGCAGCAGCAGCAATGGGGAAACAAAACAAAACAAGAGATCACAAACTTGAGTTTGACTTTTTAGGAGGAAAAAAAAAGAGCATTTCAAGACAACTATTTTGTCTACTTAGATTTCAAGAGATATTTTGCCCCCTTACTGTTGCTGCTATGAATCTGCATCACTAAGAACTGCTTTGGCCCAGATGCAGCACAAGTGAAGAACTATCAGATCCAGAGTCACATTGGGAATCAATACACAGAGTCACATCAGAAATCAATATACAGAAGAGGTAAAAGGGGTAAAGGAAAGAACGCCTGGAGGCTGAGGTCTGAAAGAGAGCAAAGGAGATGGAGATAGGCAAGGAAGAGCAGCCAGTGAAGGCAGGCTTGAGAGCACGCCCGTGCCCTTTCCTACATGTACATGACCGGAGGGGCGTACTTCAGTGGACAAGGTGTTTATAGTCAAACTTCTATTCCTTGTGAATTGTTCCAAAAACGTTTCCTAAGTAGCTTCTAAAGGAGCCACTCTGTCACATGATCTGGATAGGCAAGAACCTGCAGGTGTGACGTGTTCACAGAGACAATTACACAGGTAATTGGGGCCCAACAGGCAGCATGGACCCAAGCAATCTTTTATGCATGCCACCTTTAAAAAAATAACCACCTAAGGATATATAAAGGGTGGTAAGTGAAAAGTGACTCACTACAGGAAAAAACAGTATTTATTCCGCCCTTATTCAAAGCCATCACCTCATCAACTGTCATACACATTCAAAAGCCCTGATGTGAAGTAAGAATGGGATGCTGAACTTGAGCCTCGTGTCTGCCTTTCACCATCAGCTGCAGTGAAGTTCCACAGAACTGTCTTTCCTTGAGGCATATGGCCCTCAGACAGGTATACCAGAGTTACACCCTCTCTGAAAATCTTCAAATCTAGAGCTGAATTTGCTTCTTACACCACATCTAAGGTATTTCTTGAAAGCTCAAAATGAACAAACCAATTTGGCCAACCTGACTAGGAAAGCAAGAGCATTTTTCCCCAAATATGTCAGGTCAGTCAAAACAAACCTTCCATGTATACAGAAGGTATTAGATATATGCATATATCTTAACTAAATTAATGTAATTAGGAACTCCTTCTTCCAATGCCTATACAGGTATTAGTATTACGCTATCCTTACACCAGTATCATTTATGCTCATCTCCATAGCTCATACTATTACTAGGACACGCCAACTATCAATGTACTCATTTACAGGAGCAGGACTACTACCACATTAATGATTACACTTTTACAATTATATTACTAAAAATTGTACCCAACATCAAAACAATTTTAAGCATTGAGCAGATCTGAACAATCAAAAATAACAGTGCTTGTTTAGATGCAGGCCATCATAGTCAGTTGTTATTCCTTTAAACAAGTATGTTAAATGTGTCAAAAAGAAAAAACAAAAACAGAAAAGGTAGCATTATTAAAATACAAACTTGGCTGAACTAACAAATTAACTAATAAATGAAGTGCATCTTTGCCCATCCAAAGAGCAAATCACACCAGTGGACCACACGAACTAACTGGTCAATTTAAGTCAAGCTCAGTGCATCTCTCCTGGCAGCTATGTCCTAGCGACTACACTGTCTCGTCGTATCTGATGCTGTTTCGTCCATCTCCAATGCATAAATTTTGTGTCTCAAACCTACTTCAAATGCTGGAGGTTATCTTTGCTCCTAATTCTGGAAAAAAAAAAAAAAAATCAATACATTTCTTGTCTTGCTGCTGATTCGTATTTGCAGCTACCCAAAACCAAATACACTAACCCATGAGCACTGCCTTTTCTCCCATAACATGATTTCTGCCTTTTTTTTTAAAGCTTCAATCAGATCTTAATATGAAGTTGTAGAACACACATTTGGGCGATACGACCTTTGATTACCAGTGTGCTTCTGATTGAGTTATGCATTACAAGAGTGCTACTTTAAATTTTAATATTTACTTTCAGCATTTACTATTATTATGGAGTAGTAAAGCTGTGTTGGGAATAATCATCTATTATTCACTCCGCAGTGTGACAGAAGCACAACTTACCTTCAGCACAAAATTTGTACTGGCATTCATCTAGGAATTTCTCTGGCATCCCCTTCTATTTTACTAGTGAATGCAGTAACTGCGGAGCTCAGTTTGGGAAGTACCTAACAAATGATACTTTACACTACTGTCAAATTATTTCCGCGCTCAATTAAAATGCTGTTGTAATACACTGCTGTGAGTGACACATACCAATTCTGAAAATGCTAATGGGCATCTTCTGACAACTGGTAACTTCTATCCTACGTATACAGAGCAAAAATCAGTTATTCATCTCATCCTGGAGAGCACGTACAGTCTTCCTAGATGTTTTGTTTGTGAAGCTAATGCTTAACGCCGATGGGACGCGCTTTCCAAAACCGCCAAGAAGTTTCTCTACTGCAAAGATCTTCCATTCCTGGGCAGTCTGAGCAGACGACATTCACCACTCGCCTCTCACCTACAGGCAGACACAGCCACCTTTCACCTTCCCCATCCCTCGCAGATCCAACCACCTCTCTCCTGAAAACCTAAGACAAGTGGTCTCACAAGCCCACAGTGACTTCCCAACTCGAACAGATCCACATAATACGCTTTCAAGCAGTAACCTAAAAGAGATACAGGTTTATAGAATCTGTATCGTGAACCATTCACTTCAAGTTAAAAATAACCTGAGGGTTTTTTTCCCTAATAAGGGAGCATTCCAGACGTATCAATTTGCAATGATCTTAGAGAGTTGTCTTCAAACACTGGAAGCATTTCATTTCTAACAGATACTAGAAAGTCTTAAAAAAAAAAGTTACTTGATAAGAAATTCTATTCATTTTAGGAAAGGGCGGTTCGCTATTAAATAGGCAAAAAATGTTCAGCTTTTTATTACTTTTGGAAGAGAGTAAGTTTCTGGTTTGTGGCTGAAGTTTATATAAGTATTTACTGTAAGCATCTTCAGCAAAGGTAACAGACACCTTACGAGCCATCAGCCCCAAGTGCAATTTTTGCAGCACCTTTCTCTTCTCTCTTCTCAATGTGTTAAGATTTCAACACATATTGTGTTAGATGTTGATCTGCTCATACCAAATTACTGCCCAACATCTGAAAAATTATGTCTAAAGCAGAACCAAACACAGGATTTGTGACTAAATGCAAAAATTAAAAAAAAGCTTTTTTTTTTTTTTAACAGGATGATCACCTTCTCACCTGGACGGATGGCAACTATGGCAAAGCGCTGTAAGCCCTGTAATTGTTGGTTATCAGCCACCCAAGGGAAAGTTTTTCTAAGTAGCAGAGATCCCGCAGTGAGGAACAATGCTGGTGGCCTGCAGGAGATGCACACCGTGCTGCACAGCAGCTCCGCCAACCTTAGACCACGCTACGTTGGCAGGTAGGTATGGTGTCTCCATTATCTCAGGCACATGGTTCACGTCCAAATGGAAAATAGTAGTAAAAATGAACAAAAAACATAGCCAGGAAAAACAACCAGGAGAAGAAAAACCTGAAGTTCTTCTAAAAGGAATCAAAACCTCCTTCCCACCTACCAAATGGTTCCAACACGTCTAACAAACAAAGTCTCAAGACGTCGAGGTCTCCCCTCATCCCGCCTCGCCCACCACCCCTAACAAAGCAGCCAACCCTTCCGTGCTGCCTTGCACCCAAAGTTTCTCCCCCTGCAGCCGTGCGCCTGGAAGGCGTGAGAAGAGCCATGCAAGTTCCTAAGGCAAATGGCACCAGGAGCCACAACCGCGTCCCAACACGACACCCAACGCCCTCCACCCAGCCGCACGTACAAACCTCCCCACACCAACCGCAGCCCCTCCAGGCGCTGCTCACCCCCCGGGTGACTCCCCACCCGCAGACCCCCCGGCCGGGGGTGCAGGAGCACTGTGGGGGCCGAGGCCGGCCGGGGGCCCTCAGGTCCGGTGCCAGGAGCCCGCCGGTGCCTGCCCCGCTGGCTCGGCCGGGAGCGGGGGGGGCCGCAGGCGGCGCTGCGCGGCCCTTCCCCGCCGCAGCCGTGCCCGGCGCGGGGAACGCGCCCCCTGCCGCCGCCCGCCCTCATCTCCGGCGGGGCTGCGCTGCATTTTGGGTGGGGGCTGGTATTTTTTATTTATTTATTTATTTTTTCTCCTCTCCCCGGCCACGGTCAGAAACCGGGAGCCACGATCCCGGATTGAACGGAGGGGGAGCTGGGTGGAAAGAAAAAGAATTATGAAAAAATAAATAAAAGGAGGGGGGCAGGCTGAGGCTCAGCATCACCCACACCGCGGTACTTGCTTGGGAAACCTTCCCGGCCCTCCCCCGCCCCCGGGCTGCGATCGCCGAGGGAGGGCAAAGGGGGAGCAGCCCCGGGGTGCGGAGCGGGGCACTCGGCCTCCGCTGTCCCCCCCCCGGCCTTTGTCTGGGAGCCGGGGGTCGGCGGCCGGAGCCCGCGGCGGGGCCGGGCAGGGCCGAGCGAGGCGGCACCGCCGCTGCTGCTGCCGGGCTGCATCCCGCGGCTGGGGCTCGGCGCGGGGCAGCGGCTCAGGCTCCTCCCGGCGGGCTGGGGGCCGCTGTCCGGCCTCAACTCCGCCACCAGGGCCCTCCAGCAGCGGCGGGATGCTGGCTCCGGGACGGGCTCGGGACGGGTCCCCCAGCGGCCGGAGGGAAGGGAAGGGAAAGAGGGAGGGAAGGGGAGGAGGAGGGAGGGAAGGCGGCGGCGTAGCGGTCCCCGCCGCCCGCTGGGGCGGCCTCAGCGCTTCAGCGGGTGTGCGGCCGAGCACGGCGGAGGGAAGGGAAGGGAAAGGAAAGGAAGGACCGGGGCCCGCCCGCCCCCCCGCAGCCCCCCAGCCGACCACCCCGGGGCCGGGTCCCGCCGGGAGGGGGGGCAGGCCGTGTCCTGAGGCGGGCGGGGGCCGCCCGCAGCCGGGCCGTGCCGCGGAGCCGCGCACACACCTACCTGCCCGGGGCTCTCTGTCCTCGGCAGCGAGGGCGGGCGCTCCCCCGGCACCTCAGCCTCGGGGGTGTGAGCGGTGTGCGTGCGTGTGTGTGTGTGTGTGTGCGCGCTGTGTGCGGGGCGGGCGGAGCGCAGCCGGCGGCGGCGCGGGGGAGACAAAGGGGGCGGGGGGGGGCTGCGTGAGGGGGGGATGGAGGAGGAGGAGGAGGAGGAGGAGGAGGAAGGGGGGCGGCTGTGGGGAGCGGGCCCCGGGGGGGCTGCGGCAGCTTCACAGGGCTCGGTCCCCGGGGCGCGGGGGGTGCGGGAAGCGCGGGGGAGGTGCGTGGGGGGGGGGGGGCTCTGTCTCCCCGGGCGCCCTGCGGACAATACAGCCGGGTCCCTCCTGCCCAGAACCTGCCCTGGCCAAGATGGCGGCCGAGAAAGAGCGGAAGTGACGCCAGGCGTTCATTAGCATACGGGACTTATTGTCCGGCGGGAGGGGAGGGAGGGGGCCGCGCCCCGGGGGGGGGTAGCGGAGTGGCGGTGGGTTCCCGCCGGACCTGCCCCCTCCGGGAGGCTCCCGGTAACGGGGGGGGGGGGGGTGGGGCCCCGGGGGGGGGGCGCGGCGGGCCCCCGGGGGGGGGCTCTCGCGAGAGGCCCGGAGTCCCCCCGGCGGCTGAGGAGACGGCGGCGGGATCTACCCCGGCCCCACTAGGAGGCGCCGCGCCCTGCGGCTGGGGCCGCCGCCGCCCGGGTATCCCTCCGCCGCCCCCAGCCGGGACTACATCCCGGCCCGAGGGGGCCTCCCGCCGCCGCCGCCGGGGGCGCGCCCACGTGACCGCGCCGCCGCGCACGTGACCGCGCGGCCTCGTGCCGCCCGCCGCCCGCGGGGCGGCCCCGCCCCGCCCCTCCTGGCCCCGCCCCCTCCCTCCTCAGCGCGGCCCCGCCCGGCCCCGCCCTGCCCCGCCGCTCCCTCACACCATGGACAGCGCCGCGGGACGGCCCCGGGCGGCGGGCGGCGAGTCCCGGGGCCCTCAGGGGCACCCCGGGGACACAGGGGCCGGGGGCACAGGGTGAGGCCCGGCACAGGGCACGGAAGCGTCGAGCGGGGCGAAGGCGGCGCTCGGTGGCCCCTCAGGGACAAGCCTCGTGCACGCAGGTGGCGGGAGCGGCTGCGGGCGTGGTACGGCGCCGAGGTGAGGGGCCAAATACACCTGGACACCGCCCGTTTCTCACATTTGCCCTCTTTGGGCTTGTTTCCTGCAGGCGCGCCATTATCCCTGTCAGGTTTTTGGCCTCTGGTGAGCGCCGCACGGACACGCCCGCACGGCAGGGAGGCAGGGAGGCAGGCGGCTTCATGGGCGTCGTTGCTCAGCGGTGACGGCTGGGGCTCCGCTGCCCGGCTGGGTACCGACAGGCGCACCTGGCAGAGCTGCCGGGAACGAGGCCGAATCTGATAGCTCGGCACAAACGCGCTGTACGTGAGGTGGAGCGGTGGTGGCTGCTACTTCTAAAGCACACGGACCTGAAAGGTGAAGTCAAGCTCAATTCCTGCCGTACTCGGCACTCAGAGCCTTGCTACTTCAGTGACACACGGTTGGGCCTCACAATGCTAGAAAGAAAAGTCTGTTTTCAAACCGGTGTCTGAAGTTTAAAGGCATAGAAAAGTTGCCGTAACTTACTTGGACTTCATAAAACGACGAATTCCTACATTTTCATATGACTCACATCCTGTAAATGTTTACACCACAATTCACATAAATATCTTTCATGAAGAATTTAGTGATGTTTTACTGTGCTTGTTACCTTTTTTCAAGACTTTCTAGTTCAGCTGCATTTATAAGTACACTGCAAATCACAGCTTTATTTCACCATGTATTTCACACTGTCGTCACATTAGTGGTCATAAGAATCAGAAAGATGAGGAAAGAGTCTTTTAGAACAGAATGGAAGTACACAGATCTTACCTGCAAAAATGAAAGTTGTGATTTAGCACTAAATGATTTAAAAAAACCTAGAACTTGAAGTTCCTCTGTTTGGGGAAAAAAAAAAAAAGTTTTGAGATCACATTTACCTAATGTCTCTTACTGCTCAGATTTACATTTCCTTCACCAAATTAAAATTGTAGAAGAAAGGGATAAATGTTTGCAGCACATTTAATACGACATTGTTACACAAACTTCTTTCTGAAAGAAGAAAAACATGATGATAAACAGTTCTGAAGTTTTGGAGTGAAGAATGGTAACTACTGCAGTTGCCTTGCCTGTTGTGAGGTTTAAGTCCAAATGATGCTTTTGGTTGTGTAGAAGAATGCTTAAAAGAGAAAATGAACACTGGCAGCAGAAAAGTTGAATGGAAGTTACCAAGTGATAATTTAGATTTGAGGCTGCAGGACGTTCTGGGGCATTTGGTTGTGCCGAGAAGATGGGCAAGGCTGGAGAGGATAGATTTAACTGACCGTGTGTGTGTGTCACCACTGTAACTTAGGATTCTAGAATGGATTTATTACACATAGAAAATAAAGTTCTAAGAAAATCCAACAGCAAGAGACAAAATGTCTAGTAAGATAAAAATAACAGAAAAACGAGTGCCTGACCCACAGACCTTCAAATCTAAAAGCTGAATTAGAGAGAACACAGAAGTGCCTGAAGGTTGGAGGAACTGGGTTTTATGGAACACAACAGTGCCCTTGGACATAGATGTGATAGATACTTAATGGGATGAGCACAACATAAAAGTATGTGTAACTGATACAACAGTGCAAGCAGAACAATTTTGATTTCAGGCAGGAGAAAGGAACAGGCTTTCGGACATCTTTTCATGTCCTGAATTCTGTTTGCAAATGGAAGTATTAGAGTAATTTTGTATCTTGCGGTAGTTTATTGATACTTGTCAGACACAGCCTCCAGGCTAGGCTGGCAGCCAGAACAGCCAAAGATAGAAAGTTCTCTAACCACTTCCTCGATATCCGACAATATCAAGGAATTTCCAGCTGGAAACGACATTCCAGCCATGTTGTGATGATGGTACCCAGTCTAATTAGGGACAAAAAGAACAGGGAAAACAAATTGGAAAGAGATTGGAAACTGGAATTTGGTGTGAGGAAATTAAATTAGGTGTGGATGGAAAGAAGAGCACCAGAAGGCAGAAATATCCACCCAGTGCGCAAGGTGGGTGATTCAGGCAAAGATTTTTAAGGTGGTGAGAGAACAACAGGAGGGAAAGATAATGAAGCAGCAGTAGTTTGAGCAAATGGGAGTCATCGCCTGTTTCGGCATAAAGTCTGCAGTGACAGAGCTCAGATGATTTGGGGGTGAGGATACGACAGTAGAGACAGTAGATGTTGAAAGCGATCCTCAAATGATGGACAAGATCTTCCTCTCATTTAGTTCAGCAAGAGTTTTCCAGACGATTTGCACAGTATGGCAGTTGTCAGCAGCTAGCAAGTTAGAAAAGAAAGATGAGAACAATACAAAGCTTGTGCAAGAAGATTGATTTGAAAGGTAAAATTCAAGCAGTGGGGAAGAAGGAGAAACAAAGCCATGAGCCCATTTTTCTGCTGTGTGCACAATGCGAGACGAAGGTTCATGCTAATGTTCTTAATACACGTTTTGTATTATGGAAGTGGGTATTGTTTCTCACAACAGGCTATGACAACCAGAGAAATCCTTGGAATCGTGGCATTGTAAGAGGCTAAACACTTAACACCAGAGGGGACACAATTAGCATTCCCACGTTGAACAGGTATAATTGCAGGTGTGTTGTGCTATCAAGTCAGGTCAGACTTGCGCCCGTGTTTACAACTGCACGAGTTTAGCAGCCATACTGTGTTTGTTCGAATACAAAATAACTAAGCCATCTATCAGTGGTTGTAAGTCCCTAACATAATTAATTATATAATAAATACAATTAAGGTTAATCCTCAGCAGCATTAGGATCCCTAGTCTCACAGGGCTCCGTTAAGCCATCCAGCTCCTTTGTCATTCAGACACTTCATCATCTGTCAGCATTCTCTAACCTTCTTCCATGAAGATGACTTTGGCAAGAGTCACCAGGAAGGAGCCAAATTCAATCTGTATCAAGGTGAAAGTAGGGAAGAACTATCCCTTTACAAAGAGTACTCTTTTTTCCCTTGTTTTTAAGACAAAAAATACTTATATTGAGCAGGTCTGTAATAATAGCTGCTTAAGATAGATTTGCTTAGCTGGTTAGGATAGCTTGGAAGGAAAGGTTGATCCCTTAGAACAGTATGAAATTGGTCTGTTTTATACAATATTTAAATTTCACTTTGGAAGCTGGTCAGTCAAGTATAGTGTTCTTTGGAGGTGATGCTGTTCTGCCATGACAAACCACGTTGTTTTGGATATAAGATTGACAGCTTCCAGGTTTTGTCAACGCTTTCAAGAACAATGAATTCTGATTGTGGATTTAGTTAATAAAAATGTCAATTAAAAAAAAATAATTACAAAATCACCTACCTTGAAAATTTCAATAATTTAGCATGTTCAAGCAGCTTGTCTCTTTTACCTCCCCTGCACTGAAGCTGTAATACCAAGTAATGTAATTATTTTGACAGGATCAGCTCATCAAAAGTACTGCCGTA
Source organism: Oxyura jamaicensis (assembly GCF_011077185.1). Lineage (NCBI taxonomy): Eukaryota > Metazoa > Chordata > Aves > Anseriformes > Anatidae > Oxyura > Oxyura jamaicensis. The sequence continues at coordinate 7,878,538 of NC_048912.1, forward strand.
TGCCGTCTTTGCAAGCAGAATGGAAGACTGGACTAGAAATGAGAGCTCTCCAAGCACATTTGAGCCCCGACATGAACTTCACCACACAGTAAGTAAATCTGGTTATTTTCTTTGTGGGTATTCCCCGAGTTGTTGCACAGAAGTAGTGGGCTGGAAGGGACCTGAGCGTTCTCACGCTGTGACTGTAGGAGCTCAGTCGAGATCTTTCCTGTTCTGGAGCAAAGGTAGAAGTATCCTTTAGTGCTCGGATCTTCCCCTTCCTGAGAGCACAGCATCTTAGGAGCTAGGTAACTATCGTCAGCGTCCCAGAAAACATCAAGTTCTCAGTTGTGGTTTTCTGTGGGTTCACCTGCAGCTACGGGTGCGACATGTTTGAAAAAGTCAAAACAGGGAAAGAGTTTGTGAGTTAAACACTTGTCTTTGTGATGCACCATTGGTATCAATTTCTGTTGAGCCATCACCATAGCTAACCTTGCAGGAAAAACCTTACATTTCATTATGTGTACCCACTGCTGCTTTGTGGAGAAATCCCAATCTCTAGGGATGAGTTTTCAGATCTAATTTTGGATTAGAAGTTGTAGTTCAGTTTACTTCTCTCCAGTCCCAATATACTTCCCCTGAACAGTAACAGTAAGTTGTTACGAATGCCACCACGCCTGAAGAAAGAAGGTAAAACGTGGCAGGGTCAGAGGGGAGGAAATGATCCTCCAAAAATGTTTATGCTTTACAGACATTCCGTGATTACCTTTAGTTATGACTTTTACAGCGTGACCCCTTGGAGGTAAGATGTCATAAAACTGCGATAAAGTTTGATAAGCAATCCCTCTTGTCTGCATATACTCTGTATTTACTGATCCTAATTTGCCTACCGCTCTGGAATGCTATCTGTTGGAAGGCTGTTGCTCAAGTCCAACGCGTTGAACTGAGTAGGCAATCTGTCATTTAATTCAGTTGTGCCAAGATTTCAATCCATGCTTATACTGGGAATCTTGATAGACCCTTAGATAAATATTATTGATTAGTCATTGCTGTTTTTTACTGTTGATATGCAGAAGGTTGTACAGCCTTGCAGTTGGTTTCTACACAGTCCACTGGAAAATATGTTTTATTGTGCTGCCCATTTTGGCAACTAGGCACATCTTTATTGCAGACTCAGATTAAAGGTTCATATTTTAAAAACAAACCACAACTGAAGCCAGCTCCTTCCAGCCTCAGATCAGTCGACTCTTCACCATCGAGCCCCAAACCTGCTGAGCTAGGGATACTGTTTTGATGCTGATTTCTGATTCAGCTGGGTATGCTAACCAGGCCTTGGCTGTGTGAAGTGGTTGTCCCAGCTGTGGGATCATAATGATGTCACAGGAGTTGCATACGAATTTTTTTGTACGACTGAGTGATAAATTCCATGGCTCAGGGTATGGGGCTTTATTGCATGTCCCTGAGGCAGGGCTTTGGAAGGTGTTAAGGGCATAAAGAGACCACACAGCTGCTTACAGTTCAGCTGCCAAATGGTATAGCTGATGGGCTGGTAAGTCCTCTGACAAAAGGTGGTATCAACTTCAGTAGCCCCCAGTAGTGTTTCAGCTCACAGCTGGGGCTTCAGTTTGTCCAATAAAAAAGTTCCCATCAGCACAGGCCTGCTTAGGTCACAGCTCTCACTGGGGACTCACAAACCACACAGAGCGCAAAGACCTCACGTATGTCAGCGATGACCGTGTGCCCTGCTGTGTATAACTCCATGCATAACTTCGCAACCTGTTCTTCTCTAACTCCAGATCTGTTGGGACGATACTCTTGGAGTTTAGCACATGCTTGGGTTGTTTTCATGGATCTGTGTGTAAGACTTTTCACGCATCACCTTGAATTTCTAGTCCACAATAGCAGAACAAGAGGTCTCCTTCCCAGAGCCTTGCCCATCTGCCAAAGGAAGTATTTGCTGTTCAGGGGAAAGGGTGTATTACCAGCACAATATGTGTTACCTGCTCCCCCCCTACGTTAAGCATGTCCAAACAAACATATCCATGATTTGTACAGATTTAAGCCAGGAAGGAATTAAAGCTCCTGTTCTTGCCAAATGATTTAAGTTGCTTGCAGACACAGGTTCTTAAGGAAGTATAATGGAGAAAGTAAAGTACATTAGCAGAGTATTTGTGCTTTTGTAGGAAATGAATATGGATGTAATTAAGAAAAGCTGATTTATGTGGAACTGTAAAACCAGGGACATCGAATGAAAAATTCCCTGTAAATATCAATTCAGTGTTTTGTTGTGGCCAAAACAAGGCAAGCCAAGTATTGCAGTGGGATTAAGGAAGGAACTGAAACCTAAAATGTGACCATATAAATCCCTAGTACATGAATATTTGAGACATTGTATGGAGTTCTGGGCACCTGGTCCCTAAAGACAGAACTGTAACGTGCTACTGACGTTTTGAGAATAGCAAGGTGCGGGGTGGATCCTGTCTGAGGAACTTTTTTTTTATAAACAAAAACAGGACTGAGTACGATGAGGGGATAAGCAGGGTCTATAAAATAATACACAGGAAAAGGGAAATGGGAAACAATAGGGAACATCCGATGATTTATTAGGTGATAGGTTTGAAATGAGAGGACTTCACAAAATACATGTGTAAATTGCTGAACTCCCTGCCACAGGATGCTGTAGAAGCTAGGGCTATAAATTGATTCAAAAAGCGATTAAATCCTTAGAAAGCACCAGAAGCCATTAAAAGGTGCAGGCCCTCTCGATCTCTGGCTCCAGAAGACCCCATAGAGCTGACCATTGGTGTGGTTGGGCAAAGATCCCAGTAGCTGTTTCTTACTTACTTTCATTCTGCAGCCGTTGTTGAGCACTAAGAGACAGCACGGCCCTTCTTGTACAACTTCCTTCTTACTTTGTAGGCCATTCTTTACCCACAATGCATTTTATTTTTTATTTTTATTTTTTTTTTACTATAGGTGGTTTATAACTTGTTTGAAAGAAGCTGAGAACAAATTCAAACAACTCAAAGGGTTTATGTTAACACAAAATCAAAACCACCAGAAGTAGTGCTAAATGAAGGCTATTTCACCCCATGTCTTGTTTGAAAGATGCAAGCTTTATTAACGAAGGCTGCGTATTGGAACTCTGGCCACTGCCTACAGTTTTACGATATTTATTCTCTGTGAACTTTCACAGCAGCACATACAGGAGAAAAGGTCAGAGTTAAAGTGCAGTCTTGGAGCTTGTTTTTGTTAAGTTTTCCTACGTACAGAACACTTGTTCGAGCACTGGTGAGGCTCTGACATGCTCAAGCACAGGCAATACTTTAGAATCAGATGGTTTTAGTCACCTCAGGGGAGAAACTATTTGGAAAGAAAGTACTGAAGTCTGAGATGGGAGAAAAGATGAAGGGAAAGGCAAGTTAGGTCAAGTCTGGGCAAAGATTCTGTGTGTTTGTTTTACTCAGCATTAGCACGATACTAATTCATGATTCTCTCCTCCGCTAGTGCATGGATGGTCAAACACATGAACAGCAGCTACTTCTGAAGCTGAGGCTTTTAAAACTTGCAGTGAGGGACCTTTTGAAAGTGCATTCAGTATTTAGTGAGTTACCTGTAGCCCACTCCCCTTTCTGTCCCACAGTCTTTGGCTAGGGAAAAAAGTTGTTTTTCATGATATATACAGTAAAATAGGCATGTGTATCCATTGCCTGCTAACTCAAGGAAAGCTTGCAGAGTTACTCTGCAGCCAGCAGTGACATTAATTCTGCTTCTATCCACATTTTATTAGGTCCTTTCAATAGCATTTTCTAAGAGTAGCTTGGTGCAGGCAATTCAGTTTCACTCTTGTGACCTTTTCTTGTCTCAGAAGTACTGCAGAATGCATCTTTCTCCTCGTGTCCTGATGCCATGGAACACTTGCTTTAGTGTCTTTAATGCATTTTTCTTTATGATAACCTAAATTCCATTGCCTTTAAGCATAAGAAACATTATCTATTTATCTAGAAACTGAATATAGCCCAGTCATGCTTCAAACTTGCATGTACTGAAGCACACAAAATACACTGCATATAACGATCCTAATTTATATTTAAAAACAACTTCAAATGCCATCTCATAAGTAGATGGCTTTGCAATGAAGGGAAGTTACAAGGTAGCTTTCATTAAAAAAAAAAAAAAAGGCACGTAGATTCTAATTCCCATCAGCTAGATCACAAATAACTAACATTACTTCAGTTACATAGAAGTCTGAGAAATATATGATCTTGCTGAGGCTCAGTATGTGTTCTAGGAAATGGCTTCCAGTTGTATGAAAATGCAAAAGAACTTCTAAAAACTACACGGTGATTAAAATTTTTGTACCTATTTTAAACTTAAAATGTTTATTTTAGCCATGGATGCTCCAAATGAAACATAAATAGATGAAACCTATTCACAGGAGAGTTCAGTGGTCCTTCAGGCCCAGAGACTTCTGTATATATTATTAGATCAGATTAGCCTGCACCAAATTAAATTATAGCAAGATGAACATAATTGCCGGGAAAGTACAGGCAAATGTCACAAAATGTACAGTTAAGTCACTGTAATCCAGTTACAGGTAGATTCAAAACCTACAGCTACCTTTTTTATTATTTTAAAGCATTTATGATTTTAAAACATTTGCTGTGAGTACTAAGGGGAAAAATAGCAGAATCTGTACAACTTCACTAAAAAACGAAAGAGTATCTTTAATTGAAACAATCCACTAGAAAATAAGCTTGGATTTTGAAGTTTTTTTTTTTTTTTTGTCATTGAGTGGGATAATAACTATCTGAAATGTTAATTTATTATTTATGTACAGACTTTTTACATCTTTTTAATATTAACAACTGCATTTAGTGTATTAGAGGAATGCAAATACAAGCAAAATAAGTACAATCATTACAGTATGTGTTGTTTCTCCTCTCCCACCATTTTCTGATACATATATTAATAGAACTACCCTTCCCCCCCTCCAGAAAAAATGCAAGGATGTATTTTTCTCATATACAAAGCCATTATCAGAACAATTTCATCTTCCTGCTTGCTCCTCCTCCCCCAAAATGCATATTTGTTTGCAAGTTCTTCAGCATTTCTGAGTTCTGACTAGATCAAATAGTGAGACAGAAAACAAACAAACAAAAAAAACAGCCAAGAGTATTACACTGTTTGTATTTTTTTCCAATCAGGATCTGGAACAAGTATAGATATTACATTGTAAACTGTTACTTGACGTAAGAAAAATCTCTCAGACGTCTTCATTGAGGTTTTCTATTCAATTGGGTTTTCTATCACCCTAAAGTTTTATGAGATGTTCTCCTCCTGGTTTAGATTCTAAAAATGTTTATTTTTTAAAGAAAATAGGAAACAGAAATCATCTATTTCTGGACCTGCACACACCACACAAAACTATCCCAAAGTGATTCTCTTTCTTATCCCAAGAATATTCCATGTTTCTGGCCTAGAGGCAAATTTAAAAAGAACAAATCTGAAAGAACAAACACTGTACTCATCCTTACTTCCTCTTAAACTACACAAGTTATTATCAGTTCTGTAGGAACACCTTTATGTTTTATATCTGCTCTAACATAGATGTACATCTGCAGCAAGGAAAGAAAGGGAACTAACTAGTATATATTTAAAATACTATCTGCAAAACACAGAATGAAGATTAAAAAAAATAGTATTTTTTAAGGTACTTGCTCATCTTTATTTCAAAATCATCTTTAACTTCTGCTGAATAATGATTCATTTCTAAATGCATAATACCATTTAGCTCTGTGTTCTTTCTTAGACTTCATTATTTTTTTTAAAAGGCATAGGATATCAGTCTTTACTTTGACTAGTTTAACGTGCAGTTCAGTTATCATAGAGGGTCTTCTGGTCACCAGGCACATTATCAAGCTTCTGCTATCATATGCTAAAAGCCACACAGAAGTCAGAAAATGTTTTTATTCTAGATTAATTTTTTTAGAGAGTCTCATGTTGTAGCAAACAAGGTCAAGAGTCCCTTTAAGAAGGAGACTATTTCATTGCCTCCCAGTTTGGATTCTCCATAGACACGGTCCACAAATGAAATAGGAACCTGTTGAAACAAGGAAAACTATTTTTAAGGTTCAAAACCTAAATAACCAGAAGTTATGTTAAGAAAAAAGAGAGAAAGAGAGAGAGAGAGAGAAAGGCAAAACACAGACATCAAATTACAGCACTTTTATATGAGGGAATTCAGAAAGCACCAGACTGGCTTCCTTCATCTCAGTTCTTCTTACCAATGACTTTAATGATGGCCCATAGCTGGGTAGCATGAAACTATTTGGTTTATCACCTTTATAGATGATCCAAAGACGTTACTCAGTAGTTGGACGATACAGCAGTTAGAACAAACTTAAAAGCCTAAGTACGCTAAAAGTCCAGGGGCTCAAAGTGAACCTTCATCACTTTCCTTGTTAGCTAAATAAAGTAACTTCAAGAAAATGCCTCCGGAAAGCAACCATCTCCGGCCCCTGTGAAACAGCATTCTGCTCATCCTCATCACTGGCTAGAAGATGATGAGTATGGCAGTTAGTAAATATTTTTACAAGCAATACCTACCTTTGTTGGTCTTTGACCGTTTTACACGTTATTTACAATATAAAAAGTCATTTAAAAGTTATTTGGTTTCCCTTAAGTGATCATGCCATCCAGATTAACTCACTACTCATAGAGCGTGAGGAGCACGCTCCTTTTCAGTAATTTGACCACGTACAATGACGTATGACAGGTAATTTTGCCAATACTGTAACAGAATATTCAACAATTTCCATCTATGTTTGTGTATGAAATCAAGAAACTTCAGCTAAAATAAAGAATTGCATTTGCAAAAGTCATTAAAAAACTGGCTTAGTGTTTGCTGGCAGTTTCAACCAGAAATCATCTGGCAAGTGGAACACAGAAGTTACCACACCCTTGCAGCTGTGCCAGGACTGAGAATTTCAAAATTCTAAGCACATCAGTCCATGGCAGAAGGGAAACCAGGGAAAGACAACAGATACCAAACAAGGCATGCAGATAAACTTAATGATTTTGGCTTTCTTAGTAAGGCCCCTTTTGGTAATCCCAGTAAGCATCATGGCACCTGTGGACAGTTGATCTAAGGGGCAGGGCCAGAAGTCACTGAAGACATAGCTCAGGATGTCAGATGTGGTATTTTGTGACCAGTGATGAAAGAACCATTTATCTCTCACCTACCAAGAAGTACCCAGTCTTCCCTTTCATTATAGGGATCAACCACCGGTGTTGTTGCTTGTCTTTGCCTTTCTTGCATGGGAAGCTCTGGTAATCTTAAAGGAGGCATTTCCAGAAGGAAATGCCATGTGCCATGGTACATTTCACTTCTGGTACAGGAACACAGCAAAATGAAACAGGGGTGTGTGTAGCTTGTGTCAGTTATCTCACCACCCCTTTGTTTCTTTTAGACTAGCAGGTCTTAGAAATCTTCATTTTTAACTTTGCATAAGAAACATTTAACCCTCATGATTGTACACGTTTTACAACTGCATGGAAAACTCCTATTCTTCTGTGGTTACAAAGCAGCATCTGCAAACTAGGAATTAGACATGCAAGTGTCAACCCTTCTGAAATGTCAGTATCATTATTGGGAAAATTATAAACCGTCTACGAATTGTAACTATTAGACAGGAAATATTTTATCAGTGGACTTAATGGAAATTATCCTGCCATAGGAAGTTACAATATAGAGATGATAAATGGAGCAGTGTAAAAACAAACAAACCACAAGTAATCAAATAATCTTATGTATAGGTCTGCGTTAGCAATCTGAACACTGTCAAGTTTGTTACAGATATCTCAAAGGATATCTTAAAAGATATCTTTAAAGCAGTGCTGAAGCAGAATAATCAAGCAGCTCTTCAGATGTTAGAACGCTTCCCACATGGCAGAAACCAAAGGAGGAAGGAAGATCGGGAATGTTACAAATGTATTGTGGAGGTTAGCATAACTGACCCCTGAGAGAGCCCATGTCCCAAAACTGACTGGTACAGCAATCTTTACCTACATTTAAATGAAAGCATAACATACTTATCAGGACTGTTACTATACCTCTCCAATAGTATATCCTAGCTGTCTGGCCCGAACAATCATTTCCATCTGGAAGACATATCCTTTAGAAACACATTTTTCCATTAGTTTCTGTAAGACTTCTTTTCTGTATAACCTGTAAATGATTACAGAGAAAATGAAACTGAAACAGTCTGAAGTTCAGAAATCAACATACTGCGTGTAGGAATCTTAACTGTAATCACGCATTCATATCATCACCGTTTTAAAAATCATTAACAAAGTGATAGGAGCAACAGATCTTCCAATCTGGTCTGCTATTTCTTACACCCTTTTCAAACAGACGTCATAATCCTCTGTAAAGGTCTGTTCTTACTCCAGTTCCTTGTTTAGCAGTTTCTTAATTTCAATTAGACTTTATGACTTGCATACCAGGCCCATACCTGAAACTCCCTGTTAAATCTGATGCACCCGGCCTCAGCAAAACCTGAGTTATAAAATTGGCTCCACGACTGTGAAAGAAAACACAAATGTCAAAATTACCCAGTACATCATTCAGAAAGATCAAGCAGAGTTTCTAGAAAATAAGCAAATATCAAAAAAGAAACTTTTAATTGCTTACTATGAAACAATTTTATTCCTGATATGTTTTCACTGTTAGATTTGATTAATAATGTTTGTCTTAAGTCAAATCCTATCATTTTGTTTTTCAAATGTAAATGATTAACAGATTATTGAACTTTATGAAGGAAAAAATAATTTTTAGAAGTTAGTTTTACAGTCTGTTTATAGCAGAATTGTCAGTACAACCACACACTGTGTTACAGTACAAAAGAAATAAATTTGACAACAGACAAAATTACATTTTTCCTCTAACGTTCACTAAGAGAGAAGAATAAAATTGCTTCCTGGATGAATGCTAGACTTGGATTTAGAAAAGCAAGATTCAGTTTTGGTTTATTCCGCTTTCATAGTATAATAAGGAGAAGCTCCACAGATAAAAAATGTTGCAAGACTGAAAAGTCATTCATGACTATGTTGCTCAGGGCTATATTACATACAGATGACACGTCCAACTCCTTCACATTGTAGGGTTTGATACAAAAGGATTTCTCTGTAACACCCATTACTCTTTTTTCTTCCTTTGTTTTCTTTTTTTTTCTTCCCTCCAGGGACGGGTGGGAGGAATGTGTACAGTGTATTTACATTCACAAAAGAGTAAGCAATTATTCTAGCAGTTAAAACCAGTGAGAAATCCAAATACCATCCCTGTGATACCATCTCCTGATCAGACTGTTAACACTTCACCTCCAAGTTCTTTACAGTAAAAAAAAAAAAAAAAAAGCATTAAGTTATGCCTATTCTCTTAAAACATGTAGAAGAGAAAAGATGTTATGCAGAAGAAACTTGTTGACTAGCTGCTCAAAATCTGTGAGCCCCATAAGGATGAGATGCCAGCCTCCATGTGCTTATATGACCTTTATACAGTTTTCCTCTTCTTTGGGGATGAAACTTTTCCTTGGTGCTCACTGTAACCCTTTTCCAGTAAAGTCTAAGTAATGATTTATTGACATAGATCATGCCAGATAATTCTTAACTTCTGGCAAATCAGAGTGTCAACAGAGGGGTTTAGCAAGTCATTTACTGTTGAAGGAAAGGACCATTGCAGCTCTTAAAGCTAACTAAACACGTCTTTCATACTTGAGAAGGTGTCAGTCTCAGCTCATTCTTTGGATGATAAACCTGAAAGTGTCCCAAATTGACGCTGTGCAGATTTTTACATTGTACCAACCAACTTCTCAAACCTAGTCCTATAATTCAGTTCTTTGTTATTTTTAATTGAAGAATCTACAGATTGTGCATACTCCTATTATTTAACATAATTTTGCAGTACCCAGTACAACTGACTAAAGACTTGGTTCAGTTTACACTGATTGTTGGAGTTCTGTACTTGGAATTTTTTATTTCTAAACAACAAATTTATGTGTAAATATCTAAAAAAAATACTAACCTGATTAACTTTCTTTTCAAATCCCAGCCATGTACTCCTCCATTTCCTTTATATCTTGTCCCAGACACAATATCAAAATTGCCTTCTTTCTGCTTTCTATAAGCAATTGATTTCATAAGATAAAAACAGGAACAATATTGGTATAAAGTCAGTATAAATTTCAAAATAAGAATGATCACTTTTAATACAAATTTTATACTTTACAAACCTTTAAACAAATAAGTATGGAAGACAGGAAAACAATAGTAAGGGTGGTCATGGTGCATTGTGCATTTAAAGACGCTTAATTGATCTCTTGTAAAGAACAATCTCAGAGTATTTTATTTTCAAAGCAAGTCTCTCCCATATAAAAGTAAAGATAGGACCAAATGCTGAATTAAACGTTTAAATTACACAAACACATAGTAAGGGGGAAAAAGGGGTCTGGAACTATCCATAGCATGCCTAACTGATGCAAAACCTTATCTAGAAGTTGTAGGCCTCTTTCTTACTACTTAGTAAGAAAGTTGAAAATTATAGAACTACCCTTAGCATCCATCGTAATGCCTGTTTATGGCTTCTCACGAGTTGAAATCTTACAGAGAGAGATAGGCAGATAAGAGGTAGGCAGACAGGAGAGAAGTACTTCACAGTTAAGTGAGGAATGGATCCTCCAATCAGCATCCCTACACACATGGGATCATTAGAAAAATAAAAAATATTATATTCTAATCCTAATTGTCTCCTTATGTGTGTGTGTATATATATTATATGTATATATATGCTTTTCAAGGCTGAACAACCATTACAAGAACGAGAAGTACTTAGCCACACATGGTCTCTGTTAGTTTAAACTTGGAGATCTTTGCTCCAGTTTGGAGCTAATTATTTTTTCTGTTCTATTTTGGAACAAATCTAACTAGGTCCAATCACTTTTGTCTGAATTCTTGCCTTTACAATTTTCTTACTAGTTAGACAGCTATACAATAATCTAACGCTTTCCAATTTTACTACAAATCACAGAATCACAGAATCACAGAATTTCTAGGTTGGAAGAGACCTCAAGATCATCGAGTCCAACCTCTAACCTAACACTAACAGTCCCCACTAAACCATATCCCTAAGCTCTACATCTAAACGTCTTTTGAAGACTTCCAGGGATGGTGACTCCACCACCTCCCTGGGCAGCCTGTTCCAATGCCTCACAACCCTTTCAGTAAAGAAGCTCTTCCTAACATCTGACCTAAAACTCCCCTGGCGCAACTTTAGCCCATTCCCCCTCGTCCTGTCACCAGGCACGTGGGAGAACAGACCAACCCCCACCTCTCTACAGCCTCCTTTAAGGTATCTGTAGAGAGCGATAAGGTCGCCCCTGAGCCTCCTCTTCTCCAGGCTGAATAAGCCCAGCTCCTTCAGCCGCTCCTCGTAGGACTTGTTCTCCAGGCCCCTCACCAGCTTCGTCGCCCTTCTTTGGACCCGCTCAAGCACCTCGATGTCCTTCTTGTAGCAAGGGGCCCAAAACTGAACACAGTACTCGAGGAACGGCCTCACCAGAGCCGAGTACAGGGGGACGATCACCTCCCTAGCCCTGCTGGTCACACTATTTCTGATACAAGCCAGGATGCCGTTGGCCTTCTTGGCCACCTGAGCACACTGCTGGCTCATATTCAGCCGACTGTCCACTATCACTCCCAGGTCCTTCTCTGCCTGGCAGCTCTCCAACCACTCATCTCCCAGCCTGTAGCTCTGCTTGGGATTATTACGCCCCAGGTGCAGGACCCGGCACTTGGCCTTGTTAAACTTCATGCAGTTGACCCCAGCCCATCGGTGCAGCCTATCCAGATCCTCCTGCAGAGCCTTCCTACCCTCGAGCAGATCGACACTCGCAAAACAATAAACGTTTAGAAATCATTCACTTATACGAGAATTGGCACCTACCTGATAAACTCTGGAATAAATTTTGGCTGAAATAGAAAGAAAACAGATGAGACAAGATAAAAGAAAGGGGGGATTAATGAATATTTAATTACAACAGATTAAAAACAGTACATAAAATACAGCTTACATGGTGAGAGAGGTCAGCATCCATAATAACAATAAAATCCCCAGTGGCGTACTTCATTCCATGAATGTAAGCAGTGCCTGATGAAAACAATACAGAAGTAATTTCCCTCAGTATTTTAACATATGCAATCTTCTAGCCAGTCTTCACTTTTTCTAAACTCTGTAAGTTCTACCAGAAAAGGATTGAATATCAGTGGCCAAACACCAACCGTTTCCTCTCTACCTATAATTTCAGTACTAGATTTTAGAAATACAAATCTTGGCAAACCCTACTGCACTACATATGCATAGAGAAACGACTTGATAAATGGGTCACTATTTGAAATAACATTCAGAAGCACCACAGGCACTTAAGAGCTGTAAAAAACTGCAAATGGGATACAACAAAAAAATCACAGAGTTTAAAAAAACAACTGTTCTACACTCAGGATTTGCTATTAGTAGCATATACATTTTGATTTATTCTCCTTGACACCATGAATTATATTCCTGAAAAGATTTTTTCCCTTCCTTACAGATTTTGTGCTGTATTCATCCTGTATGAACTGATGTAGCTCTCTGATACGAGCAAATGTTGCTATTAGAGCTTTCCTCAACAATGTCAATTTCTGATCTGAGTCAGATCATTCACAGTTAGCGCTGCTTCCAGCAACAGTACAGCAGCATAACAGAGATTAAAACCTCTTAATTAATCCAAATTATTCTCTTAACTCCATAAGGAATAGATAAAACTGAAAACAAAACACTCTTAACTGATGTCCTTAGCAGGCAGTGTCACAGGAAATTAAACTCCTGGTTAATGAACAACCTGTCTTTCTTTCCCATGTCATTTCCAAAGTTACACAGCAGAAGTGTTACAGGTTCGTGTACTGTGTAGGACTGGTTAATATGGTACATGAAAAATCTAAATCAATCAGCTTGTTCTATAATAGCGGTCAAATTAGGGCAAAGGATCAAATAGCAGAAAACAGAAAAATTAAGATGCGTACACTTCTTAGAGTTTCTTAGATAAATGAGAGAAGTAGAAAAAAAGTATAAAGGTGAATTTAGACAGTCAATTCAGCTTTTAAAGAAGGAGAACTTTGGTTTTGTCAGTGGAATGGAGAAAGTTGGTAGCTGCAGTACTCGGTACACAAGACCTGAAACATTTTACCAAATGGTTGCCAAGATGTATAGAAAGACAGATACTGTTTGCCAATAAACCAAAAACATACTGCATCTTATCATTTTTTCCATTCCTATTATAAAAGAGGAGAGGGAAAAGGATCTGAGACATGAATCTTTGCAGAATGAAACATCTCAACTCTATTTTAGGACGGCTTCAATACTGCCAGCATTCATATCATTTATGACCTCCTAAGGGTGCTTTTTTTGAAACAAAGAAAGACAGGCTTGACTTAGACTTTCTGTGAAATACAAAATCAGATCTACAAAATTGCAGTCTTGCAAAATTTTCATTCCATTAAAACTTTAATGATTTAGCTCAACGGCACAAGACTGGCTCCCAGAATAGTGAGGGTTTCTGGAACACAATGAGTAACTTGTAATGCACTTCAAAGCCTTTGGTTCACATGTTAATTAATAGGTGAGACAAGACTTAGTAGTTTGAGTGCTAGGCATGGGTCAGATATGCATTTTTTATTTGTAGCCATAATAAAACCTAACTGAACAGTTACGCTGAAATGAGCTGACAGTGAAGAGCTCTGTGCAAACATGACAGGAGCGTCCCAGGCTCGGAGACTGCACAAGCCATGGCCCACTTTTTGAAGCATCCTGTACATGGATAGATGCCACAGAAAGCACCACTGTCCCTGAATCAGTAGGCTCCATACAGAAAGGGCGGCTACTCTTGTAACAGGTACTCCTTGTCTCAGTCTATGTCCCTTATTCTGTAATCAGCAAATGCTGTGTGGGAGGAGAAGAGGTGCACGCTAACAGGAAAGCACAGTTGTGCAGAACAGCAGTCACCACAGGCTTCAGGTTTGAGGTTGTGGTTAGCTTGCTATAAATACACTGTGATTTTTATGTGCATTCTTTTTAACTTTGTTCACTTAGACAAGCTTGTTGAAAACATGTATTTCTAGATTTGGGCTTTACTACTTGGATTCTTCTGGAACTTTGTATGCTAGAATCAAACAAGATACAGTTTTTTAAGAAATTTAAACTACAAAGCAGACTTGATAAGGACTTACCAAGGCCCAACTTCTTTTCTCTGGGTCTTAAAAGCTGCAGGATATATTAAAATTCATATAAATTAATTGAGGAACAGTTCTAAATTACTTTTAGTGACATCTTAAAATTCCGTATTTTCAGTATAAAAACACCTTAAAAGCTCCTTTTCACTTTTAGAAATGTAGTTAACACACCAGAATAAATTAATCTGACAAAATGTAAGAGAAACAAACCATTATTTTAAGCAGGTGTTTGATCAGGTCACATGTAAAAGCAAACCTTGAGTTTCACTTGTATTTCTGCAGTAAAAAAAAAATAATGAAAAGTACAATCTCTGAAAGGATTTCCTCAAATTCCATTATCAAATACATACGTATGAATTTAAACAAAGGTCTCCGCAGTACCATTAATTTAGGGACCGGAGAACACTAACAGTGAATATTTTAGCAAGTTCCCCAGCATGATTTAATATTCCTTGTAGTACTGAATGTAAGATTTTCTTGTGCATACAGGGTATAACCCATGGATACTGACTTTTAGATCTTGGCTAATTTTGTTACCTTATCTGAGAAGTTGTAAGTAATGCGAGTCAGAGAACAACAAGGGTATTCAGGAACTAGTAATTGTTAGTCCTTCTTATAATTCATTATTTTGATTTTTGCTTCCCCCCCCAATTTTTTTCTTTAATAGTCAAAGTTGAATAATAGTTCTTTAATACTCAAAGTTTACCAAAAAAAAAAACCAAAATCACTTCAATGCCTCGTCTACTCCCTAGAACGTGCTGTCCTCTTGAGTTACCTACATACCACAATCAGCGAGCATAACTTAGTAAGCAAGAAGCCCCATGAAATTACTGGCATGAAACCCCCTGAGGACAGATCAGAACACTGATTTTGCTTGGGGAAAAAGCAAACAAACAAAAACCCAACAACAAATACTTTTAAAAACTTTACAGTTACACAGTAATAGCTGGGGAAGGGTCTGACACTGCTTACAGCACAGAACTGCCAAACTCAACTTTGAGTTTTTACACTCTTCTGTGATAAAGCTTTTAACCCCCCAAAAAACTGGCTTTAATGGCTCACAAAGAATAAGTAAATGACAGCATCCGGTTATATATAATTGATAGCTCTATATTAATACAACAAAGTACTCTGCTTATTGAGAAATGCAACCAGACGTTACAAGTAATCCCACAACCAGCTAACTTCCCATTTTTTAATTTTCCAATTCCTGCAGCCACAGAAAATGAGACACAGCTATAAACAAACCTCCCTTTTCCCTCAGTGAAGGGTTGGCACAAAGCACCAACCAAGCATTATTCAGTAGCACGCAGCAATGCATAAAGTACTGAGAACCTTTGGAAGCAGTAATTCATGATTCTGTGTGTGAGTTCATAATGCAGGGGAGCAGCTGCAGGACTGAAGTGGTATGCAAAGCTCAGGTAACTTGTTTTTAAAACAAGTAACTTTACATCCTTGTTTAAGGAGGAGCAGGATCCAGGGACTCTATTCGAGTTCTTTAAAAATGCCAAGTGCTTTCCAATACAAAGAAGAAAACCCAACAAAGCACACAACTCACTATTTTATCCGACCCATATATCTTTTCCAGTTGTTTAGCAACTTCCTGCGTGCCGTCCGGGCTCCCATCATCGATGATGATAATTTCAAAGTCGTTTCCACTGAAACGAGAATTATTTTCAGGCGTACAAGGGGAAAGCCCGCTTTCTCCGCCTACCCCGCCCCGTAAGGCACGACGGCAGCGCGGAGCAGGGGCCCGCGTCCCAGCAGAGGCCCCCGCGGCGGTTCCTACTGCGGCCGGCAGCCTGCGCTCCCCGGGCTGACCGAGCGCTACGCCTCAAGCCGAGGTGCCTTGTTCCACAGCGCTCTGCAGCAACCAGAACGCCCCACGGCGCCCCCCGTACCTCTCCTGGAAAGTGCGCACGAGCAGCCAGACGACGAGCGGCAGGTTGTGGCGCTCCTCGTACGTGGGCAGCAGCACCGACACCCGCCCGGCGCCCCCCGCCGCCATGTCGCGGCGCTGCCCGCGGCCGGCCCGCCCGGCCAATCGGCGCCGGCCGGAAGCGACCGGCCGGAAGCGGAAGCGAGCCCCGGCCGCCATTTTGTCCGGCATGGCGGGCGGAGCGGAGGCGGTGCGGCTGGGCGCCGAGATCGAGCGGCGGGAGCGGGAGTTGCGGGGCCTGCGGGAGCGGCTGGCCGACATCCTGGCACGGGAGAGCGGCGGAGATGCCGAGGAGGGATCCGCTGGTGTTAGCGCCGCCGCTTTCCCCGCCGAGCTCCCTCCCCTGCCCGGCCAGGCCTCGCTGAGCGCCGCCGCCATCCTGCGGTACAGCCGGCAGCTGGTGCTGCCCGAGCTGGGCGTGCGGGGGCAGCTGCGCCTCGCCCGCTGCTCCGTGCTCGTGGTGGGCTGCGGAGGGCTTGGCTGCCCCCTCGCGCAGTATCTGGCCGCGGCCGGCATCGGCCGCCTGGGGCTGGTGGATCACGACGTGGTGGAGACCAGCAACCTGCACCGGCAGGTGCTGCACGGGGAGGCCCGCCGGGGGCTCCCCAAGGCCGTGTCTGCCGCGGCGACCCTGCGGCTGCTCAATTCCACGGTACATTACGTGCCCTACTGTGGCGCCCTGAGCGCGAGCACCGCCCTGGAGCTGGTGCGGCAGTACGATGTGGTGGCCGACTGCTCCGACAATGTCCCCACCAGGTACCTGGTGAACGATGCCTGTGTCCTGGCTGGGAAGCCCCTGGTGTCCGGCAGTGCCCTCCGGCTGGAAGGGCAGCTAGTTGTGTACAACTACCAAGGGGGACCCTGCTACCGGTGTCTCTTCCCCAAGCCCCCTCCGCCAGAGACGGTGACAAACTGTGCGGATGGGGGGGTGCTGGGTGTCGTGCCGGGCATCATGGGGTGCATTCAGGCCTTGGAAGTGTTGAAGATAGCTTCGGGAATGGGTTCCTCCTTCAATCAGTTCATGCTGATGTTTGATGCTCGGGAAGGGAAATTTCGCAACATCAAGTTAAGACCAAAGAAAGCAGACTGTGCCGTTTGTGGGGACAACCCGTCTGTCACTCGCCTTCAGGATTATGAGGCGTTTTGTGGTTCTTCTGCAACAGACAAATGTAGAACTTTACATCTGCTGTCCAGTAAAGACAGGATATCTGTAGAGGAATACAAAAAACTGTTGGATGAGCAAGTTCCTCATGTATTGGTAGATGTTCGTCCCCAGGTAGAAGTGGATATCTGTCGCCTGGCACACGCTGTCCACATTCCTTTGAGTAAATTAGAGGAAAAAAGTGAAGAATATTTGGAATACTTAGAAAAACGAATTTGTGAAGAAAAGCAGAGAAATAATGGCCAAACATCTTTTCCTGTTTATGTTGTTTGCAAATTAGGAAATGACTCCCAGAAGGCCGTAAGAATTATTCAGGAGTTACCTGTCAAAGAATATGGTCCTGTATTAGCTAAGGATATTAAAGGGGGGCTCATGGCTTGGGCCAGTAAAATTGACCCAACATTTCCTCAGTACTAGAAATCTAAATGGCCAAAAAAAAAAGGATACTCACAGTAAATGCATGGGGTTTACATGTCTCTGTGCAGTGTCTATATCATGTGGAGATACAACACGGTATTTCTATCTTCCATGTCTGTTATTTTTTTAAATACATATTTGTTGGTGTCTGTTTTTATATAAAAATATGAAATATGTGGAATATGTGAAATAAATAATTTTCACTATTAAAAAACAACCAAGAAATCTTGGAATGGCTGCTTAATTGTGTAAGTGATAATCGAGAATTACTTCTAATTATTACAGCCTTGAGAACGACCTAGCACAAGAGTCTAGTGTTGAAAGTTTTTACTCATTCTCCTCACTGGCCAACAGAAATTGAAATAATACAAGTAGTGGGTTTAAAAACCAACCAACCCAACAGTAACTGTTAATCTCTAGCTGGTCAGTAGCACCGTTAAGCCCATCATAGGGAATTGCCAAGAAAAAGTTGGCGCTGACGAGACTTTCAGTCACCATCTTTCAGCTTGTTGCAGCAGCGTTATGTATTTAGGAAAGAAGTGCTCACTGCAAGTAACAGTCAGGGTAGAGCCACTACCAAAGTGACAGAGAAAACCGGACTAACACCTGCTGTCAGATTTTCTTTAGAGCCAAAGGCAGACCTAGGATGCTGCAGTAATTCTATGAGGTGCTGTTAAGCTTTGGTGACTCCTGACTAGCTTAGGTAGGAAAGCCAAAGCCAAAGGGTTTTTGAAGATGTGCTTGAATGTCACCACCAAGTGTAGTTTACGTGTAGTTCCTGTATCATCGACCACTTAATTCCTTTCGTACCCTGATCTTTACAAGCCCAGTTTCTCTGGATTTTGGTAATTTTGATGATAGTGCCCACAGTCTTAAGAAATTGAGTAAGTGATGTATTTGAGTAAAACCAGTTTTTGTGTAACTCGAATATTAAATGCCATGAAGGTTAGTCTGTGACTGGGGAGTTTCAGGTGTATTGGAGGTACTTTGTTGTCTTACATTCCTGTTAAGAACTTCAAAAGCCAGCCATCCTCAGCTGTGGGCTGGCCACAAGTGTTTTCTTCAGCTTGTACAGCAAAAGTGAAGTTATGCCATAGTAATTATCCTATTAATAAAGATGTGGGTTTCCTGAAATTTCTAAGGAGGAAAACAGCACTCGTCATGACTAACCTTGCATTATACAAGAGCGAAAAAAATACTACTGATAATTCAGTAGTCCAAAAGGTATATCTTAATAAAATAAGGTGGAAAACACCCACACTACCTACTTTACTATGCTATGCCGTGGGTTCTAGCGCTAACAATTTCTCTTGAAGGAAACGGATGATTTTATAAATACGGAGTCATATCTTTGAACTTAAAGGACAAGGAAAGCGTTTAAGGCCATGAGTGAAAGTAAGCGTAGTGCTTTGTGATGGGTGAGAGTCAGAAGACCTTTTAAGGCAGGGTGTGGAGGCTTGGTTCAGTTACAAAATCTGGATCCTGATAAGAGACTTCAAATGCATGAGCTGTGGTTTTTTTTTCTGTATTTAGTGCCATGGCAAGTGAGGCTCTAATACCCAACCTTACCCTAACTTACCTGATTTACTTCATTTCTTGATCTCTGCCAAACATGTAGTGGTTTCTCATTCCACCAGGAAGTATCATAGCAAAACTATGTTTAGAAGTTCTAAGAGGAGCAATAAAACGATCATTTCGTATTGCTGCCAAAGTACTGCCTAAATACGGATGCATGCTGACATTGTGGATAAGACGCGGCTTTATTCAGGGAGCTTATAGTGTAGCTGGTCGAAGATCCCGTACCAGGAGGGGTAAGGTTAGGCAGCAGAGTCTTCTCTCTGTCCCTCAGTCTTAATGTTTTGAGGCTGCTTTTTGCTTGTTTGGTCATACCCTCTCTTATTTTAAAGTGGCTTACTACAGTTCGGCACAGGAATTGAACAGGAAACAGCTTCCTGTTGGATATTGAGGATAATGGGAGTGGTTGTAGCGTTCATTCACAACTGGTGCCTTTGAATCTCCATGTAGGTCTGTGGGAGAGCTTTATGGTTCAGGCACAGACTATCTAAGCTTGTTTTGTCCTGGGATACGGTTGTTATTTTAAAGCAGAGTAAATCAAGCTGGTCTAGCTTTCAGGGGAGTCTAAAAAGTATTTCATACAAGGCATTGATGTGTCTTGATAAGCTAAAAGCCTTATTTTGGTGGCAGGAGCCTCTCATCTGAAAACTCCAACAAATTCAGTACTGATCTAAAACTGAAGTGTATAAATAAAAAGAAAACTAAGAATATTGTTAGACAAACCTCTAAGGGACTATGTCCAAACCAAGTTCTCAGAGTTCATGGACTGGACTTTTAGGTGTATGAACACCTAGCATATTCTTACGCTATTTGCGAGCATAATTTTGAGTTAAAATTTAACTGTTCAAAATAGAACTATGCACTCGGTGCTTGAAATACTGCTCGCACAAGTTTATCTTTTTCTCTTTTTTAATATGAAAGTCCCAAGCTGCCGTTTGTAGAAACTGTATAACAAAAGTGTAAGTGTGTTTGCTAGGTGGCACTGCAAGTTAATAAACCGAATCATTCCCTGGTCTGTAAAGATGCAGTTCAACCTTAGTAAGAGCTGAGGTGCATTTGTAGCAATACAAAGTTGTACACTTCATTTGAAAAAAGACCAATGAATTTCTTTGGCAAACAAGAACTGAACTTGCAGACCTGATGCGTCAGGACAGGACCGTCTGGTGTGTCTGTGCCTGGAGCTCAGAAACACTCCTGTGGTAATAAAACTGGATTGCGAGCCTTGGTGTCCCACATAGTGCGGTGGGAATATATATTTTTTGTGTCTGTCTTCAGTGTTTAAAAGCTAAAATAAAAAGAAAAAAGCCTACAGGTGTGTTCAGTACAAATGTACATGAACCTACTGACAGCAAACCTACATCCTCTGCAGAAACTTCATCGCAAATCAACAACTGGCTCTGCCTCTTGTAGCTCTAATAAACACTGTAACAAAAGTGACAGAACAAGGGGATAAAAACAAATGTTCATTTGTTTAAAGCTTCTATAACAATAAACATCTTTTAACTCAGGATTTATTTTAATACTTTGAAAGTTTTTCTCTTTATAATCTTCAGCTTCATGTGTGGGATATCTTTTAAGCTTGCAGTCCATTAAATCTGTGATTAAACATCTGCATTATGCTAGCAGCGTGGAATCTGCCAGACCTCTTGGTCCCTCGATATAAATCAGATGATGTCTTGTGAGGTGGTGGCACTTGCATCAGTTCAAATAATTGTAATTTTCATTGAAATCAAGATGCTGGTTTGAAAACAGAAATGAAAAAATTGGTGCATTTGGTATTTCCTACGGTAGACCATCACCATATCACAGATGACATTACTTAAATCATGTCCTGATTAATTAGGTGAGTTGTTCATGCAACTGAGTCACTCTATCACCAGAGATGAAAGGCTTGCTTATCGCTGTGTATTTTAGGAGTTGAGTCATTACGGTGTCAGCGTGAACTTTATTCGTGTTGCTTAGTTTATGCATGCATCTGACTTAATAGCATGAAGCAGAATTACAAAAAAAACGGAGAACAGTGGGTACTGTAATGTTTTGTTAAAATT
Organism: Oxyura jamaicensis; assembly: GCF_011077185.1. Taxonomy (NCBI): domain Eukaryota; kingdom Metazoa; phylum Chordata; class Aves; order Anseriformes; family Anatidae; genus Oxyura; species Oxyura jamaicensis. The sequence goes on from NC_048912.1 coordinate 7,899,980, forward strand.
GCCAGCTGGGTTCAGCCAATGTTTGTGTAGTCCAGGGCAGTGTTCTCGGCTGGTGGTCTGTAAAACAGTAGTGGCTTGTAAGACATCAGAAGATGATCTTTAAAGTGGCTGGGGAAAAAAAGTGCACATGTTCCAGTATATTTGAATAAAATGCAGCAAGACCACTCTAGGGGAAGAAGAATCCACTGTTAAGATTTCCCCCCCACACCCCAACAGCAACAACTAATTTCTCCAAAGACAATTAGGCTTTTCCTTTTACTAGGCATTGTCGTCTGTGACTTTTTAGTAACTCTTGAAAAGATTTTTGTTCATGCAGACAAAAGTTTATAAAGAGTTAGATGTCAGGTTTTTAAAAGCAAAGCTTACAATTTAAAGATACATGTTTGATGTCAGATATTACTTGAAATCAAACCTTATAAAATCATTTTTAAATCCAGCAAGATAACTAACAGCCGTCTGTAATTTCTATCTCTGTAATAGCCAGTTGTTCCTACATTTACTCCTGCTTCCCTGTTCATGCTGACCAGTTTCATGTATAGAAAGTTTAGTCCTAATGGCATTCTTAGGAAGTCTGCATTGCAAGACTGTTGAAGTTCCTGGGTGCTGTGTTACTGTTCTTGCAAGATTTTCATCTGAAGCTCCTCCATTAGTGCTTGCTCATGTCATGGAAAAAATATCTTGGAAGAGCTGTGGATCAGAATGTAACAAGGATTTGCTTTTTCTTCTAGAGTAAGAGTGTGTTCAGCCCCTGCATTCCTTTCTGTATGACGCTGAAAGCTTTTGCCTTTTATTCCCATGTGATCACCTAATACTAATAAAAGGTGGCAGCTGTTTCATGTGGGAGAAGGCAAATGGATTGACCTACACGGGTCACATTTATCTGAGATCATCTGAGAAGTGCTCCTATCTGAGGGAGGAAACTAAAGAGGAATAATGTAATGTCATCTTTTCATTTACAAACCCTTTTTTGTATGTTTTAGAAAGAACAATTACTTTGTAAAACTCCTTACAGCTTGCAGCTGTCATGTAGAGACAAAGATCTTAAATAGCGTTGCTGGTTAGTAAAACAAATATGCTGAAACAAAGCTTAAAAAGGCAATTCCTCAGCTTCACTTGGTTTTGCTGTAGGCAGTGGATTTGTTTCTTGAAAGTGCTGCTAATGAAAAGATGCTCATCTTCTGATTACTGGTCCAAAGTAATCTGCAATTTGCCTGCAGTTTTCTGAAGTCTTTCGGTGAAAAACAGGAGAGGCTTAAACAGGAACAGCATATTCTGTAGTTGAGACTCACAGCTGGGGCAAACTGGCTAAATTTGAGGAGATTGTTTGCAGTGACTTGTTGAGTAATATGGAAATTTGCTGTCTATTGGCAGGTGATTTCTCCGCAATGAATGTGCTGGATGTTACCTGTTTTACAGGCATCAGAAGCATGGATCCAGTTCAGTGATTGCAAACTGAAGTGCGCCAGCTGCATGCTCTGGGTTGTGGTGCCAAGCCCTCAGAATAGTGGAGCTGTGTGTGACTTCACGCTGAAACCAAAACATAACCAACAGGTCCAAGTTTGCAGAGGTTGCTTATAAAGATAATTGCTATGTGAGTAGTCTCACAAATGCTGCAAAGTGTTCGATGGAAATAAAGAGGAAGATCAAGACGATCAGAACAGCTTATCCTGGTCTGAGTTCTCCTCCTGCAGAACCCTGCCTTGCTGGAGGGAAGGGTCGGTCACTGCACGCTGAGCAGGTTACTTCAAAACTTGGACCCACACTGAACAAAAAAGGGGGAGCCTGTAGTGGTACAAGGAGCTTGATAAAAACAATCTGGGTTGCTTCGTTTGATTCCAAGAGTTCTGCCAGAAATAACTGAGTAGTTTTCAAATGGCAGGCTTGAATAAAAGGAAGCTACTTTGTTACAGAGAAAAGAAAGAGAGGCAAAAATTGAAAGTAGCAATAGCTGTGGCCTGAGACTAGTGTTCCTCAGAGGAAGTACTGCTTCTTTGAATTTCTAGTGGGCATGATAGCGTCATACATTTTGTTCTACAGACTAACAGAAGAGTAAAATATTAACGTGTTAGGGTAGCAAAGTTTAGAGCAGTTAGCAAACAACATAAACCACAGGAAAACACACACTGGTTTGTGGTTAATACCTCCTGTGGTTTCTGTTACCATTGGTTAAACGTTCCAGCCCCTCTGCTTACCTTACACCACAGCTTCAAGATCTTTGTGGGGAAAATAAATATAGCACGGGAAAAGAAGCAGTGTATGCTTAGAACCCGTCGTTAGGAAGGAGATGCAAAAATTTCCTAGAGCTTTCTCCTTGAGTAGCTGGGTTGTCCAAAGGAGTGATGATTTTCTGAATAGTGTAAAAGACAGAAGAAATCCAGAGTTTCTGCTAAGTTTTGGCTGTACACCTGAGCAAATCATTCTACCCCGCTCTCTATTGTGGCTGTGTGGTGTGTTTAAATGTTTCTCTAGTGATCAGATCCCAAGGGAGCATCCTGTTCTAGAACAGTTCGGAGATCTAAAATTCATAGGTTTTGTGACTTGGACAAGCAATGGGATATTGTATCTCCTCTGCTGGACACAAACACGTTTGCCTACTTACAGTGTAAATATGGTATAACCTTTGTTATGCAGTCAGAAGCTTGAGCACTACAGCAGCAGAACAGCAACTGTTATCTGGTCTATTTAGGAAAGGAAAGTGGCTTCTGTTTGCCTATTTTCTAGTCTTTTATCATTGGATTGATTCATTTAATCTTGTCTTCAGGATATATTTCACATGGTTGATTCATCCGGCTGTAAAAGCCAACTGAAATACACTTGTGATGGTGCTGCTCCGACCTAATTTGCTTCTTTTTGTCGTGAAGTCATTGCAATTCTTTCATGCTGGTGGTAAAAGTTGTAGTGAGGAATAAAAAATAGCTTCCATCCAAAATGACACCTGCCGTGAGGTTATCAGAAAAGGAGATTGATTTAATTTAGCCTGGTCTATTGCAACACAAGTTTCCTAGCCAGAAACATTCCTATTGTGTATCAGGCCTGCTTAAGATTATAGCATCTAGTGGAAGCTGCAGCCAGGATGAAGTTGGAAAGGCCCTGCTGGGGCAGAGGCATCCAGGCCGCAAAGTGATGCCCGTGGGCTCAGCTGCAGTCCTGGCAGGTGGGACGAGGGCTGCCTTCCCCAGGGACAGCGCAATCTGAACACCACGGAATAGCCCTCTGACACCCAGAGCTCAGGTGCTCTGATCCAAGGAATGAGAACAGCTGTGGACTTCATCCCTCAGAGAGTGCAAAATGTCTGCTCTTTATCTAAGTGCTTCTCACTGTCCCTTGTAGCTAGAGGAGAAAAAATGGAGATGGATGTGGATGGGGAGCTCAGACAGCAGGGTGATGGGGGCAGTGGGCCTTTGGAGGGCCCAGACGCGTGTCAGCTGTGGGTTTTGCTGACGGGAGCCTTCACCATTGGCCCCTGCAGGAAGAAACCTGCTGCCAATGTTCTCGTGGCTTCCCGGTGCCCGCGCTGCGAGGCCCTCCTGTGCACATAAGCTGCAGATTTGCTCACAAGGTGTTCGTGCTGTTGCTAGGAGACTGAATCTCGGCTCGCAAGGAAAGGTTATGTCCAAATTTAAAATGGCTCCTCCCGTGTGTTTGGCTGGGAAATGAGGTTTCTGGTACAGACGGGCACTCACCTGCTCATGAATAGCGAAAGGAAGTGCTTAGGTCACGAAATAGGTTTCTAACCTCACAATGTAAGGGCGGAGCACAGGCGTATTCATCATACTGTGTGACAGAACCGTAACTTTTGGGTGGAATTTATGGGAATCCTTTCCAGGATATGCATGTTGTCCATTTCAAACTTGCTTGTGAAACTCTGCTCTGGGTTTCTATTTTATTACTGTACCCGTGGGTAGTAACAGGTGTAACGATAGTTAAAACTTGGTAACTGCCCTTTTAATAAAACTGGACTTGTTAGTTAGGTGTCTGTATTGTCCTGCCCCTCAGATGAGAGCACCAGCAGCTTCCTCAGCATTCGGAACCCCAGTGCTCATCTCTGAATCACTCCCTCCACTGATCCAGAGAATATCTAAATATTGGTGCTTTGCTTTTCAAACAATAATTTATTTTTTGTCCTTTGCCTTCTGCCCAGAGCTCTGAGTTATGGCCTTTTCATCTCCTGCCTTGATTAGTGTTAAGCTCCTTCTTCACTAAATTCCCTTTAATGCCATAGTACAGTCCACTCAAAGCACCATTATGAGATGGTTTCTTATAATTATTTCTTGAATGCAGTTACCTTGATCAGTTCTTCAGTTTTCACACTGATAAGCTTACATTTCATGTTCTTATCTTGTCAGTCTTTTAAATCAGTGATCATTTTGTAGACTTTTATCATGTTTCCCTCTTTATTTCCTTCTCTCTGTACTGTGGTTAAAAATAGTGTCAGCACTGATGTACGATACTTCTAAGGAAAAAAAAAAACGTCATTCTAGTACAATGTGAAAATTACCAAAAATACTGAAGGCTCTACCTTTTTGCACAGGGACTCAGAGCGCAGACACTGGGGGAGACGCCTTTCTAACATCCTGGTGCTGCTGAGTGCTGTATATGCCAGAGACAGACAAACTTGAACAAAAGGAGTTTTGTGACTTTTCCTGGCGTAGTGCAAGACTGCAGAGACTCTGAAACAGCTTCCTCTTAGTGTTCCCATTATTAATTGCAGGTAATACTCATGGCTGTGATTAATTCCACTGACCTCACGGCTGGGCAGGCTTCTGCTTTAGAGCAGGGCTGTGTCTGTGCCTGATGCTCTTCCAAGCAAAGACTGAAGGTTTCTGTCATGGAGATTCTCTACCCGTGAGGTTACACCTCAAGCTGCTGGAGGAACTGGTGCTTTCTGGCTGGAGATGGTGCCCTAGACTAGTCTGTGTGACGTGACTGCTTTCAGTTTTCCTTTACCTACCAACAATCAACAACAAGAAGAGGCTGACGGCCTTTCTCACAGCACACCTGTGCTGCTATTGCAGAGGGTCTTGTTCAGGTGTTGCTCTCAACACCAACAGACTTCCACTCCCCTGGGCACCTTGTCCTCTCTTGTGGCTCTCAGCGTGATCCGCTGTTGCTGTGATGCCTGCAGGGTGCTTCCAGTGGGAAGGTGAGACAGGCAAGGGTGAGCTGTGCTGTGAGCAATTACATTCCAGGAGAATTGTTAGTTGGGGGGGTTGCATCCTACTGTTCTCTGTGTCCTCCTTTTTCTCTTTACCTGTGCTTTCTCTCCACAGTGAACTCTGGGGGTACAGAAGCACAAAGTGACAAAGCTACTTAAGTGATAAGTAGTTCTACTGGTACAAGTTCAGAGCCAAAATCATGTGCAGAAACTCTGTGCAGGGGTGTAGATTAGTTTATTTGCAACTGATGAACAGTGCGCTGAACATGTGTGCCTCCATACTGCTAAAAAGCCGTCTGTCACAGAGGGGTAACGTGGTACCGCTGTATCTGACGTGTGAGAACCTCCGGCACAGCTCCTGCCTTAAGCCTCCTGGTGTGCTTTTGGAAAGCTATTTTTTTTAAACCCTAGACAGTAGGGAAACAAATAGTCACTGTTTGGCTCCTGTTTAGTTTAGAACCTGAACCCTACAAATAACCGTATTCAAATTTAAAGCATCTTAAAGTTAAGATTGGACTCAAGTTCTCGCTGCAGTCCGGGAGAGAAATGAACCTCTCCTTTGCCGTGAGACATCCCGCTTTGCTACAGGTGTCCCTGTCTGCTTGCAGATCCAACAGCCTGCTCTGGCGAATGAGAGTCCACATGTGCAGAAGGCAAGCTAAGGAAGGAACTGAATGTTTGCCTCTATATTTAAAAGCAATTTCTTATTATTTTATACATCTTTTTAACGATGACTTGTGCGAACTGATGCTTTTAGGACAGGGTTCCTGGGACTTAGAAGTGAACTGCGAGGAGTGGCCCGTAGATGGCAATGTAAGATCCTTGAATTGGGCACATTCTGCGGTCTGCATTGATGAAAACCCGTTATCTTAACCACACTGACACACAGGCAGGATTTATGCTGTTTATCATTAACTTGACTCTTCTGCAGAATCCACCAGTGTGGTCTATCAGAATTGACCATTCCCTCCTTTGTGGATGCATTTTGATGTTAAAACTTTTAGAGTTAGAAATATGGTTGTATTCAAAGACAGTAAATAATGATAAATTTTGGTTTATGGGGAAAACTTCGACTTTGCGTATCAGTCATATGCCAAAATGTAAATATGCATCGTGGTCTTGTGCAAGTGCTTGAAGTACTTCAGCTGTGGGCCAGAGTTACCGCTGTCAGTAGGAAGAGCAAGGAGTCAGTGGGAAAAAATCCACAAACAGATTTATGCAAGTCACAGCAGGAAGAATATTTTATTAGTGAATTTTAGGGTATACAGAAGCCTGGATGTTGGGATGCCAACTATTGTTGCTGGTGCTGTTTTTCTGATCTCATCAAATCATGTTTGCTTTCATCCTGTGATACCCGTATTGCATTTGTGCTCTCTGCTTTCACCTAACTAAAAGCTAACTTCACCCAATTATTGTGCCACATGATGCTCTGCAGTCTTAATTTTCCCCACTCAGGCTGTCCCCTGAAGCATTCCTCTCAATAATTAAAGACACCTGCAATTCCACAGAGTTGGATCTGATTTGCTTGATTTCCCAAGATGTGCTTCTATTTTTGAGTGGTAGTGAGTCGTCTTTTCCTTGCTCGGCCTGAGAACTGCTACCGATATAAAAGCTCTCGATGATATTACTCAGTTTCTTCATGACAAGAAGTGTTTCACTAATGAAAATGAGCAGCATCACTTCAATGCATTGTTCAGTAATTGTGTGTCAAAACTTTACCTCTCTGTATAATTACGTACAGGAGCTCATGTTAGCCCACACAACTTTGTTCTTCTGGTAGGCACACCGCTTAAATTGCAGTGTTATACCGAGCAGAAAGATAAACATTACTATACTCACTGACCACTGAACTTGAATGATTGAGAGCTGTAAAATTATCTGTCTAGTTTTGGAAACAAGCAGCCTCGGGTTTTAATTCTAATCTCCAGATGAGGGCTGGGAACTGCTTGTGTTCCAGGTCAGTCATTTGAGCAGGCTAATTATTGTAGTTTAAAGCCCTGTTTTTCTGGACCCACAATGAACGTAGGGGAAAAAAAATATGAATATAATTAAGTATGGCTACAAAACTGCAGTCATTAAGTAAGATACCTGATAAAGGAGAAGCTGAAACCTCATCTTGACAGCATTACATGTGTTTATGTGCCCTAGCTGACTCCAGAGTTGCACAAGGCTGTTCAACTCGTCACAAGGGCTACAGGGATAATGAATGAATATTTATAAAGTGTAGCAAATATGCTCTAATTACCCTAATTGGCCTACTGTGTTTCCAGTTATGGCAGAATTTTATTTCTGTTCAAGTGACATTTGCTTCTGGATTAGTTCCCACAGGCAAAGGGAAAGTAAATCCCTGTTGGACAGGGCAGAAAGTCCCCTGATGCTACGATCGTGCAGTTTCTTCAACCTGCTTTTGGCAGGGCTAAAGCACTCCTGGTGTCTTTAGTGAAATCTAGGGAGTATTTCAGAAGACACGAGATGCTGGAAAATGACAAAGAAAAACAACAAGCAGAAAGGGAGGAAGTTCTGATTTTATTGTTAATAATTAATAGGCCAAACTCGGAACATTTTCAGTTTGGCAGTGCAGTGCAGGCAATATTCTTCTTGACTTTATTTGTGGTATACAAATTAATCTTAATTTGTGGTGTGTGACTTTACATTGTCCTGTACAGTGACTGACTGATGCCAAACAAGGAATACTGTCCTAAGGACTCACACTCTAACGTTACAAGACGAGACAACATGCACGAAGCTGAAGTGCTGCGGTGAGGTGGAAGTTTTGGATCTAAAACAGTCTGCTTTGCTTTCCTGTCCTTTTTACGTGATCATTCTAGGTTAGGAACACTGAGATCATTACCAGTGCTGAAATGGGATTATGAAATGCCACACTGGAAGTGGTAAATGAGTGGGTAAATCTAGTGTTAAGCATTTTCTGTGTTAGCAACAGAACTTCTGAAGGTATTTCTGTTGCTGGGGGGGACATTCATCCCCTGTCGTGAACTCTAGCTGAGGCCTTCAGTTCTGTCTAGTTTCTGTAATTGCACTCTCTGTGTTCTCTAGACGGCCTATGGGATATCACAGTTCCACCATTTCAGAAGACATTGTATTTTATTTATTTATTTATTTCTGTGTTTTTGGTACCCATATCATCTTCTGGATAAATGGATACTAAATTCCTGTTAAATCTCACACAAGGGAGCCAACAGAACCATCAGCCTGGAAAGAACTAGGCCCTGAACCATTGTAGCACTGACTGATGCACGAGCAGAGATTGATGTCCCAGTCTTCAAAGTCACATTTGTCACCTTTACTTCTAATTTCTGCTTAACCAGAGTCAATTAAATCTGTAGGTTTAGAAGCATCCACTCCAGTTTTTAGCCTGTTGCAAAGCTGGGAGAGGGATGTGAACGTTTTTGGCTTTGTTGAAGAAGTATGTGCTTTTCCTCTTGTTTTAATTTACTGGTCTTGTTTCTTAACTAAGCCAAAAGAGAGAACCAATCAGTAACGGGGGAACAGAACTATTTCAGTCAGACACGAGCTGCCAAGCCACTGCCATTGTTTCAAACTGATCCCAGCCAAGGCCAAGCTGACCTCTGTGGCCCAGGATTCTGGGTGCTGCTTCCTATTTCCTGGTCCCCACACGTAGCGAATGAGACATGGAAAGGGCAAATAATGCGGAGTTAGTGCTGGAAGATATCGGTGGGTCTGTGCGATTCAGGATTAAGGCTCCAATTCATCTGACCTAACACTGGCCTTTGAATGAGACACCTGAACTAAGGATGTGGTTCATTCTAGGCACCCTCTGTTTAAAAAATAAAGAAGGGGGAAGACTGCACATCTGCCAGTGGTGGGTCAGATCTTCCAGCAAACAGGCTGCCACTTCGGTGCTTTGGTAAGTGCCTAACGTGAATTTTGACTCTGAGCCTCAGTCCATGGCCTGGTGGGGGAAGACTGAGTGGAAAGGTTTTGTTCAGAGAGACTCCTGTGAAACTTTGGTTTAGTAACGCCACAGAGCTATAGCAGCAGGAATGAGAACCTTCTACAGCAAAACGTCTTTGCTTTTGCATCAGCCTGAATACCCAGTTAAATTCTACCCACACAAGTCATGAATGTAGAGAGCATGCCAGCTTTCCTTCCCAGACGTGTATCTGATGATGTGCAAATTCATGATTCAGTTCTGCATAATTGTTGGTATTGCTTAATTGGACTTGCTAAAGCCTCTGACTGTTCTGTAACACTACTAGAGCCTCTGACTATGGAAATCTGAAGTACGGAATTACAGTGGAAAAAACTATGGAGCAATGATTTTATCCCTTCTGTTACTGTTTTCTGAGGACATGCAGATGAAGAAGGGAAAGATTTTGGAGCAAGTAATTTAATACAAGACCTTTACCTGGAAGTTCTGGTTTTATTAGGGATTTTTCTCATCCTCACTCTCCACACGTCCTTCCAGTTCTTTTATGAAACCTGTTAGTTTCTTTGATTAAATGGTTACAATTCTTTTTGAGGTTATGTCCCAGTTACCAGGACAGTAACTGATTGTGACTCTTGGGACAACATGCAAGAACATTTTCCCTATTCAAACTGCTCAACTGGTACCTAGGTTATTCTATACTGAGATAATTTTATTTCCTAATGTATTTATTTTTCACAGCCAGCATGCTTCATCTAGTGATACTTACAGCCCAAACAGGTGCTGATCACTTCTCATCCAGACCCCAGGTTGTCATGCCTGCCTGTAGCACGTCTGAGTCTCTCTATACCTTAAGAAGCACATGAAAGTGAAAGGAGAACCTAACACTTTATTAACCAAAAGTAATACAGCTGCTGCTGTTTGAATTCATACTGTACATGTTTCTGCAGCATACCCAGGTTAATATAAATAGCAATGCAAGCCTATCTCCAGTGGAGGCGTACACTGCTCTTTATCAGTGGCAACTTGAACAATTCTTTTGACTTCAGAAAAGCACAAAGTGTTTTTATTGGGACTTTCTTGTTGACTGCACATGCTGTTAAAATGCAAAAAAGGAGTGATAGCTGACTTGGTAGCTGTCAGCTGTGTCACTGGAAACAGCCAGCTTTTGAATCAATGCATAATTTTCATGAATTTGACTAAAATTTCAGATAATGTGCTGTAAAGAGGCATAATCACGTTAAACGTTCAGCCTTCACAGTAGAAGCTGGAGCGCAGCATGCGGGTTTCATATTAATGTTGTGCTCTGAAGACGTATAGCTGGTTTTATTTAGCATAAGGACTACAGTATGCATTACCTTGTGTAAAACATAAGCAAGTTTGTTACAGTGATTCACAGCGAACCATGTTGGTATGCTTACAAGAGATGTCTTGCCAAGCTCAAAATTACATAGGGGTGCATCCTGGAAGGCTTCTTTGTTCCTGGCTCAGGCAGAACTCCCCACAGGCAAGATGCTTTCACAGGTTTGCTCAACCAACACCCAAATTCAGGGTGATTTATTTATTTTTATTTTTGTCTGGACAAGAACTTCAGAATCCAGCTATAATTCTGGCATTAAAATAAAGTGATACATGAAATAAATGAGTATTAACTCAATGTAAAGGCACTGAGAAAATGGACAGAGTTTCAGCGTTTATTAGCTAGGAAAAAAAAAAGAAATAAGATTAGGTTTTATTTGGTAAATCTTGATTTCTCCTTATATTCACTTACAGCTTCTTATTTCTGGCTCAGCCTGTCAAACACATCCTTAGATAAGCAACTGTTGCTCACAGGACTAATCTAATTACCGGCTCTTTTTATGACTGCTGACACGAAGGTGGAAAGATGTATAGCACTTGTGTTGAAGCCAATTCTACAGATGATCAAACATTTTTCAAATTAAGAGTATTTTGGATGGAAAATGTGTCCCTTTTTTTTGTCACAATGTTCCTGTTTTTTGTCCAACTCTAATTAAAGCCGAAGAACAAGAGTGAAAAGCTGGTTGCATTCCTAGCTCTGGCACGTAATTAATTGCCAAGAGTTTAGTCTGGGTATTTTAGCGCTGCAGGAAGGCTCCATAGGCATGTTAGCCTATGACAGCCTGAAGAGCCTTAGATCCCTAATTATTTGTAGAGTGCATTTTTGCAAGTTTTGTGATTATTTCTAAAAGTAAGCATACCAAAACACCTTCGAATTGTTTTTTAAAGACATTTGAACAGAAAAGCAGTGTGACATGGACTTGATCAAATAATACAGGCTGAGGAACTTCTAAATCTCTCCCTAGCTCTTAACAGTTAATGAGGGAAAAAAAAGTGGAATTCATACATTTATCTTTTCTTTACCTCTGAGCACACATGAAGTCAAGCAATTGAATTTCATTCATTTTTTTTTTAAAGTTCTGGAGTTTGTCTCCTGAGTTATGTGAACCAGCCTTGTTCCCTCTAAAATAAATGAGAGGTCTGTCATTAATCTCCAGAGAAAGAGGTGCCAAAGCCCAGCGCCTCGCTGACCTGTGTACTCCCACTGGCCTCATGCCAAGACCCAAGACCCATGTGTGGATGCATAATACACAGTTGTGCTTTAGGACCTAATTGCCTTTTCATAGCCTATTTAAAATTTTCTCTGGTACTGTGATGTCTGTAATAATGGTAAAGTTATAGTTAATTAAGTCTTAGGTCCCTTGTGATTGAGGACAGTAAAGTATAAAGCTGTCAGTACCCCCCACTCCATGACTCAAATGATATTTTCTTTTTTTCATCATTGGCAACTTCCCACGACCATATATTTTCTGCTCCTTTTAAAGAACCAAATGCAGAATGTGAATGGGTAGCTGCAATATTGATTTGCCAAGTAATGGTAGGGTGTCCCCTGGAAACAGGCCTCTTTTAATTCTGTTTCGTATCTGAGGTAAAGTAAAAACATGGAAACAGATGGTAGGGAACGACTGGCATCTTATCATGCATATTTCATTTGATTTGCAGCTATTCGCCCCTTGATAACGTTAAATGCTACAAAACCCAAAAGACTTTGTTCCTTGGAATCCTGCATTTGGTGGCATAGGATCAACATTGTAACTTCATTTAAGTTTTGAAGCTGGTGAGCTCTAAGTATTTACATCTTTAGCAAGGTTATGATACAAACACTTCGATTCTTTTTTTCTGTTACGTTTATGGCTGACTTACACAGAAATATACAGTTGGTGTTGTGAATGACAAATCTTCATGTTTTTTAAGAGCACAATGGGACAAACAGCTGTGGTTATTTCCATCACGCTCTGAGGCATTTTACTGGGAGAGAATTTAGCCATTAATTTTCTTGTATTTACATTATTTATATACAAGAAGACCAAGAAAAATGGCAGCCTGCTTAATGATTATATACATTGTGATTTGTTTGAAAAAATGCGTATTACAAATGACAAAACAGCCTGTCAAGTACAGAATTATATGTTGTTCCTATTTTTGTCAGAGAACTTTCAAACCCTAAAATCCCACTGTATGATTTTAGTGAAAGATTTGTCCCAAACATACTGGGAAGGTCAGGGGGAAGAAACAACATAATAATAGCCTTCTGAAACCACAGCAGTTCCTGGTTAATAGCCCCTTTTCTTCCTTTTAATATGAGGGTTACCTTTGTAAAATGCTTCCAAAGCAAATTAAAAGATGAAATCTGATACAACAAAACATTACTTGACATGAGGAAAAATTGCAACTTAAATTTCATTCATTGTCCCTAGTCTCAGAAGAGAGACTGGGGAATAAAATATCACTCCCTTGTGATGCATTGCTTATCTGAGACTTTGTTTTTAATAAGAACTGTGCTCTCCTGTACATTATTCTTTCCTGTTCTTGCTTTAGCTCAATGTAGGACCGTGAAAACGTGTGGAAGATGGAAGTGACTGGAAATGCCATGAGGAGGATGCCACTCAGGATGCTGCTCAGTGCCACCACTTGGCCGGGAATGCTCCTGGGAACCATGTCTCCGTAGCCTACCGTGGTCATGGTGATGACAGCCCACCAGTAGCACGCGGGGATGCTGGTAAACTCCTGTGAGTCCGCCATCTCGTTCTCGATGACATACAGGAGCGGTGCAAACAGTGCAATGGCCACACAGAGGAAGAGCAGCAGGAGACCAAACTCCCGGGTGCACCTGCGAGCGGTCAGCCCCAGCGTCTGCAGCCCCAGGGAGTGCCTGGCCAGCCGCATGACGTAAAGAATCCTCAAGGCACGGAGTATACGGAGGACCAGACCTACTTTGTCCAGGTAGATGCTCCCAGAGCTGGGCTTTTTGTAGCCCACTGAAGTGGTATCTACTAGCAAAGTGATGTAATATGGCAGAATGGCTATGATGTCTATCAGGGTTAGCGGTCTTCTCAAAAATGCAAACTTGCTCTTTGCCTGGATGAATCTTAGCAGGAACTCCAGTGAAAACCACGCCACACAGACAGACTCCACAATGAAAATATTGTAGCACATCTGGGAACACTCACCCTGGAGGAAAGAGGAGGAGTTTGTAATCGGCACTTGGATAATAACTATTTTAGTTGGTACGGTGACAGAAAGAGAGTTTTGTGGGCTTTTTAAAACCCAAAATATTAAAGGAATTGAAGCTGTTGCTATGGGGAAACACATTGACAAATTGGAACAAGGTAAATGCAAAACTTAGAAAAGAACTACTTATTGCACAGAAGATGTTGCTTGGTAATTTCAGGCATTCTAAATACCAAATGCAAGCTTAACAAGGTGTTATACGATACAAGCGTAGATAGAATGCCCACTAACAAAATTTTCTTTGGACATAGAACTTTATATGGTTGATTCTTACAAGTAATTGAACACAGTCACGTAAGATTTCCAATCTTCTTTGTGCTATTTTTTCCCTCTAAAGGCAGCCGCAAAATCCCCATTCAAATCAATACCGTCAGACCTTATATTTGTTCTGCTCTTCTCAGCATATACCGTTTCCACCCTGAAAAGTTAACTTACCTTTTCCTCCTCCTCCCTTAGGTCAGGCATGGTGCTGATGGATAAATTCACTGCGGTAATAGTTACAAATAAAACAGATAAACAAGCAAACACTTTCCCAGGGAGGCCAGACTGGGGTCTTTCCACCATGTCTTGTAACTTTCTCATGCACAAGCCAATTTTTGTCTCCTCTAATGTTTCACCTGTTTCATTTTCTATGAGGTCATCCTCCCGTTCATTTATTTCAGTAAACTCCTCCATTTTTTGCAGATACCTCCTTTTACAACACCAGTCCAAGTTGTCTTCCTCAATTCCCCAGTAGAGCAGCTCCTCTTGGAAAGACAACGCGCACATCTCCCGCAGGAGCCGAAGTTTTCCAACCCGCAAAAAGGTCAGGATTGTCCTGAATGCTCCTGGGTTGCGGTCGAAAAAGAATTCATTACATGTCACATCGTAATCATCACAGATGTTTAGAATGTCATCAAAATTGTTGCAGAATTTTAGTTGTCCCAAACGTGTCAATGGGAATTCATCAAGCGTGGTCCATGGGAGCAAATACTTAATGCCCCCTACGTTTATAATAATATGATGCTTCCGATCATCGGGGTGAAACCCTTTCAGGAGATCCTCTTCAGGGTGAATTAGCTTGGCTCTTTGGTAAAAGACTCCCTTAAGGGTTTCTGTTTCTGGAAAGAATGTGTGGTTGAAGGAAGTATCTGAAGCACAGCTCAGGGCACTATAGTCATAATCAGAGTTTTCTCCAGGTAGAAGAGTCATCTTGGAAGATAACTTCACATCACTTCGCTACTTCTGCAAGTGTCTTCTGGAACGAAAAACAGATATATGGGTTGAGTGAGTGAGTGGATGTTTTCGAGTTTGGAACAAATGTAGTGACTGAGGCTCAGAAACGTTTATGGTTGATAAAATAATTGGAAGGAAAACAGCAGTGGCTGAGTATGGTCAGAAAAGCTTTCTGGTGAGGCTCTTTTTGTCCAGTCAGGTAGAACTGAATCTGTTTACTGACACTGGGGAACTTTTGTCTCAAATGCTGAGGTCTCAGTTCCCAGTGGGTACAGAGGGAAACCAGGAATAATTCCTGCATGTGGCGGGATATTCCAGCTTCAGAAAAGAAATGTCAAAATTATGATACTATTACATAAGAACGCAAAATTCAAGAGTATTTTTTAGAAAAGGAAATTATGTCTTTTTTATTTAACAATTATGCATTAAAAACACTATTATTTTAGTTCTCATTAAGTATACAGAAAAAAACAGAAGTCAATTATGCTGTAATTAACAAAATACTTTTGAAAAACAGTTAGTGTAAGACTAATTTCTAAAAGGCCATATGGAAACAATTTTGGAAAAAACACTTCTATTGACAATCACATAAAATTTTTGTATAGAGTTTACACATTTAATGACATGGCAACTCCCCTTTTATAGACTCATTTACGAAAGATTGTTAAGAAATACATGGTTTCTACACAAAAATTGGAATATTATTTCAATTACAATTGGCACCCTATACACAGCAATAGGTCTTTGTTCTAACATTGAATAGTAGCTGAGAACCAAGGTGACTACCTTCAGCTGTGATTCTAAGAAACCAAGGAATTCTTAAGATGACTTTGAAAATCAGATTCAAATTCTGCTCACACAAAACTAGTATGAAGTCGGTGGAATGCACGGACCACAAAGTTATTGCTATAAAAAACAGGTACTGGAAATGTTAAAAGGTTTTGCCTCCCTAATTCACTGCAATTTAAAAGTCAGTCTGAAAGTCTGCTCTTGCTCAGGAGAATTGTACAGTACTGCTTCTAGGTCTTCCATCCCCACCGTCAGCTACAGCTTAGTGTACAATGTTTAATCCTTAAGCACAGAGCTGTTGTTTTCAGAAGCTGGGGTTTGTATATCAGTAACATCAATAACGTTACATACCTGTTATAGGAAAAAAAACAACAACACATGAATACACTACAGCTGCACTTCAGTTTAAGAGCAACAGGCTTTCTTTGCTGCATGGGGGCTTAAAATAATATTTTCAAATAAAATACTGTCGCAGTCCTGCTCCCAAACTTCCCAGAATTACTCTGAATGAAGCAGTTCTTTACATACTCTTACAAACAGCTGAGCTTTGGATGGAATTATGTTTTTTGATTTTTTTTTAATGCTTATACTCTTTAGTACAAAAAGAAATCATTCATTTACTTACCTTTAGGGCCTGTGGTAGGACTGTGGAAAAAGAAAGCCTACAGGAATATACAAGAACGGACAAGGTGTGATTCAGACCTTTCAAGAGCTGTGGTATCATTTTCTGGCTGTTTTGGCAGAGGTAAGCGTTGTCATCTTGCTCCTGTCCCAAAGTGGGATCTCTATTGCTATTGCTAGTGATTTGAGAGCAGCTCATTGGAGGGTTAACCCATTCTCTGCTGAAATCTTAACTATGTTCAGTGCCTTATCACTACGTACTTGCATGTATTCGTGAGTGGCTCTGTCTTTGCTCCAGAATTATGACTCTTGGGAATCCCCATGGCAAGCAATGGGCAATTCTAAAACTTCCAAAGGAGTTTTAGAAAAGGAGGATATAATAAACTTAAGTAAACTTCTAGTTGATTTCAGTCTGTGTCTTGCCTCAAGAAAGACTAACTGACGGCGTACTGATCTGCAAGTCCTGTTTTCTGAAAGAACATTAACACAAAATGTAATCGTACTAAAAAGTCCCTGTCTAGAGAACTCCAGCCAACGCTGGGATTATCAGCAGAGCATCACGACAGACAGCGGCACTCTGCCACTGCCCACTGGTAAAGCTGCAGGGCTCACTCAGATAAATGAATGGATCTGAGGAGAATGACAGCTGGCTCACATACTGCTAGCTAGAGCATGTTGAACAGTGCAAGTAAGGAGCAGTTGAGCTTGTAATTACCCTGACTTACAGTCCCATCACACGAAGCACTCCTAGTGACCTAAGAGCTGGTCTATTAAAGTATGGTCATCTGCAAAAATACTGCCACTGTGAGCTCAAGCTGTAGGCGGGAAAACGGGGCTACCTGATGTATGGTTACGTAGGACCCCTCTCCTTAAGAGTAACTGTTGTTTTCTTTAGAAACAAGTTTTTTCCCCTCTGCCTCAACTGGCTGGGCTTGCCTAAAGAGAATAAAGATTATGATTAATGGAAGACCGTGGATAAATGGGAGCTAAGTTAACCGGTTTCCCTTCTGTAATACCAGATGATGTTGGTTAGCAACAATTTATCCTCTGAATCTCATCCAGGAAAAATGAGGAGGCAGCTCATCTCTGTGACTGGTTTGATCTCCCACCACATCCATTGTTGACACAATGGAAAGAAATGGGGAGAGGGAAATGTAAATGTTCGCGTGTGTCAGACGCACGCTGTAACCCTGAGGCACCAACTGTGAAACAACAGAGCAAAGAAAAAATAATTCCTTTCTTCACTTCCAGCTTCTCGACCTGTGCGAGACAATAAATTGGACAAATTAATCCCCTGTGTAACACACAGTGACTGCAGTTATAAAAGGTGGTTCCTTCTATTTCCATAACCAGAACTGGCAAGCCCACAGACTCCACGTAGGCAGCTTTGGTATTTGATGCTGTACATGTGTTATTTACGTGATTTTTCACCTCCGATACACAAAGCTTCATATCTAAGTGGGAAGAATAGGAGAAAATAAGGGACAATGGTAAAGACGGTCTGAATTGAAGGAAAAGAGGAAGGTGAAAAATAAAGCCATACGCTTCTTTACATGTTTCTTCATTGGAAGGCACCTCTACAGAATGATGAGCAGCACTACTTTAAGAAGGGAGCTATCTGATGAATAGAAAGGGGTTTTCTGTTAGTGAGCTTGCAAAAAGAGCAACCTGCTTTACTCATGCGTTGCAGACTGATGACATCGGGGATAGGTGTAAGAAATGCATCGAGGAGTGCGTTATTGGAATATAAAGTTAGAAAAACACATTAGCCCACAGCAACCATTTTCACAACAATTAAACAAGATGAACTTTAAGGATGTGCTCTAACAGCAAAATCCTCCTTCAGATAAAACTGTTCCAGTTAAGTAGGGCCCAGTGATAAAATCCTTCCTCATTTGAGATAGCATTCTGCCCTTTGAATGCTTGGGAGTTTGTGGAGTCCAGTTCTTTCCAGCTCCCTCGCTCATCATGTGTGCTTGTTTTTGATAAATCACTTCTCTCTGAGCTTCCTTACTTTTGTGTGTAAGCTTACTGGGGCAAGAACTGAGTCTTACCACGTTGTACAGTCCTGGTCGTAGTTCTGGCTTCTAGAAACCACGGTAATACAGAATAACTGTCCCATGGCAAGAGCTCTTGGTGACTCTAAATGGTGTGTTGTGCATGTGAATCAAGATGTTACATCTTTTCAAAAATCTCTCTTGCACAAGATGATATTCTGATCCATCATGTCTGGCGAAGAAATTGAATTAGAAATCTGCACTGCCCTTACTTTCAGCACAAATTCAGGAAGGGTGCCAGACTCCTAGACAATGGGGAAAGAATTATTAAAGATGCCCTTCTGAGGTAAAGAAATAAAAATCCGAAGTAACGTGCTAAAATTCCACTTCAAGTTCTGTTCTCCCCCCTCCAGCATCCTCTGCAGTATTTTGAATTCTGCAGTGCATCTCTGATGTAATCAGAGCTCCTGCAAGGAGTCCTGATACTGCTCTGTGATGCAGACAATTCAAAGTTGTGCCTGGGTGATAACAAGCATGCAAGGAAGATGCGTAACTCCCCCCTAGACTCTTCTATCAATTCCAGTGCCTGGAACTGATCTCCGCTGCCTTTTACCATTTGGAAATTTAGCAGAAAAAAAGTTTCATTGCAGGGTGAATGTGAATACAATGACTTGTCTGAAAGGATCCTGTAAGAAACGGCCTTGCAGTTTAGCGATCCTCCGTGCTTTATAGTTTCCTTAGTTAAAAAAAGCAGTGTTAAATTCAGCTCTCTTCTGACACCTGATTTCCATCCTGTATCACCGCTGCCAGGGTCCCCCCTGCAATACTTCAAGCTGTACTCATACGGCTCTCTAGGTAGCAACAACAAATCTCAAACTTTAGCTCTGCTTGCAAAGTGAACCTCCAGCCAAATCGAGGTAAAACTTATAGAGGTCAATGTATAGCAAAAACCAAAATCATGCTGAAAAACACAGAATCTCAAAAAAAAAAAAAAAGCTCCTATCTGCATACTGCTCTCCTTGATCTGGTCAGTGTTATGCTTCAGGGCATCTTTTGACATCCTACAAACTAATTGATGACAAACATGCTACTCAGTGGTTTGTTTTATACAGCTGAGCCTTATTCTGCCGATAACATTCAGAAGTGAAATAACTTTGCTAGATGACTTATATCCCCAGGAGAATGTTCGGAAATACATTAGAGCTAATAACTACGGTAGTTTGCTCGCACTGAAATACAGTTGTTAATCAATTTTAGCAAGTCACACTGAAAACAGTCTTTTAAACATCTTGTCATAAAGTAAAGGTTTTGTCATTTATTTGCATATATCCGTATTTTGCCACTGAAATGAAGGTAGTCATGGAGCAGATATTTTACGAATGTTTTCTCTGCCCCCCCCAAATCTTTTCGAATGGAAGAAAAAAAAAAAACCTGCCAGAAATACAATGTTTATCAAGACCAGTTAACTTTACCTATTAGCTGCCACGACCGCAAGTCACTAAACAGCTCGGTAGCAAAGACATCTCAAGTATTTCAAAAATAACTCTGCAAGAGACCTTCAGGTTAGCCCAGGACGAGGAAATTTCAGCCGGCAGCCTCCGTACCGCGCCGTGCAGGCACCAGGCTCGGCGAGAGCGAGCGGGAGCCGCGGAGGAGCTCGCGGAGCATCACCAACCCAGCCCGGAGGACGAGGCAGCTCCTCGGCAGGCCGGCAGGAAGGCGGGGAGCAGCCGGGAAGGTCCCTGCCGGTAGCCGAGCGCCTCCCGCTGCGGGGAGCGGAGACAGTCCGCTCCCTCTCCCAGCCCTGCCGCAGGAGCCGACCTGTTGCTGCAACCCGTGCGCGGACCCACGCGACACCCGGAGGGGGGTGAGCCCCGGGGCAGCCCCCCCGTGCCGTGCCGTGCCGTGCCGGGCTCTGCCTCCCGGTGCCCCCAGCCCCGGCACGTAAAAGTTCCCCGCAAACTTGCCTGCCGCTCGCCGCCGGTGCCGGGCGGCGGGGGGCGGCCCCACGGCATGGGGGCGGCCGCAGCCCCGGGTCCCGCTCCCCAGGTCCCTGCTCCCCGGGCTGCAGGCGGAGCCGGAGACGGCGAGGGCCCCGGTGCCGAGCGCTCCGCATGGCGCGGCGGGCGGGGAGGCGGCCGGCGGCTCCCCCGCGCAAAAGCCGCGCAAAAGGCGCGCAGAGCCCGCCCCGCGGGGGCGCGCCCGAGCTGGCGGCGGGGCCGGGGCAGGAGGGGCTCGCCGGCACCTCCCGCCAACGGAGCCGCTTCTCCGCGGGGCGAGGGGCTCGCCGGGGAAGGGGCAGCCCGCTGGGGTCGCGCTTGGCACCGAGCGGGCGGCGGCACGGCCGTGCGGGCTCGCTGTGCGGGTGGAGGACGGACGGACGGACGGACGGACGGGTGCTGCCCCGCTGGCACCCCCGGTGGGCTGCTGGAAGCAGGGTGCTGCCCAGCGGTGGCACCCCTTAATAAACTTGTGGTGCTCTTCCCACTCGGCGCTGGCTCTGTGGGTGTCCCCGAGGAAGTGTGCAAGGCGCGCACACACACCCCATGCGCACACACACACACACACCACGGGCCCCCCCTCTCCAAAGGGATGGCTCCAGGAAAGCCGAAATCCTGCTCCATCCCCGCAGGGGTTACCACACCGCAGCCCTCGCACAGGTCAGGGGAGCGCTCCCTGTGCTCTGCAAGGGAATCTGCGGGACAGCCGGGGGGCAGCTACTCAGAGCGGGGTTCGTCTCCGATTTGAAGCGGGGAATGAAATCTGGGTGGCGGGGTTAAGGAGCCGGCAGCATCTTCAGCTCTGCCACGGACTCGTTCGTGGGCAAACCACTCCCACCCCACGTGTGCTGGCTCCCGGTGGGCGCAGAGCTGGTGCGCTCCTGCTCCTCGGCTGGCCTTACCTGCTGGGGCAGGGGTCCCGGAGGGAGGGAAATTCCTGCCGATGGACTCCGGCACCTCGGGCCGGGAAGGGGAGAGGCACCTCGAGCTGCGTGGGACAGGGGCTGTCTCCTGTTCTGAGCATTATGCACTGGCACCAAGAGCAGAGGGGGGGTCTCATTTCGAGTGAGGTCCTTTGTTGCTATGGTAATACAAATTGAAAACCTATACTATAGTAATTTTAGCAAAATCTTTTTTTTTTTTTTTTTTTTTTTTTTTTTTTTTTTCTAAATTAAATTGGACTGTGCTTCAGAATTGTGTGGGCATACTGAAATAGTCATGCTTGTATTCTTCAACCGGAGTTGTTAAACAGCACTCCTAGGGGGTTGTCATCGGCTGTGGCTGAGAGCACCTTGCTGCTTTTTTCCTGATACCTCATCCGATTTTTATTTGATTTTGGAAAGTTTTCTTAGGATGGCTCTCAGCCTTTAACTCTGGAAGGGAGGTAGCTGGTTTTACTGACCACAGTGAGATGTATGAAGAGTTTTGCCTGTTGTGTATTCTATAACAGCCCTATTAATGAAAACCTATATTTTAAAAGCCTTTATTGATGGTTGGTGTCAAAAATGAAGGACACACAAATAGGATCTCCCAGGGAAATTTCTGGGATCATTTTTTGCTGGTATTTTCTGTGATAACGGGCGATGGAGTGGATTGTACTTTTATAACACTTGCAGTGATTCCAGTCACGGCGTACAAGACTGGGTTTTAAAATGACCCTGAGATATTGAAGACCCAGTCTAAATTCAGCATGATAAAATTCTAGCAGAAGAAGTAGGAAGTATGCCACTTAGGAAGGAATATCACACATCAAATGAGGACTGTCTCGTTAGGAGAAAATACTGGAGGAGAGAGCCTTGGGACTGTAGTGGGTCATGGACTGTGCAGTGCTGCAAAACAGTTGTGCTAATCTGAGCTCTAGTAGCAGGAGGATCGTATGTAAGACATCGGAGGGTGTTATTTCTGTTCTGTTTAGCAACAGGCAGACATGGCTGAAGCACGCTATCCAGTTTCAAGCGTTACACGCACTTTTAAAGAAAGATGTGGGCAAACAAGACAGGAGAATAGCAACCAGAACTGCAAGGAGCTTAGGAAATGTAAGCTATGAGGACTGATGGAATTTGATTGTCTGACCTGGAAAGGAAAACACAATGTAAGGACATGGCAACAGTCTTCAGATGTATACACATTTGTAAAGGTGACAGTATGACAGATGACAGGTGGTTCTGTGACCACCAATGGCAGGATAAAAAGCAACTTCCTGAAGTGCAGTTAGGGAGATTACTTAAAATATCAGAGGGAATGAAAAAAAGAGAGAGAAAACTGCTACTGTGTGAGCAGCTGGAATCTCAGGAGGTTTAAAAAGAAGATTTAAAGAAGATTTTTTTTAAAAAAGGTTGGATAACCATCTATCAGGACTGGCTGTAGCACGGATGACCATTCCTCAGAGCAGAGAAGAGTTCCAGTGATCTCCCGAGACGTTTACCAGCCCGTGTTTCTATGATCTCTGGTTGTCGAACAAGCTACACCTATCTATTCAGGGAGAGGCACAATAGCATGGCACAGAAGGAGAACTCATTACACATCCCCATATGATTAATGCAGCACTTTGACTTCTAAATAAGACACCCCAGACTATGCATCAGTATCTCCTGAACATCTGGAGACCAGAGCAGGTAGTGAGTGGAGCTATCCATTCCAAGTAAGCAGTTTTCAAATCCACTTTTGAACAATAATGATTGAAAATTGTTACTGCTTGATCGCCAGTGCAAATTTAAGTATCTTGGAACTCTCTTGGTACTTACTGTCAAAATCACCACTTCATTTTTGGATGCTGGCGGAGTCAGGTGAGGTCAAGAACTTCATTGAGAGCCTGACTTTTTGAAATGAGAAATAAAAGGCAGATGTGAGATCACTAACTGCAGGCAATACTAAATCTGTTCTGCCAAATGGAGATTTGTACTCTTCAGGCATGCCTTACCTCCATCTTTCATGAACACGGAATTTATGTGAAAAACAAAAGTTGTACATGCCTTTGAAGATAACAAGTAGTGCGCTAGCAGTTCATCCGCAGTGATAAGCTGACTGCAGCACAAACTGGCTGAGGATTCCCAGAGTAAATCTACTACTTTCTGCTCCTTGAGGAATTAGCATTGCTACAGAGTAAAAAATTAATCCCACTTTCATTACTTTTTGCAGCTTACGGCTGCTTTTCCTCTGTTCCTTTGATTGTTGACATTGAAATCCCTTTCTGTCGTTTCTCTGGCTTTCACAGATAATTCCAGCATCATTCTGCAGTCAGGAGCAGTGCTGCCAGCAAAACAAAGTATTTCAACTTTACAGCACCTTTCACCTCTAACTTTCCAAACAAAGCAGGAGGGTAAATTAATTTCTTATAAAACAGAACGTAAATTTCTATGCAGCTGAAAGGTGAGAATTTTCAAAATGAAGCTGCAGAGCAAGAATTGTTCACAGAACTTACTCATTAGAAAATTTCAACTAATGGATACATTACAAAAATGCCATCTGTTTGAGGAAGACTCTCTAAGCAGAGATGGAAGCAAAAGTCATTGAATAAATTATGGTTGAAAAATTATTCACCTGCTTTTAGAAAACTTAATATCTTTGTCTTTTGAGGATTCTATGTAATATATATGCCAAATGTTAAGCTGAAGGTGGATAGCACAGACTGCTCTTGCACAGAGGTTGAAAAAGGTCTGAAAAAAGAATGTATCAAAAACCACGATACATTCTGCCGTGTATCAGTGGTGTTCTCACACTGAGCACGGGAACACCTTCACGAAAAGGGAAATCTATTCCTTTATTTCTGTTTATACCCAGATGCATTTGTGTTTTGATTTCTGCTATTATGTAAAGAAAGTGCTTATGTGACACCTGTGATTTTGGCAATGGGGACAGACTGTGAAGGGCAGCGAGGGAGTGAAACCACTGTCATTAGCACCATCCACAGCAAAGGAAGCAGCAAGTATTTGCCAGATCAGCTCCATCAGCCCTTCCAGTGTGACAATCCTACTGGGAAAGAAGCGCTTTAAAGTGACTGTGGATTAGGTAATGATCGTGGCCTGCCCTAAAATTCTCAAGCTGTGGGCACTCATGGGACCACTTGGCCCAGGCTATGCAACAGATGAGCTGGTTTCAGGTGGCAGTCATTGCTTGATGGAAAAGGCCATTGAAATGAGCTGGGCATGGCAGTTTTCAGTAGTTCTCTTGGAATGGACGTGGTGGTCCATGTGCTGTACACTAGCCAGCTATGTGCCTTGACCAGCAGCATCCTGGGATGTATTAAAAGGAGCTTAGCCACTGATCGAGAGAAGTGGTTACTCCCTGCTAGATGACTTCTAGAATACTGCACCCAGTACTTCACCCAGTCTTGGCCCCACAGGACAGGATAAACATCCATAAACTGGAGTGAGCTCAGCAGGGGGCCACCCAGATAGTCACTGGCTGGAGCACATGTTCTGCTGAGAGGCTGAGGGAACTGGGCACCTGGAGAATAATGGGTTTCAGGGATTCCTAATAGCTTCCAATATCAGCAAGATTTTCATAAAGATGGAGGTGGGCTCTTCACTATGGTGTGTGGCTGGAGGACAACTGCTCTGGGGTTTCCAAGACCCAGCTTGGTTAAGACCTGTGCAACCAAATCTGCTCTCATAGCTACCCCTGCATTGAGTAGGAGGTTGGGCTGGAAGACTGCCTGATGTCTCTTCCAGCCTGAATGTTTCTGTGTTTGGATGGTAATTGCTGTTGGAAACACTACTGCCATTGTCAGCTTCCCCTGAGGAGCCCAAGGTGATTGCTGTGAGGGGAGATCTGTCCCCTTGACGTAAGCAGTTTGCACGCTGCTTGCAGATGGACCCAATTCTCTTGTCCCTGCATGGTGAGACATTTCTTTGCTGATTTATGGCCTATGCGGACATTCTGTTGCTTGTTCTTCTCATGTCTTTTCTCATGAATAACCCCATTACTCTTAATGCAGTGCTTCTGTGGTGCACCTTCCTGTGGGTAAAGCTTCGGAACACGTCCCTGAGTTTTATTACAAGTAACCCAGTTAAAACAGCAATTTGTCTTTTGCTGGAATTCACGGAGATGCTTAGATTACAGAGTTGCAATAGCAGGGGACGAGACTCAACAATGCAGATTCCTGTGTTTCTGTGCTCCTCACATCTTGCCATTCCTCCTTTCACTGCAAGAAGCCTTCAGAAATCACGTACTTTCTCCATGCCCTGGTTTAGGACGTGTCCCTCCTAGCCACACAGATGTGCATTTGCATTGCAGTAGTGCTCATCTTCACTGTGCTTCCCCAGAGAGGTAAAGTGCTCTGCCAGCCAGAAGAAATTGGCTAAAAGTCTCAGCATCACCGTTCCAAGCATGTCTCCAAGCTTTCAGAGCAGTCCTCCTTGAGCACATACTGCAGGTAAGCGCTGGTCTCCATTGTAGCACCGTGTTTGTCTGGTTTTGGGGCCCTTTTCCAAGGAATGCTAACGATCTCCTTGCCTGCCTTGCTTGAGGTAAATGTGTCAATTTAATTACCTTTGCAGCTAAGTGAGATGCATTTGACCAGATGTGGTTACCCACTTTAAAGCAGAACACAAATAAACTATGTCTGACTCAATGGGTGACTCAAGACTCAACTCACTGCAAAAGGAATCCCAGGTAATTCTGGCATCTGGTGCCTACATTTGGACAGAGGAGTGTCACCTGGAATTACCCCGCTTAGATCACAAAAGGTCTGTAGCAGAGAGAGGATTCAATTTAGACATCTTACTCTGGTCTTTAGTTGTTGAACCAAAGCCTCAGGCATTCATGTTTGGAGAAAAGCTTTCCTTTAGCTTTATTCCTTGTGCAGCTTTTTTGTGAGTTTTGTGCTTGCGTTTGTGATTGCACACGGTCAGAATCAGGCTTTTCTACTGTTCTCCTTCTGTTTGCTCTTGCTGAAAATGATTAGGGAGAACTCCTGCACGAGCTCCTGCACGTCTGTATCGCGTTAGTCGTGGCATTGAGGGAGTGAGGAGTAACACATACCTCCTCCATCTGCAGCTCCGTGGATGTTATGTTTATGTTTGCAAGGTGGCCAATGTGACTAAAATTAATTTACAAACACTTGAAATCTTACTCCGGTACCTCCTGCTGCCAGCCTCCCCCATATCCCCACCGCAGATACGCTGAGGCTTGTTCCGATCACTCCTTCGGTGTACGTGTGTGTCACTGGTACCTATGGTCTACTGTGCAGGAAAACGGGAATTTTAGAAGTAGGGTACATTGGTGGACATAAAGACAGAATCAGCACGAACTCTGACTCTGCACAGCAAGTGTAGGTCCTGAAAGTGGAAAACAGCAAGAGGTCAGGAGCACAGTTGTGCAGAAAACTCCTTTTAATTTAAACAGGCAGCGAAGGATGGATGTACTTGAAGTCTCACAAGATTTTAGTTTGGCCTGTGCAGCATACACTCCTAAACCTAGTGTGTCTCAGGGGCTTGGCTGTGCACCACGCTACTCCACTTAGGTTGTGCCCACCTTGGAAAATCCTGTAACTTCATGAGTGAGCAGAGAAATCTCTGCATATATATATTGTGAGTATTTTGCATAACCTCTGCCTAATCTGAATGTGCACTCAACATACTAGCAAAGGGTAAGCAGGAGCATCACTGTGTGCAGGTTGCTCTTGGCACTTTGAATCTGTTTTCAGGTTAGGCATGCAACAGTAACCGTGTGGCATGCCACTGCAGAGCCACATTTATAAAAAAGATACCAAAACGTTTGATAAAATGCATTATTTCAACACATTTAAATTATTATTTTATATAACAAAACCAGCAAAAGTGTTTACAGAAGAGGAAGGTTCTTTGGCTGCAGTGAGTTTCAGGGGACTGCTGTATAGAACCTATCAGGGCAGCGTATTATTTATCATGGCTCTGGCAGGCTTCCAAAAACATGTCACTTTTTTTTCAGATTGCTGAACCGAAAGAGCCTTGCAAGAAAATGAGAAATGCCTTTCCAAGCATGTGTTTAGGCATCAGTATTGTTCAACTTTATGAGAAAGAGTAGATAACACTCCTAAACACCTTGTTACTGCATCTGCCTCAGATTAGTCACAGAAAATCTTCTTTCCTGGCCTCTGTTCAGGCAACGAGATGTGGGTGTATTCATATAGTATACATGTGGGTCTAAGAATGTGTCTTTGGACCTAACTGATGTAAATATGAATTCTCGTGTGCAATTCCCTGTAAAGTTGCTGGAGCTTTGTAGACCTGGCAGTCCTGGATGCCAGGTTGGTAAGTCTGGGTCCCAGCTGGCCATGTTCTTGTTTTGCTTCCTCTGGGCAGGAGCGCAGAGCTCCCTGCTGAGGCTGTCCCATTCCCCTTTGCTGGGACAGACTCAGTGCACCCAGCTCCCCTAGGCTCCCGCAGTAGCACACAACCACTATTTTCCATCATCCCACCCATCTGATTGCAGTTCACTCCTCATGGACAAGGCACAGCGGGAACACAAGTACTGCCTTTGCAACAAATGGAGCAATCCACAGGCAACAAGGAGCACAGCAGTGCTTCTTCACCCATGGTCTGAGAGCAGGTTTTTGGTCTGAGAGTAGGCTCTGAAGAGGGCACAAGAATGGCCAGGACAGCACATGGTATCTTCTCCAGAAACTAGCGTCACTTCATGCTGCCAGCTTCCCTCTCAATGGAATGAACTCACAGCTCAACATCCATATTCTTAGCCTTTGTTTCTCTAGGACCAGTTTCTTGGGTTTAGTTCATGGTAAAATTCCAGGGTGTTGGAGTCCAAGCTCTCTGCAGGGAAACTGGAGAAATCTGGAGTCAGCCATTCCCTCCTTCCAGCGCATTTTCCATTTGAATGGGAGCCTTTCAAATTAATGACTTCTTACTGTCAGCCCTTTTGAAATTCATTCTGTCATGGACAATAAAAGAAAAATAGAGAGGCCAAATGGCTCTGCTTTCAAAACAGAATCTGTGGTATGAAACACTTAACAGGGAGAGAGTCCCTAATGCCAGACTAAATTTACAAGTTGTTCCCTGATGATAGATTCCACAAACTGTCAAAATGTCACTGGAAGTTGCCAGGCACACGATTTTTGGACATTCACTTCTGTTCAAAGATATATTTAAGAAGACAAGATGGGCTTCCATTACATTTGCTTTTCTAGCTCAATCAATTTTTAATGCTCGTGATACATTAAGCAAAAGTGAAATAATTGTCTTAGTCATAATACTTTGGTTTGTACAATAACAGATTTGGTGATGCGGTTTTCAAAAATGACTTTGACAATATAAAAGAAAATTTTTATTAGGCAAAAACATCTTGCATGACTACTGCCACTGCCGTTACAAAACCATGGGGGTATGCCGTACAATGGCATTTCTGCAGGTAAGCAGAAAAGTCCCAGTCCTTGCATTCTTCATCCAGACAAACCTCATCCTTCGAGGTCTGACCGAGTAGAGTAAATGAGAACCTGAGGAGTTTGTTTAGTTTGAGTTCTCAGATCAGTGCTGCCCTGGTTCTGCACAGCGCAGCAATAGGCAGCAGTAGGTCGGTGCTTCCTCTGCTCACTCAGCAGTGTGGTGGCACATGAAACTGCACAAGCAGGTGGTGGCCAGGACACCAGGAGATAGGGCACAGTGCTTCCTGTGCCTGTCTTAGCTCTGAGGCACTGGAGAAATTGTGTTAACGGCTTGTGCTTATTTTCCCTCAGGAGATTTGTCTCTTGTGTCTGTGAGGGCAGAACATTTCCAATAGCAAAAAAAATGCACATGTTCACCACTGGAAATCTTCCCTTTAGGAAGGGAACCATCTGGAGAATACGCTGTAAAATAGGCCCTGAATGAGCTCCCAGGCTCAGCGGGTCTTGGAGATAATTCTGTAGGTAGCAGAGCTGGTAATGTCATTATAGTCCCAAGTAATAGTGCAAACAGCTGACTGCCCATTTGCATAGGAATTTTCCATCCCTGCATGCACAATGGGCAGCACCCAGTACACAAACATTTAACGTGTTTATTTGTTGCATGCAGTGGTGAAAACAAGATCCTTGCCATTCATTTTGTTGGTCATGAGCAGCATCTGCATCTGTACTCTGCTTGGTAAATACAGCAGCGTGCGAATGAATGTTTCATTACATGTCTGAAGTTGTGCTGTGCACTTTTAATTAAAAAACTTTATGCGTGGTTGAAGCCCTGTAGAAAATAAGCCAAATATTTGACAGTGGTAAACAATGGATCTGGGTGGGTAATTGCGGGCTGCTTCTATAAATGGTGCTTTTGACCATCCACCAGGATTCTGCTTCCTGTGGCTCGGTGCAGTTCCCCATCTCTTAATGAAAATTTAAAGCAGTCCTTTAAGCTCGGAGCCAGACTCTCATATTCTTGTCCTCTGTGAGCAGAGCCATATTTCCCAAGGAGCCTCACTGGGTGACTCCACATCTCTTGGAAGGAAGGAGCGACCTCCAGCGTGGTGGGAATAGGGGGACTTCTGCCTTCCTGCCCCGCAGCTGCTGCCAAACCCAAGTGGCAGCAGCGTAGCCACCCTGTATGTGGGTAGAGTCCCCGAGCTCTCCGAAGGATGTCCTCCTGCCCCTCGCAGGCTGTCCGTGGGTGTCACAGCTGGTCAGCACCAGGTAACCCCCAAAGGACAGCATGCATATATAAAAATATTTGTGAAACATCTGGTAGCTTACCTGAAAACCTTTAACCTTGTAGCCAGACCCCCCACAAGTAGTGAATAGCCCCTCAGTAGACCCTTTTCCTGGTACTAATTGCATTTTACTAATTAAATTTAACCTGTAAGTAGCCCTAAAATAAATACTTGTGATCCTGCTTCAAAAACTTTTCCTGTGGGTTGCTGTGTTACTTGGAAAACATACAGCCCCATAGTCCTGTTGCCCTTTTAAATTAATAAATAAATCTCCCGTATACTTTCATGGCTGTGTGGCAAACCGTAACATCGCTCTTACGAAATTCTGCTTATGACTTTATCTCGTTATAATTCAACAGCTGCTGAAATTATTAACACTTAAAAAATGAAGATACTGGAATGCCCAGAGAGTCCAGGCAAGGTACCTCAAGGAGAGGTTTGGTTCCCCTGGTTTTCCTAGCATGTGAAAGTATCAATGGCCGCAGATAGATAATTCAAAGTTAAAACAATATGTAATTCTTATAATTCAAAAATGGACCCTCATATACAAGAAGCAAGACATGCATAACGTAGTTATTGTACCTAATTATTGTTCAGCTGTATGTCTTGCTTAGAGCAAAATTGCCGCAAAATGTAGACCAGCTTTCTAGTTAATAAGATTCTTTCCCTTCTTATTAAGTTTATGAAATGTTGCTCTAAAAATAATTCTGTAGAAATCAGAAGAATAAAATCAGGTTCTTCATTGGTGGCTTACTATGCATTAGTCATTCACTTTTACTGAACTTCTGAATCTCATGTATTTATCTAAAAATAAATATTATTTCTTGACATTTCCTGTTTGGGTATAATTGTGCCTGGCGTTAGCTTGCTACTAGGAACCCTTCTAGGCAACAACAGACTTCAGTTGCATGCTTTTGGAGTTCGATCATGGCACAGTTTTGCTTGTTTTTCCTGTTGAAATTCAAGTCAAAATTCCTTCGGTTTCAATGAAACTGGTGTGGGGTCGCAGGTGTAGCTGGAGCAAGATCTCGCACAGACTCTGAGGCTCTTTGTATCTCTTGCTCTTTAAATACTCTAGCAGTCATAGTTTTGCTGCTGCCTTTTAGCACAGTGTGGACAGAATGGACGCTCACGGATTATCATACTTCTTTCTTATTTGATGTGTATTTTGGCTTACATTTTAAGCATCTTGTGGTTTAATTAGCACTCGTAATTCTGTTTGTCCTCATAGAGTGAGGATTGGATCCACTGCTGTGGCTCCTAGAGGCTGCCACAATACAAATAATAACGAGTATTTTTCCAGCATAAGCCAAAAAATCTGTCCTTTTTGCCATTTCTGTGTTTAATCTGGCAAAGAAAAGGACTTAGGGTGTGTGTGCACTGATCAACTAAGTTCTCTGTGCTGCTGGGAATTGAAGAACAATGTTAGCATTTGTTATTTCTCTCATAAAATAGTGAAAACAACACTCGTGACAAATCTGTTGAAATAACTCACAAATGGATAGTTCTGGAGGAAGAAATAGAGTTTAAGGCCACTCTCCCCCCCTTTTCTGCAGGCATTCTAGGACTGCACAACATAAAGATGTATTTTATTTTTCTTTACAAACATACAATAAACCTCCCCACTTCTCAGTCTCTGTATAATCCACAGCACGCTGCCAAAATAACAATGCCTGATTGTGTTGCTAATCAAATCTGAGTTTAGCAGCTAGTACCTCGATAAGATGTTAATGACTTCTTGGCAGTTCCTCTTCTTCTGTCAGACAACTAGGTAGATCTACAACGCACTAATTTAATTGGAAAATGGGCACTCAAGCATCAGCACAGTGTGTGCTGGAGAGATACCATCTACTTTATTTCAGTAAGTGACTTAACTGTCCTCTCGTGGAAAGCGTTTAGTGCCCAGGAGGTGTAAACCAGCAATAATTGCAGCGTGGGGTTTGCAGAAGTGCTGCGCTGGGGATCTTTGGAGCAACTTGTAGCGCAGAGTATATAAAGTTACTTAAAGAATTATTCTGTCAGATATTTTTATGGATATATTGAAGTGTGTTTTGTACGGAATTCTTTTTTACATTTATTTTGCAATCTCATTTTTCTTCGTTTATGGCTTTACAGTCATACGTACCTTAGAAATTTGGGCTACTTGTGTTAGCATTGTCTGATCTCTCATTACACCAGTACAGTCATATCTAGGAGAGAAAAAAAAAATAAATTAGATCAGTATAAACATTTCCTCAGCAGCTGTGTCCCCACTAAAGGTTGTGCTGGTATTTCTGTAATGATTTCATGAACTAACTTAGTTACAGCAATATGAGCAGCATGTGCAGAGCATTATTGTTCCTAGAGCAGCCGCCTTTTGAAGTGCAGTGGGGGTGAGACCTTGAAGCTGATTGTCTCCAGTAAAGGAGATGTTTAGGTTCATTTTCTCTCTTCTTTGTCGTTCTGTTAGACTCATCTGCCAAAACAAGCCCAAGAAGAGAGTTATAGACTGCTCGTGGCTCTCTGAACACTGAAAGCTGACGGACTGGCTGGGTCTAATGCTCTTCAAGGGTCTGGTATAAATCCCATTAGCCATGTTTATATGAAGACTAGCACTTTTAAGGCAGTATTAGGGTTATAATGTGTGTGCTATAACCCTTTATGGAGTGGAGCTGTACTAAGAGGCCAAAAGGAGCAAGTCATGTTTGCAGCCATGGGGCTTGATACGCTTCAGAATGGCTAGGTGGAGACTGCGTCTGGCCAGCGAGGGATTGATTTAATTAATATATCATCAGTTTTCAAGCGGTGTCTGCTGTGGGATGCCACGACATCCCCAGACTTCCCATTTGTTTAACAAATAGAAATCCCCATCTCCTGCAAAATGTGCTGCTGCCCTGGGAACACAGAACGGGGTTTTGTCTGCACCGCTGCCAGCTCGCTGAAGCTTTCACTGACAACTTGTTGAGCGGTTCGGCGGATAACACAGCCTCTCCTGGGAGCCCTGCGGAACATGATTGTTCTGCTCCCAGGGAGCAGCTAGGCTTATCTGAATGGAGATGCTGATATGCTGCCCAGGAGCTGGGTTTATAGATCTAATTGAAGTGCTGTAATTGTACAGCTGACACATGCTTGTTGTTATGTGTTTCTGGTTTGGTAGAAGGAGGTTAGGAGTATACTGATTTTATTTTTAATTACAGAAATAACAGTTGGACTTTTCCTCTCTAGCTGAGAGTAACACTACTTAGTCAGTGACCTGGAGACACATCCAATTATCTGTTCTCTGAAAGCCATCACATAATGATTTGTCAAAAACTTCCTGTACAAACTTCCTTGTATGTTGCTGTTCTGTGGGCAGGAATCATTGTTTGCTGCAGTCAGAGTATGGGGCCGTTCTGAATATATGGATAGCTTTTCTAGTTCCTGGAAAACTCCTGTGTGTCCTGCTGTGAGCAGGAATTATTCCTTACGTGCTGAGGTGATGCTTTAACTGTACATAGAGTTGCAGCCCTAATGTGTTATGGAGGGCTGAGACCTGTTCAGTCCACTCTGTAACAGGAGAATTCCTTCCATGTTCATCCCATGTAAACCCATACCCACCTGCTATGTTGACCCCAGTCTTTGAGATTCTTCCTCCTATTCTGCAAGGTTTTAGCATCACTTGTACTATGGATGCTAACTCTTGCTTCTTTAGGCAAGAAAATCATCCAGGAGGTGTTCCATGCTGTCCAGATAGTTCCAGCTCCTTGATGATATTCTAGAGGAAGGTCTATTGTGTTCCTTGAGAGTGCTCATATGGTAAATTTCTCACTGCTCTCCTATAGCCTAACTTACGAGTGTGCTGCCATGTGTGTAGATCACTGTGTTTTTAATCCTTTCCTAAAACCACCTAAATCCTCTCCAGTAAGTAATGCCCATTTTGAGAGAGACCGATTACATCAGCCCCAGTTATCTGCACCACTCTCAAATACAATTTTTTTTTTAAATTATTCACATAATAAATCACAGAAATCAAGACTAAGTCTTGAGCCATAGTGCACTTTAAGTTTCCAGCAGGAGTACTTTGTTTGTACCATTTTGAGCCCATTTTTACTGTACCGTGTGCCTAAGATTTGGCAGGTATAAATTAAACCCCTAGAATGACTACAGTTACTCCTTGCCATGACTCAGAACAGCCTGTCCAAAGTTTTCCATCAAACTGAAATTATAATCCATTATGACAAAGGTGGCAGGATGCCAAAGGGATAATATGTTGAGTAAGAAGGAGAAATGAAGCACCGCACAGCGTATGGAGCAGTGCTTCGCAAACTGGTGCCTAAGTATCTCGTGGCGTCTCTCCCGTCGTGCTGTCTAAGGGGAGGAGTGAGCAATGCACAGTCTCCACGGTCCCTAGCACTATGTGATTCCAAATACCAAGGACTTTTTAAGAGCAGATGTTTGTCCCAAGCCAGACTTCCCTGAATCTTGCATCCTCTCTTGAACTTCTGCGTCTCTGGGTCTGGCACGGAATGAAGGGAAAGGTCATGCCCGTCCCGGTCATTGGCTGTAATCGCAAGAGCTGCTCTGGAAGGATGTGATTTGTGGCAGAAAGAGCAACAACTGTGCTGTACAACCTCTTGAGGACCAAATTCTGCAAAATGTAGTCTGTGCACTCAAGTCTAAATGAAATGAGTTAGAAAGTACACTTGAAGGAATGAATGTTGGACCCGACTCTCCCAAAATTCAGTATGGCTGGGGTTAATCTGGACTAACTGGCCCGTTGTTTTTATTTTTTCTTATGCCTGTAACACTTTCTGATTAAGTAGAAGAATAATCACAACATTATTTTCATTTCAATTGTTCTTAATCCAATACTTTCCTGACTAAACCTTTTGTAGCATGAAGGATTCACCCAGGAATGAATTTGGCTCACATATGACAGTTTGTGTCTGCTATGATAGTTGCTATCTAAAGAGAAAAATGTAAATTTACCTACTGAAGGAAAGGAAAGAAGGGAAATATTTATTGACAGCAGTGCTACTATAGAGACCAGGAACATTTTGAAATAGCAATAATAAAAATATCCGTGTGCTAAATTATCTCTGCTTGGTTCTGTCATTGTTAGTCTTGTTACCATCACTACCTGCTGCACTGGTTTGGAACAACAGCACCACCAGAATTTCTTTAGACATCTGTACTTACAAAAAACTCTAGATTTGTGGAGCTGGATGTTTTCATTTTACTTTGACAATGATGTTTCAGCCTGCAGAAAATAGCTTTTCCGTCTCTTCTCCAGACTCAAATTAAAAGAATAATTTATCACAGAAAAGTATAAAAATGAGCTAAAGCAAAATGAAAGTAACATTTATTTTTCTCTACATAAAAATATCTCAGGAGCTTAAAGCAAAACATGCAAATGAAGAAGGCTGACTTAGCTGCTACTACAGATTACACACGTTCTGTGCAATCTTTGTTCATTTAGCGGTGCACAAGGTAAACTAAAATAAAACAAATATGGTTCAGATTTTTAAGTAGGTTTCCAGATTTTCTTCTGTGAATTCTGTTTTATCCTATATATCAAGTGTTAACACTAAGTCTAAAGCAAGGAAATGGCAGTGTCCTGCACTGGATCTCTCTGTGCAGAAGGCAAATCAGAGATACCCACTGTGGTGAATGGAGCATTTACACTTGTGCCGATGCCTGAAAATAGCTCATTCAGTATCTCAGATCAGAGAGATCAGAGAAAAATCCCAGAAACATCAGTATCCATCCCCAAGGCCTGCTGTTTGTGCCATGACCATGCATCTGGGACCTCCCTGACATCCCACAGCCTCTGCGCACAGGAGCGGACGGCCACCAGAAGCGACAGGGCTGGGGCTGCTTTTTCTGTTGGTTGGGAACCGTTCCTCCTCCTTTCTGCCATAACGAGGTAGTTGTGAGCCAGGATTTCAGCCCATCGTAAAACCTTTTCCTCCCTGAATATAGGATTGTAAAAATGCAAACGCATCAGCACTGCCAAATCTCATGCTTCGATACCTGTGCCTGCACCCATTGAGATGTGTGCAGGTGCAATGAGTTGCCACCGAAGCAGTGGGGTGACACAGGGGGTTCACTAAAACACACGCTGGAGCCAGTGGAAGATCAAAGCCCTTAATTGCAGGCACGTGGGGCAACTGTAAACGTACTTTCAGCAGGCACGTACAAATTGCCTTTTAGATGAAGGATTTGTCACAGGTATATGCATCTTGCTCAGTCACCTGCACCACGAGGAAAAGCGATGGCAAATAGAAGAACGCTTGTGTCTGTTGTTCTATACATGCATAGGTTAAAAAAAAAAAGGCTCTTTAGGTGTTGTTGCCCATGTTTAAATACCCCTACCAGCTCAGGCTCATGTTCTTGAACATTTTGTATGTAGATTTAGTTCTGTGAGACTGTTGAAGATTTGGCTAGTAGGGCAATAACATCGTTCTTCGTTATCCTGCTATGACATAGCAAAAATTATTTAGGCTCATACTTAGTTATCACACATTGGTGTTGCTCAGTAGTTTTACATCATTTAACAAATCCTGTTTGACCATGTGGCTAAGTAATAGAGACAGAAGGGTTTTTATGTGCTGTGTTCACATCTCACCTGAGATGAAAATGTAGAGTGAGTATTTTTGGTGCCCCTTGTTTAGGTACAACTTCAAAGCATACAGAAAAATGCCAGGGAGAGCTCCCAGTTCCCAATATTTGTGCTGAACTGGTATCAAATGTCAGAAGCAAATTTCTTCATCCTCTTTCTTTCCTTTTTGTT
Organism: Oxyura jamaicensis; assembly: GCF_011077185.1. Lineage (NCBI taxonomy): Eukaryota > Metazoa > Chordata > Aves > Anseriformes > Anatidae > Oxyura > Oxyura jamaicensis. The sequence goes on from NC_048912.1 coordinate 7,936,608, forward strand.
TGAGAAGGCGTGTAAAAAAATGAAAGACCTCATGTAACTGTGCCACTAAAGGTCCTTTATGTATTGGAAAAGGATGTGTCCAGAAACACTGCTGTGTTAAGCTGCTTGCGCTCCCAGTAGTTTCTACAGCTATATGTAATCAGGGAGCTGTTAGCTTTTGAAATGATCTGGAAAGGATTAATAATGAATCTATAACTGGAATAATGAAAGCCTTCAAGTGTTCCCCAGGGAAGAGAATGTGCTTAACATTTTAATTCTATACCATGTGGTCCTGGAGGCAGTGGGGCATTTCCTCATCGGGAATCGGGTGCGGGTGCTACCCACACCCGATGGAGTGGTTTGCATGTCTGATGTACTGATAAAAATAATCCTAATGTACTGATAAAAATAATCCTAAACATCTTTATGGGCACTTGTGAATTATTAAACGGGCTAAAACTGTCATTTCAGATAAATTATTGATTTATTCTGAGTTCAAAAGCTGTGTTTAGTGATTGCATATTCTCACAAGTGATACTTGCTACTCAGAGGGACACCGAAAATTGAGGATAATCTATCTGGTTATCCATGTACATCTGGAAACGCTGTAAAATTGGTTAGCTGCAAGTCAAAACACAAGTCAAAACTTCACAGCAGTCAAAACACCAGTGAGAAGCCCACAGCCTCCTCCAGCATGCCAAGCACTGCCTTGCTTGGCTACGCCGCACACCGGAGGCAGGAGAGGCAGGGCAGGATGCTGCGAGGCTGAGCACAAGCGCTCTGCAGGAGCACTTCCTCAAAGCAGCGGAGCCAGCAGCCTGTTCTGCAGCTCTCTGGGGTGCCCGCCTGCTATGATTTGGCCCTCTTTTGAGTACTGGAAATTTTGACATTTCAGTGCTCCCAAATGCTGTTCAGAGATTTCGCTTAGAAAGTGTGCTGCACACTGAGTCATCGATAGTCACACTCGCTCTCCCTGGGTGTCTCTTGGAGCTTGCTCTGCCCTGTGCAGCTCGCACCAAGCCTCTCTCTCTATCACTGATGAGGTCTGATGGCTTTTATCAGATCATCGTGGTCTTTTTTGCATGTCACACTTGTTTTTCCAACTTTTCCTGAAATGTAAGTGTGCTATTTTACTTGCTTTGATCAATACGCCAATATTAAATCAAGTGGGATGACATGCCGTATTTTGGCCAGCATAAAAACTAAGATTAGATTGTCAATGCTTTTGAAAGAGACATTTGGAGAATAGAACAAGAGCAGAACAACAAGTCAGTTTTCCCCTCACCATTAGGGTAGTTAGTTGTGTATCATTTTGTATGGAATTTAATTGGTAAATACCTTAGAAAACTACAGCACTTGCCTATCTGCATCTTTCAGTGCCTAAATACCCCCGAAATACCTACTGGATGTCACAAATTCACTTTTGAAATGGAATTTACACTTCTGCACCATCTGTTCAGGAACTTCACCTCTCGGGTGGCTGACAGGCTGGAACTGAAAGCATTGGTTGCTTTGGTATTCCTCCTACTAATGAAAAAGCACAGGAGATGCTTCAGTGTTCAGATCTTTCACTTCATCAGTGCATGAGGTTATATTAATGTTGGAAAACCCAGACACAAAAGAAAAATAAACCTAGGGTTGGGAATATGCTGCTATGTTTGATCTGTACTAAAATAAGTAATTTGCAGGTTTTCCCAGTTTGTTTCAGCCTTATTTGTTTTGTAGCTTTTAATCTATAGGAAAAGCTCAGCAAAGAAAGGTTAAACCAATTATTCAAGTTCATTAAATAAAATCAGTTGATTATATTTTCTTATTATCCTCTATATTTGTAAACTGAAGTCATTCATTCTGCTAGTTTTAGCAAGCAAACTTGATGTTCCTCTGCTTTGGGGGAATACTGCTGTGTCCGTCATGGATGCAAATGTTCTGTTTATGCTTTGCTGTACCGTTGGGCTAGTTTACGGACCTGCAGTCCTCACAGGAGAGTAAAAGCTCCTTGTGATCTCCCTGAGAACTGCCATGCGGTTTTAATGTTGGCATTAGCTGGGCGAAGTGTAAAGTGCACGTGACGCCGGTCAGCTCCCCACTGACTGTTTCTGCAGAAGCAGCCTGAGCTATTTGTTATTTCAGGGAGAACCAGCAATAAATTAACTGAAGAAACTTCTTTATTACGACTACAATAGGACACCAATAATAGCACCTACTCCCCCTGCGCCCTGTTTTTTTGGAAGGCACTTGCAGGATTTGCTCAGCTTTGCTCTGCACACTGAGATAATCTGCTAGTAAAAGCACACAAGGCAGGGGAAATATCTTCCCCTGTGCCTGTTGTTCTGGTGATATTGCTTATCCACTGCCCACACCTGGGCTTGGGCAGATGAATCAAGATTGATTTTGTCTCCTTTTCAGGGCAGATGCTGGGATTAATACCAGTGCCCAGCTCTGGGACAAAGGCTCACCAGAGCAATTCCTGCAGGAGGCAGACGGGCTAGCACATACTGTGAGGCTCAGACTGCTTGCTGGAGCCTCCGATCCCAGAACTTAGTTTTATAGCTATTAAATCACCAGAAGCAAACAGATCCTTTTTAAAAGCACAGAAGTTTCTGCTCCAGATCAGGCTAAGGTATCAAGCCCTGTCCTGCCTCCAGCAGGTGGATGTGTGGGGTTCCCCGTTGCCATCACTCAAGCATCCCTTCGGAGTCCCGGCGTTCAGCTGACTGTGTCCAGCCCTGTCTGCACTATGGATTTCCCCTGCCTGGAAGGCAGAACAATGGAAAAGCACATTAGGTGTTATTTATCACTGCAGGAAAACGAGGACACACAGATAAAGCTGTGCCAGAACATGGTAGATGCTCGTGTTCTGTGAAACATGGCACAGTGCATTTCACTTCCCAGGCTGTCTGGTCTGCGTCCCCACAACGCACTGCTCTTTGTTACCTCCAGCTTCCCTCAGCATGGAGGGGATGTCCCTTTGTTTTTCCAGGGAAAGCTAATGCCAGGTACACCCTTCTGCTTCCTGAGGTTTCTTCCATGTGTTTGCCTAGTGCCGCCAGCACACAGGAAGATAAGCACCAAGACAGCACGGAAAGCACTTTTCTCCTGCTGCCTCTCACTGGGCCATGTGCAGGGATCTGCTGTTGTAGCAGGGATAAATTCAGGAACGATGAATTCAGCTCCAAGCACTGACTTTCAGCCCCCGGACAAGATCCTACGTGAGTCTGATTTGTTTAAGAAAATCTTTATATTTTCTTAAAAGCTTAAAGGACAGGAAAAAAACAAATGCATAAAATGTGAAATGAATCAGGAAGCTGATGAAGCAAGCATGTCAAGACGACATTAAGCCATAACTGATGGAGCAAATTAGTGCAGTTTTGGAAAGCATGGTTAAACAGCCTGGAAGAAATAACCAAGCAGGATACAGTTAATACGAGTAGAATTATTTTCTCAATTGTCCTTAAACTTCTGGTTACATAGAGCAGAACCCCGCAGCTCATTGCCTGTTCCTATTGCATTTTTGAAGCAATTGCTTTCTTCTCTGAGGTTTCCTTTGATGTGTTTGTAGTGTACATGTATCTGGCTGTGTAACTTGTAGCCATGAGTTAAAATTTTACTTCAACAAGATTATTGCACATCACAATCTAAAGTAATACACATAAAAATCAAATTAGTTCATTTGTACCCAGTGAAAGGTCACTGTCATGCATTTCTTTTGCCCTGTGATAATGAATGGAATCAAAATATTTGAACATAACCATCGTTTCCCTTCAGTCTTTGTTTCTGTAACAAACCAGCTCCACTCCTGGGCTCGCAGGGGTTACAGCATCGTGGCTCCCGCTCGGTACCAAACGAGGCATCTGGCTGCAGGTCCCTGGCTGCTCATCAGCTCCGCTAAACCCCTGTCGATAGCGCTCCGTGCACATCGGGTTTAATGCTCAGCTCTGCTTTCTATAAATGTTCCTTGTCTTTTGACCTGTGACAGAGGGAGCAAAGTTAACTATAGGATAATTCCTTCCCTCCATAAATAGGCATAAATGGAAAAATTTGGATGCTTTATTATCTCGTTATAGCTTGTGCTTTCTCTGGTTTACACTTGTTTCTTGGCATGTTGTATGGCGATGTCTGGAAAATCAATTTTTCTTCTCCAAACTACAAAGCAGGCCATGTGTTCTTAAACAAAAGCCTGTCATTCTGACCAACATCTTTAGTTTTGCTTCCCTGGTGTTGTCATGAAATCTACTTCAGCCCCATACATTTGCTCTTTCATTTCAGCATTGCTTTTAGAGATCACACTTAGTTTAACAATGCTGTCAAATATCAGATCATACAAGCGCATTGCACGTATATTTAGTGTTTTTCAAAAAAGGACTGTTGTATTTTAATTACACTTTCTAAGTTGTAAAACTTTGCTGGTTTCTTTCTTCTAACCTCCTTGTTTATTACGTCTTCTTCTTTTAGGAAGTTACATAGGTTGGTGTTGAGGCTCACAGTTTAAATGCCTCTCAGATGCGCATTTATGGCAGGAGAAATGCTAAAGATGCTATACGCCTGCTTTCATGGGTTGCCAGCCCCGCTGCAGTCCTGTGTCCCCTCAGCAGCTTGGTATTGCATTCCATCTTTGAGATGATCCAGGGAAGTCCAGCGATTGCAGCAGCTGTCTCCATTAGTGGTGGACGTCAATGTGGATTGCCTGGGGGAACAGGGGATTAGTTCTACATTGGTTATTATAGTCTCCTAATTGGCATGATCCTGCATTGCTTTGAAGTCCAAACTCCCACAGGTCTCATCAGAGCTGTGGAGTCAGAAAGAGAAAAAAAGGCTCAGGGTCAGTGAGTCTGGCTGCATTTCACTCTAAGGTTACATCTGTCTGCTTCACAGAAATTGATGGCTCTTGCTAGGCACCAAGGCAGCAGTGACTAATGCCCCTTATATGAGGCTGCTGAAATACTCTTTCTGAAGCTTGCCTTCATCAATCTAGATAAAGAGACTTGCAAAGGCAGAGCCTGTGGTCTGATGTCCAGCAAGAAATGGAGCTCTGCTGTGCTCCCCATGCAAAACCGATGCACAGCTCAGCACCAAGCCAATAAAGGGCAAGCAGGGTTGTGTGAATACCAGGATGTGGACAGGAGCACCAAGCTTCATCCAGTGCTCATCATCACACTTTCTGCATCAAGGAAGTCCATTTAACCTCATCCTGGAAGGAGATAACTTAGGGAGAAGCCGTTGACAAACAGAAGAGGAAACCTGCATCGCGTTGTGGAAGGATGGGGGAGCTTTGCAAGGCAGAAGAGAGCAGGTTCTCCTTTTCTGCAGCAGGAGGTAGTATCTTGTGCTCTGTAATGTGGGACAGTTTGGTCCCCACTGCTGGGTGGATGCTGTCATTTTAGGGTCAATTAATCAGTCCTTGTGTAGGCAGAGCATATGCTTGACTATATCTGGTGGAACAGAATTTAATTACTGTATCGAGAGGTGGTGTTTGTTTTTTTTTTTAACATTGAAATTAACATCCACGTTCTCATTTGAAATCAACTGATCTGTTGAATTAATTTCTTGTTTATGGCATTTGTCTTGTAAATGAAGCCTTGATCTTTTATGCTAATGAATTGACATACCACAAAGCCTTGAAGAAGTGGGATAATGAAAGATGCTGTCAGATGACGATGGTAACGGTTAGGGTTAAGGGGAGCTTCTGCCAGTACCCGCTAAGGTGCAGAGGTTCCTTGCTTTTCTGGTGATGCCAAAAATGCAACTGGACATTTGAAAGGGCTACTAGGCACTGAGCGCAGTGCTCACCCGTGTGGGCATGGGGTGACACCAGAAGAGCATGAGCTGAAAGCTCCCAGTGCTCGGGGTGGCACAAGAAGCACACAGACCGTGCTGTGCTCACTTGGTCACTGGCAGTGCAGGAAAGCAAACAGCACGGTAGCGGCAGCGGGAGCTCAGTCATCACCTCTTAGCACCTGCACACACAGCGATCTGCTCCGGGCTCCAGCCTGCCGTCAGGGCGTGGATGGATGAACAGTGGAGATGTAGAAGTAAGAGATCAGAACTCTTCTTGTGCCTCGTGACAGCATTGTTGTAACTCTTCAGCAGTGGCAGGAAATGGGATTGGGAAAACAAAGGGAAATTACTTGAAATGCTTTACACCTCATGTGCACATTGTTAAAGTACAACCCAAAGGGAAACAGGCTGCAAATATCTTGTTTTCAAGAGGGAACAATAATTTGGGGTGCAGCAGTGTTATTAGATGCTGAAGAGGAAAAGAAAAAAGAAAAAGAAAAAAAAAAGACTTTCTTCAAGTCCTTACAGGGGAACACTGGAAAAAGTTGGTACAAAATGGTCCTTATCAGGAAGAAGAGGGGTAAGATAACACCCAAATCCAAAACGTACTCAACTGATTTACAAAGCAGGGATTTGAAAATATATTTTTGCATTGGAAGGCTTTTAGATTTTTCTTTAAAACTTTAAGCTTCCTCACAAAAGGAATCCAAGAAGAACTCAAGATGTTGCTAGATGAACTCCCAGCAGTAGCAGTGTGCTACTTACTGCCTCAACAGTCCTCAGATTATTTGAGGGAGTACTTAAATATATTCTTGTTCAAAGGCACTTAAAGCTGTTTTGCTCTTCAGAATAATATGTTGATTTCTCTTTATATCAGTAGTTTACTTCTGAATCTATTGCTAACACCTGTAGTGGTGACAGAGGTATTATTACTGAGCAGCTGAAAGCAGCACGTTATGTATGGTGCAGGTGTTCTCTCTTCTCTTTTTTTTTTTCTACTTACCTTTCTGCTGTTTTTCTTCCTCCATAGCTTGCGGTGACATTTTCTTCCCTACCATGTGTTGTTATCACTTCTTTTTTACTCTTTTGATCAGTTTCACCAGTACTTAGAATTCAGGTCAAACTCTCAAGCTTAGGGATGCCTGGGATGGAGCACATTGAGCCATCAACCTTCAGTGCCTGATATAAGAAGAGACTGAATAAACCAGACTACAATGTAAACCATTTGTTGACACAGAGGTGAGGCTGTGAGATTAAATTAGAAGGACACGAGTGATGCAGGTAAGGACTTTTAAAATTAAACTCTGAATTGCTGCTTTTTCTTGTGCAGTGAAAACCTCTAGTTTTGAATAACCTTGGTCCCAGAGGTAAAAAGCTATACAAAGACTCGTAGCTGATACAAAGACTTGTAGCTGATACAAAAGGCTGACTTAACTCCCTTCCTGCTGGCAGAGATAAACACGTGCTATCAAACAGACGGAGCTGAGTACAGGTGATGTGCCTGTGTGTGAACGCTAGTCCCCACTCAAGAAGAGGCGTGCTTTGTGAGATCCTAAGTGTTCCTCCAAGCCTCGGCTGTTTTGCTCAGGTGCGTGCGTGCAGTGCAGGTAAACCAGCGTCCCTCCTCATCCTGGAGGGTCCTGCATCCTGGTTCTGGAGGACTTCGTGTTACTGTTGACTTCAGTGGAGTCGGAATCTCCTTCAGTCCCTCCGGTCCAGAAGCCAGATGTGGGGAGGATGGGGCCTGGACAAACTTCACTGCAGACAGCCATTTCTGGAGATAAGAGAGCTTTTAACTCCCCTTGTCTGCACAGACCTTCGTTTTACAGATAAGTGTTGTCAATGGGGGTGGGTATTAGTAGATAATACAATTTATCTCGGCTTGTCTCCTCTGTTTTTGCAAGAGCTCTTCATCTTGTTGCCCAGGCATTCAATGCTATTAGAGCAAAGCACACAAACCCGGAGTAGCTGATATTTTCCATTGGAGCTTGTTTGAAATTACACTGATGTAAGGCTTTAGGTGATCTGAGGAGATTTATTTATAGCTCTTGCGATAGAAACAGCATACTTCTAGCAGGATTTAGGACTTTGGAACCCCGCAGAGCCTTGGTCTTGACTTTCAGAAACATCTGTAATTCAGCTGTGGGGACCTGCAGAGGTGAAATCGGGTGAACCTGTCCAGATGAGTTGGTAGCAAAACTCCTGTTTGCAGAATCAGCTCTTTGTATAGCATAATGTTGGGTGGCCTGTTGAAAGGTATCTTCTCATTTTCTCTCTGCAAGGATCTGAGTGATTTCTTTTCATTATTTCCTTTCCTCCTTCCTCTTGCTTTTAAAAGTGCATGTGCTGTGTTGTCTTGCCATGCCTCTGCCCTGTGTTTGTCCAGCGGTGGACAGGTACGCAAATCTGTGCTGTGCAGCAAGACTAAGGGCTGAGCAGCTGGCGTTACAGGCTTTGGGCTACAAAGTGTGGCAGGGTGCAGAAGATAGGGTAGGGTGCTGTCACAGCACCCCTGGAGTCCAGCTATAGTTCTCCTGCCTCCAGTTTTCCTTTTCTTTACACTTTTTTTTTGTTCTCTTTGCAATTCAGTATTTACAGTGGTGTAAGATACTGTCTTAAATACTACAGATGTAGACCTTTAGGCCAGAAGCTTTTAAAGCAAACAAGTAACAACAACAAAAACTACTAAGTCTGATCTTAAACACAGTACATCTGTCCGCTGCACTGATGTATCGTACAAAGAGAGTAAGGAACAGAAGCTTGGGATCCTGTCTGGATTAAGGACAAAAATGGCAAATGCTGTTTGTTTCCATCCCAAATGTAAAACACCACAGCTTTTTCAGAGGTCATGCCTTTAGTAGGACAAAATTACAATAGCAAAAGGCAGTAGCAGAGCTTGGAATAACCCATCTGCCTTGAACAATACGGCTCAGGGCACATACGTGCTCATGTACCTGCGGGTTTGGAGAGTGAATTGACCCAGATGAGTGACCTCTCATCTCAGTGCTCATCCTGGTGCACGGGAGCACTGCTATGATATTTGATGAAATTTTAGTAAATAGTCCAGGGCAATCTGAGATGCCCAGCTTTGTATCAACCTTTCATATTCGGGTTCTGAGTGGTACAGGGGATTCAGTCCACTTTCAGTAATTAAGCTGATGTTGTGAGGCTCCATGCAAGCAGCGGGGTATCTTTCAAGGTGGGCTTCCTGTACCAGTTTCATGGGATCAGACTGAACAGTCCTTAGACCTATCCTTCAAGAGATTCATGTCTAGCCAAATACTTAAGGAGTAATCAGGGCTTAACAAGCAGTCAGTCTATCTACCATCTTAACAAAACACTTTCTTTGGACTAGTTTGCTGTTCAGAGCTGTAAAAATAGCCAGTGGAAATTGTCAGTAGGAAATGTCACCTGCTTTGTAATTAACCAGTGTGCTTTGACTTCAGGGTAGAAGTTTGCTTCCTTATTAAGACTGTAACTATTTTTCCAGCCTGTGTATTTAGAAGTTTCCTTAATAAAAAAGAAATGCTTACAGGATGTTTTGTTGGTGTATGAGCCTGGGAATATGTCACAGTTTGCCACCTTCTGTTTTTGCCATTTGGAAAAGCTAATTTTGTTACTGGGTTTGCTTCTAGCAACTTGTAAGCAGCAGCTGCAGTGAGGTACAGTGAAGGGGCCCCTTCTGAAGGACTTCTGTGTGTTTTGAGAAGGTGGATTTATTTCCTATATCCAGTACTGCTTCTTTGCTGAGGGAAACTGTCCTATCCATTCCCAAACTCCACTCCTTTTTATTTTTTCCTGAGGGCATCTTATGTGCTTTTAAATGAGTTTCTAAAAGCCCCTGATTGTTGCCTAGTTAAGGACCGAGAGCTATAATCACTCAAACTGATTTCCCTGATTTAATGAGCAGTGCAAATCACTGACAGCTTCAGATGCTGCCAGGTTCTGAAATACAACTAACCCCTAAGTCCTTCATCAGCTTGGAACAACTCTGAAACACTGAAGTTCTTAGTGTGACCTGGTGCATAGGAGATGACTGAGCAGATGATAAGATTGGGCTGAGGCTGGACCTGGGGATCGTATATGAGCAGTAAATGGGGGGCTGGAGGGATGAGTGGATGTTAGGGTTAAACATTTCTACCGTGCAAGGTATGAGAGTCTGATACTTAGTTTTGCAGTAGGAGATAAAGGCATTTGTCTCCAGGACATGCATTTTCCTTCTAACCAAAACCAGATCATGGGGATGACAGGACAAGGTGTATTATTAATGGCAGCCCCACTAAGAGAGACAAGGTGTGGATGGAACCCATTTGGGGTGAGGGTTATGAAGAATCTTAAAACATTTGGAACTTTACTTGTGACTTTCCTGAATAAAATGATCTCAAAATAGGATCAGGCTGTCCTCAAAATGAACAGAGACATAGAATTTGTCTAATACTTTCATCCGTGACAACCAGAAGTTAGAATAGCTGAAATCTGTGAATGAAATGTTGATCTCTTCTTCTGTTGGGTCTCAGTGGACTGAAGGCAGATTTTAAATGCCATAACTGGGAATTGGATTTAGCCTTGTAAATCTAAATACAGGTAGCAAGGCAGCTCTCAGTCACCTTTGTTTAACAGTTAATCTCTGGTCACTAGTAATTAAGCATAAACAGCTGCTATCTCTCTGCTGGGAGATGTATTCAAGCACTTCTAAATATGTGGTGCTTTCAAACTTGCACCCAAATGTTGTGTCTCATTTCTATTGATGTTATTCATTAATGTGACCTTGGATGCCAAAATAACAATTCCTGGAAAAGCTAATGCTTCTGCATAATTAAATAAATTTAACTAAAAATGTACATTTCATAATCACTACAATGTTTCTCCTCTCAGCTATATTACTGGGAGTGGTTTTCTGTCCTATACTGGCACGTTGAGACACTGTCTCTCTTAGGATGGGGCAAAAAGGAGAAGAGGAGTAGGTCTTAGTTGTAATTCTGGTAATTTTTAAAATCTACATTCAGTTCATAACTGAATAAAATAATTCTGAACTTTCTAAAAAACATTGCATGAGAGACTATGGTATCTGGACATCCTGTTACTGAGGATAACTTCTTGGAATTCACACCTTTGTGATCTTACACTCCATTTCTTCTTGGCTATTTTGACCACACGTGTCTGCTGTGGTTGTGCAGAAAGGTTACGTGTGAAGTGATCCTTCATAATTCTTGATTTATGTCTCATAGACTTTATCAAGATGCTCTGCATGGAAACAAGACCTACTTCTATCACTGTTCATTTTAAAAATGCATATCTATTTCAAAAGGGGTTAGTTAGAAGTATGGGGAAATAGGTTGACAGAAGAGCTAACTAATTGTAGTGAGATTTATTTTCTATGTTAGTGAGGCTATTAATTGGTGTACGAGTGTTACAGGTTTAGATTGGTTTTTGGATTGGTCTCACCTTTCTGGCTTTCCAACACTGGTCCTTAGTTTTTGTCTTTGAATGCAAGTCTTTGTGAGCTTACAAAGAACTACATTTGCATTTGGGTGAGACAATACGGTGAGGCAGCAGGAGCTGATGAGCTAAATAACTTTAAATATCTAGATAGAGAGGCAAAAGTACTGCTTAAACGTATTGCTTAAGCTGCAGTAGTGCTTGGAGACGTGTATCTGGGACAGATTTTCCTCCAGCACTAGGTGCTGTTTAGGCACAAATGAAGGCATGGACCTTGACCTAAAAAGTTCATAAAACTGATTTGTCTGCATATTATTCAGACTATATTTAGCATTTCCTGGGCATGCACAAACAACAACTCTTAGCTTGCGCTGTTTCCAGCCTAAGGCTTTGCAAGCAAACAGGCTGGGGTGAGTAAGACCTGTATATGTGAATTAGCAAAACTCCCTGTAACTCCCTGTCTGTCAGCAAAGGGATTTTAAGGTCATTTTCAAATTGCTGCCCGTATAACAGCCCATATAAAGCTGTTTTGGAATTCCAGAGGGATTCTGCAGAACTCAGATTTTTATTTCCTTCCTGTCATGATGTGGGGGTGGTCCCTCTAAAACCCTAGTGATGGGCTGCCTAAGTTAACTTCTTTTATGACAATTATTTCAGGCTGTATTGTTGGGTTATTATATCTTTGGTGGAAACAGGGACCCTGTCAGTCTTCCTAAATGTTTTTTCAAAGGCAGTAGGATTTGGACTATTTTGTTGTAACACTCCAGTATGATATACCAAGAGCTGTATCCCTGCTACTTCTCTTTTTAAGAGAGGTAGGTGGGGGCAGACTGAAGTATGAAGGATATCATATTCAGTATTATGTCATTGCATAGTTACAGAAATATTAAATAATTGAAAACACTCTGAAGGGCGCTTCTGCAGCTTGGAAATAGAGCTGAATATAAACAGATCTTACCACCTAACCCCAATCCAATGTTTCTTTGTAGATCACTTAGACATACTGCTAAAAACGGAGTGGGAATGACTCTTCTGCTGGGGACAGTGGGTCCCTCTGCACAAAACCTTTATAACAATAGGGTTCTCTTTTCTTCATGTACTAAGTGCAGTTGATGCATGCCAGCACCATGCCCTGCATTGCAACTTACTGAATACAGGGAGTATGCAAGCCAGCACTGGAAGTACTTGTGGAAACAGGAATTGCTTGAGCAGTTGCCCTCTGTGAGCTTGGCATTTTCCCAGCTAAAAACCATAGCCACAGCTGGAATGGAGTTAACATAGACATTGTGTTCATTGTTTCTTTATGTGCCTGCATCGTGTGGTTTTGACTTGGAAAGTTATACATAATGTCACTTGAATAGATAATTCCATTTTCTTCTGTATTTTGAGCTGCTGCACCTGAAAAGATGATCGCGGGAGAGGATAGTCTGTAAAAGACAGCATAGATGTGATGAATTTGGAGCCAGTCAGTCTCAGGTGTAGGTAAAGTGGTTGGTCAGTTACAGCTTCTCACCTTTCCTGTGGCACCTCTGGATGGGTGGTTTAGCTCTGAAGCATTTGAGCCAACAACTAAATGCCAAAATAGTGTTTGCCCAAAGTTGCTTGAAGGAATGAAGGTTCCTTCTGAAGAGGAGGCCAGGCAGGTAATGCATTTCACGGTGTAGCAGGGCAGCCTCTTGCCAAGGAGCGAGCTGTGCATCGCCTCACTAGGGCTGTTTTACAGGACCTGAGGCATGCAGCTGGATGCTCTGAATCTGGGCTGCTGCTGTGCTGGTTGTGTGATCACCTGTGCGGTGGAGAACTGAGTGTGAAACAGAGCCGTGGTGGCTTCCTGAACCCATACAGCCTTGGAAGGCGATGACTGAGAGAAACAATCTTCAGCCCACCTTAATCCCTCTGGGATCACTGCTCTCCATGCTGGAAAGGCACGCACAGGCTGTGTTGCTGGAGCAGGTTTCTTGGCACAGCTTGCCACCAGGTGCTCGTTAGCCTCTTGTAGAAGCAGCAGGTGCCACAGCTCCCTGCCTCCTTCTGACAAGCGAGTTGCCTTAGCAAGAATCGTTGTGGCCAGATCTGGAGAACTGTCTGTTGTAGCTCTTACTTAAGCAGAAGGAATGAGTAAAGACTGAAAGGGCTGCTTTTGAAAAGGAAAGCTAGAACCTATACCTGGGGAGGGCTGAGGTGAAAATCAAAGGGTGGAGGGAGCCGGAGAAGAAACATCTTGGGGAAGAGTAGTGAGAAATGAAAGAGTGGGGAAGAAAAAGCAAAGGTCAGGAACAGTGCTAGTCCTGAAGGTGTACATTTGGCTGTTACTGAATGAACAGGAAGGTACTGAACAAATAGTAATTAAAATCCCAGCTGCTATGTAAATGCCAGATTATAGCTGTGATCTTTTTGAAGACTGTCCTTTGATGTGAGTGGGAGCCTGTATACTACCCTTGGGAATGCTTAAGTCTAAATATATGCTCAAAAGCACAAGAGTTCCTTACCTCTTCTTGGCATGAGTCGATGTCCCTTTGACGCGTACCAGCAGCACCCTGAGGTTTCTAAGAGGATGAGCATAGCTGGAATCAGTGTTCCCAGTACGGTAACTTTTTTCCTACATATCAGGGTGTTCCACCAATGCTCCTGCCCAGGAGCTCCAATTTTTCTGTATTTGTAACCTGATATGGGATCGAGCATCTTGCTTACTCCTGAAAATGTGGGCATGAAATCACATGGGGGAAATCATGCTCTCGAGTGGGCAGCAAATATTTCACACTCCTGTTGGAGACTAACTGAAGTATCCTCAGGTAGATGCGGTGGGTAGGGTGTTATGTGCATCCTCAGGTAGGCAGGGTGGGTAGGGTGTGGTGGGCAAGGGAAAAAAGCTATTGACAACTTATTTGCTGAGCACATCCCCATAGTTCTGTTCCTATAGCAACCCCAATGTGGAATGTGTTGCTAGAAAAACATTAGTTACTATAGAAACAACTTTCCTGTAAGTGAAAGTTTACTTTGTAACACATGATACCTAATATTAGTTTTTTTAAGTTAAACCGCCCACGTGTGTGTTGAAATCAATAAACAGATCATTGTACTCAAGGCTGCAGAGCTGGAGATGTACAGAACTTACATGGCTTCCCTAAGCCCATCTGCTTGGCTCTGACCAAGAGCAGATCGGCTTCTGGGTAGCAATTAAGACAACAGAAATGTTAGATTATGCGCAGCACAAGGGACTCCTGAAATAGCCGTATGGAAAGCGGACTGTCTTCTGGTTTTGCAGATTTGAATTTTTATGTTATTAGAGAAAAAAAGCAAATATGAACTTGAGTAACTAGGCTGTATCGCTTAGACTTATCCTAATGACCATCGGGACTTTAAAACGGGGGGAAGGATTTGGACTCTTCCTGAGGTCACTTTCAGGAATTCTCTTTCTAAAAGTAATGCTTACATCTGCTCCTTGGTGTTCTGCTCTACTGCATCAAGCACCAACGCTGCTTACAACCCTAAAGCAGTGGGGGTACCGAGAAATGGCCAATGTGTGACTTGAAAAGAGTGAGAAGTACTTCAGCAGTACTGCTGGGCTCTTTGCCTCTGCTTTGGGATCTCTCCCCCATGCTTTTGCTGCTAAAGCCTGGTCTGTGCTTTCTGCTTTGTCAGCCCGTGAGCCTCAGCCGTGTGGCTCTGGCAGTGAAAACCTCGGCGGAGATGTAGCAGCTCTGGCAGCCCAATCCTTTGGGTAGCACCCAAGGGACCAGCCTGTCCCATCATCGTTTCTCCAGGGTAAGCTGAGCTTCTCCAGGGTCTGCTGGCCAGCGATGGCCCCGGCGAGGTGGGGAGAAGGCCGTTGTTGTCATGGGAGCACGTTTTGAGTGATGAGCTGACTTCCTTTGCTAGGCAGTTTATTGTGTTATAAAGTGCCGACAGCAAAGCACAGTGGTGGAGTTTTAAATGTCACCAAGGTAACGATCATCAGTCACCTCATTACAATTTCACATATAGATCGCTCCTCTTGCAAATACCAGACTTTCTTGTTCAAAAATGGTGCAGGATTCAAGGCTGTTCCTGAGCTGGAGAATCAGAAGATTCTTCTGTTATTCTTCAGGCTTCGCTGTGTACATGGGGCTAATGCTGCTCTGAGTTACTGGCATGAGTCTGCTGCTGGGGATTTAATGTAAAGGATTTCCTGCCTTTTGTGCTCTTAATTGCTAGCTGCTTTTGAGAGCTGCATTACATTTGCAGATAATGAAACTATATTAACGGGTTAGCAATAATAAAAGAACAATTTCCTATCATTTCTACACTTAGAGCCCTGTTAGTGAATCACTGCTTTACAAACCAGCCCCACACCTCCTCCTGTGAAATGAGTACTGCTAAATATTGTTGTCACTTTTATGGTTGAGTACACCAGGCTTGAGAAAAGAAGAGGTGCCTGCCTGTACAGCAGCTGCAGGTATAGGAAGCTGTTGTAAGTGCTATATGTGCCTTGTTTAGAGAGTCTGAGGCCTTTGAGAAGAGCTTGACACCTATTAAATGTGTAGGATTTAAGTAGGGTGTGGGAAACCCCGTCTCATTTTATCTCTGTAAACTAGCTGAAATGTGGAAAAGCTTTTTAATTTTGTTTTATTGTACTTTCAGTTCCTGTTAAAGTCCTCCAAAAAACAGTCTTGCTTCAGAAATTTCTCAAAACTCCTGTTTCAGGTTTGTCACCTTCTTTCTAGCCTGGAAGCTTTCCATTTGGGAAGGTGTTTAAGGACCATATGTTGCTTGTCCCTGGTGTAGGGACAGATCTGTTTACAAGCACAGCGAGGAGCTGGGGAAGGAAGGGTGCAAAGGCTTCTTCAGGGGACAGAGGAGACCGGAGCTGGAAGGCAAGGAGAAAGGAATGAAGAGACTGAGGAGATATTCAAGGAACAGCCTGTTTCTGGAATAAGTGCTCCTCCTGAAGGTTCATACCTTTCCAGCACCCGCTGCTAGCTGTCTGTACACAAAGCCTTGAATTACCTCATTCCTGAATGAATGAAAGAAATGACATCTCATGTGGGGTTTCGGGATGCGTGTTTTTAGGTTTCTTTCCATCAGGTGACTTATACATGTGTGCTTTAGGCCATTGGGGATTTTTGTCTTTAGAAACTGGTAAAGATTACAGTTTATGTAATTCCACCACCCTGATATTTTTAACTTAAATGCTGCAATTGTGAAACTCAGTGCTGCTTTGGGGTTTTTAGCTATTCTACAGTATGTGCCAGCTCTGCTTAATCGCTCTCTTATGCTGTCTGATCACCTGCAAAGTCCTTGACGTGCAGAGCCCAAGGAGGCCAGGAGGACCTGGCATGAAGCTGGCCTGAGGGGAGCAAGGTGTGCGCCTCCTTGTCAGCCTGACAGCAGATCAGGCAGCCTTCCTCGAAGGGATTCAAAGTCCAAAGGATTAGATTGGCCTCCTGTTTTCTGAAGGAATCTGAAACTTGGAATAGAAATGCGAACACACAAGCTGTTGTTTCTGGACTCCTATAATAGCCTCGTTCTGAGTGCTGCAGGAGTTTTCCTTCAAGCACATTTGTGTGGTGCAACTGTGGCATCAAGTGATTGGCGGGATCCATCTGCCCGTCCTCTGTGTGGGGCCCGGGGGACCGGATAAAAACAAGATCTGTTAATTTGGTGTAAGGAAAATATCATCTTCCTACTGGTTCTGGTGTATTCCCAGCCCAAGAGTTTCGCTTAACTCTTCCTTCCCTGCTCTGGGAGGGAATGCAGAGGACAAAAGGGACTTGCTCTGCTTGCTTTACAGGAGCAGAGCCTGTTGGACTTCTCCCACCTCTTTAGTGCTTCCCTGGGAGGAGATCTAGGGAGATGCAGCCATAACAGGGGAAGCTGCGAAGGTGCAAGGGGTAGCATTGCAGTTTGTGGTCTTGTTTCTGCTTTGGCAGCATGGTGCCATGCTATGAAGTTAAGGTGAACCAAGCTGGACCACTTCGCAACCTGCCACTTGGCCAGTTTCTGCGTAGTCCCACATTCTTTCTGTGACTTCATGCTGGGGTCACGGGGGCTGGGACCATCTGTGCAGGCTGTGCCGTTTGCTCTTTGGTCAGACCCACAAACTGCTGCCTCCTTCTATGCATCTTTCAAAGACGCGTAGGAAACCCACGATTAGTCTTTGGATTTTTATTGCCATCCTCGGTGGCACAATCCCGAAGGAATGAAGGACTGTGTCTAACAGGCATATAAAGAAGGGATGATAAGTAGTACTTCACTGAGCCAGTGGCCGCCAGGATGAGCAGAGCTGCTGGCACAGACTTCCTGCTCTGCTGCTTTTAACTCACAGATTTCTGGTTTGGCTTTCCAAATGTCCTTGCTAGTTGATGGCTTTTCTTCATCCAGAACCTGAAATATGTTTGTGCTAGAAAATCTCTCTGGAAGTTACTCATTTGTGAAACCTCCTGGAGGCAAGGGTTCACCAAAGGTAAAGAATCATCTTGGAGCTCACTTGATCTAATGGGTGGGTGGAAGGCATTTCTGGAGCCAGTATTTCAAACCTTTTGTGTTCTGGTTCATGGAAGTTTGCCATGTTCTAGGAATTTGATTGAAGATCTGGGGGTAAATTCCAGTATTGTCCCATTAATATCCTTAAAAAAGGGAAAGGAGTAAGAAGCCATGTTTTTCTGTGATGGTAACTTAAGGACAGACTGTTCTAATTTGGGTACCATAAATTATACCCATGAATAAGCATGTCCTGATTCTTCAGAGGTGCTGAACACTCACAATTGTATTGACTTCAGTGGAAACTGGAATGAGCCCAGTGCATGCTTTGGATGAATCACGTTACATAACAGAAAAATGATGGTAATTTATGTTCAGCGCTGTGATGAAAGGTTCTTGAACTCTCTTTTTGCAGTTTGAAAGATGGAAAAGTCTGGAGACTTGTGCTGAGACTTTTAATTATGAACCCTTGAACCCGCACAGGACTTCTCATGCGCTGTTCCAGGACACCTGCCCGCGTTAGCTTTCACCTAGCTCAGTGCTGGGCCACTTTCAGAGCACGATGCTACCTTGTGTGGCTTAATGCCAGCAAAGTGTTGGATGCCCATGGCTCTCGGGAAGCTGGGGATGTTTGGCAGCTTGCTGCATCAGAATCTGGAAATCTTCTTGGCACAAGAGGTGTCTGTGGCATTTGAACACACTTGGTGCTGCTGGCAAGGTGTGTGCAGGTGGCCAACAGCCTTACTTACTGCTTTGCACCTGCAAAGCACAGATGTGAGCATGTGAACACGAACAGAGGCTGGGAACACGATGTCTTCAGCCCTTTATTGTGTAAATCAGGGATGCTCTCTCCAGGCTGCTCTGGTGCAGTAGCTCCTGCCTCGTGTCCTGTGCCTGCCATTAGGAGGAGTGGGCAACGTGTGTGATAACCCTGCATTCCCTTGGTCCCCCCCGAGCTGTTTGCTTTTAGCAAGGGTGCAGGGAACATTGAGTGCAAACTTAAAAATAGAAATAAAATGAAGGGAGGGAAAGCAATCAGAACACCTAAAATCCCGCACTATCTTTAATCGTAAGTGGGAAAAAAATGTATTGAGTGTTGTTTGATCACAATCTAAACACAGCCTAAACAACCCTTTGAATTTGTAAATGACATGCGATAGAGGTATTTTTAGCTCATGTTGCTCAGATCCTGAGGAGGATTTTTTGTGTTTTAGCTTATCACATTTCTTGCATAATAAGCTCTAGTTTTCCACAGCAGTTTAATTTGCTGTGAGCCTATTCTGTATGCAAATGACTTATCTTTTGTGTTCTCCAGTGGCAGGATTTTCTGTACTCAGGGGTGGCTTTAAGGTTAAAAAAACAAAAAACTTTACTAGAGGGCAAGAATGTAATCTCTTCATTTACCCTGGTTGTCTTTCACCGGCATGTGTTTTTATCAGTTTTGCTTATGGCTTTCTCTTATCTCAGGTTGAAGTTGAAATGAAAATGTGGCAACGACATTTCTAGGGATTGCCAAAAAGCCAAGCCAGTGTTCGCTACCCTTCGATGCGAGGCACCTGTCTTTCACCATACTGGCAACAGGGCTGCATTCAGTGGAGGGTACATTTTCCTGATTTTGCCAAAGAAGGGCTTATTGGCACATGAACCAAGGCCCTGTTCCTATATTAGCACTTGTTTGACTTGGGTTTTGTCACTTGCAAATGAATTTAGGACTCAGGGCCATGGCTCTTGGACAGCCTCAGAGGATGTGTACAGTTCTTGCATGAAGGGAGGGCTGGAGGGAGGCCACAGTGAATTTCTGAGGGGTTTACCAAACAAACTGGTGCTCAGTTTTTGGTTTACAACAAAAAAGAAATAATTACCTTCTTTAGGGGCCAACTGTCCAGACGATTCTGTGTCCCAGCCCCAGATGGTCTGTGGTGGAAGCACTCGAGACCCATGTGCTGGGGAGGAGAGTCGCTCTTTCAGGTGATTGGGAGGGAGCAGAAGAGCCTGGGAGAGGCTGGGGAGGCCAAGCAGACTTGAAGAGAAAGGAAAAGGAAAAACTGAGGAAGAAGAGATGGAGACATAGGCAATCTTGAGGGGAAAAGGTGTGGGTTGCTTTCCTCAGCCATCCTCTGCTTCAGCCAAGGTCTTCTCCCACCTGTGCAGATCTACACGTGTTCACTGTAACGCTGATGTGTGCAAACGACTGCCACGCATGGCGTGCCCTCAGCCCTCTCCTCCTTGTCAGCTGCCTCTTGCCTGCTTCCTGCCAAAGGAGCTGGGACCGCTCAGCAGTGAGCAGGCTGCAGCTTGGAGGCACAGCCGTGGCAGGCTGTGACTTCTACTTCTCATTTAGACCAAGAGCATACGGTTGTGGGCCAGTGACAGGGAGAGAAATCCATCTCTGGGTAACTGAGGAACACTAAATCTGTAAATACAAAGAGTGAATGTGCTCTCTGGGCTGCTCTGTACCGACATCTGAAAGTAAATGGGCATGCTGCAATACGCAGAGTGGGAATCCTGCATTTTGACGCTTAATTAAATTCTCCACTCTTTTTAAATATAAGTACAACAAACTATTCACAGGAATTGATTCTTCCTCATTCTTAAAGATTAGTCCCAGCAGAGGTCTGCTGAAATTGGCCAGATTGATTGCATAATAAATTTTAGAGTCCTCAGCACTTTCAGTGCAAACGGGAGCACCTAGAGAATCGCAGGCTGGTTAATTACAGACATGGCTAGAAGCAGGCTGTGTGCGGCAGCTCAGCACAGCACTGACTTCAGCCTGGGTTTTCTTTACCTGCCTGGTACTGTCCATTTGACATTTTGGGATCTCTGCCATCTCCTCAATTTATATAGTTGTCATAGGAACTATTTCCTAAGCTGTGTTCTGATTTGTTCCATGAGGCACTTTATTGTGTTATAAAGTGTTGACAGCAAAGCACAGCAATAGATTTTTAAATGTCACCAAGGTAACTACTGGCATTCAATTACAGTTTCAGATAAAGATGAATCCTTTCTGCAAATGTGACTGTGACAGTCGAAAAATGTGCTGGAGATGAAGGTGTCTTGTGATACAGGAAGATTTCTCTTGCTACGTTGTGGGGTTAACTGTGCCCATTCTGATTTTTGGAAAGGCAAATGTAGCATGGCTTGTTGTCTCTGTTCTTCAGGAATGGAGCATTGTCTCTATTGTCGATTGTCTATCGAGACATTGGATCACTTGGTATCCTATGTTTTTAATTTCTCTTCCATAAATGAGCCTGTCACTGTATGGATAACAAGCCCAGGGCTTCTCAGACACCCTGTAATACCCAAAGCAACTCTGCTGTAAGTGGCATTTCTCTGTCTCACATGAATATCCCAGATATCAGGGCAGGTAAATCTCTTGAATTCTTGGATTGATCTTGTCTGCAAATCTCTTGAATTCTTGGATTGATCTTTGCCTCATTCTTACTGAGCATGTTGTGTGCTAAGGCTTGTGGGGATGAGGGAGAGTGAAAGCTTGGTTGTGGACAGTTTGATTGAAAGTCTGCATCTTAGCGGATGGCTTGGAGAGAACTGGAGTGAGTGAAAGTACTTCTCCGGGGGGGAGGTGGTGAGTGTGGGATCTGGGGGGTAGTGGGGAGAGAAAACGTACCGGTAAGAGTCTAGCAGGAAAGAAAGAGGTGGGCATGTAGATAGGTGTAATTTGGTAATGGAGATTGTGCTCTTAATGCTGGGCTTGGCAGTGTGCGAGAGCTGCTCTGAGGCTGTGTGCAGGCCATAGGCCCTGAAGACAGGAGGCTTCCTGCAGGCAGCTGAATGCTGAAGACACGACCCTTAAATCAGCTAAATAAAGCTCTTGTGTGGCTTTGAGGTGGTGTAGCCACAATGAGGGCATCTTCCAAGACTGGCTGCCTCAAAAATACCTAATGGCAGGCAGCGCTGCTCTGATAATTGCTTCTGACTGATTTGCTTCCCCCTGTTATTTAACATCCATTAGGACTCAACATCTTTCCACAAAGAGCAGTGATAATCACTTGGTATCATTAAACTAAAACTTAAGCACACATTCATCTTTCCTCTCTGACCAAGAACCGTCTTTACCCTCACAATAACCCACCTTATCTAGTTTCTTTATTTGAAATTTCACATTAAAGGTGAAAAGTACAGAGCATGACAATATCATCTGAGGAAAGCAATTATATTTTAAGGTGAAGTGGTTTATGAACAGCATCCTGATTGCTTGGCAGAGATAAAAATAGCTGACTGGTTAAATAGTTTATCAGCATGTGGAGACCTGGGAGCAATGCGTTTTTACTGTTGCCTAAGAATTGCATGCCAAACACTGCCCTGGCATCGGAATTATAGTGCAGGGGGAGCAGGTGGCTCCTGCAAGAGAAAGTGCCCATAATTAAGTGGGTGGAGTAATATATTCCTGTCCAAAGCAGTGTGAAACCCTTTTACAACTTAATTTACCAGGGTAAGTTAGTAGGGGTCAAACTTCAGACACATATGTGTGCATGAAGTAAACCCAGTCGTGGGCATAACCGTGAGCCTGGGCAACCCAACAGCTAAGTGACAGCTGCCTCTGTCATCCACAGATAGCAATGTACCTGCACGTGTGCACGTTCCTCCTGGCAGCTGGTTTTCAGGAGGACAAAAGGTTCCCTGAGCAGCTTTGGCCCAGGCTCAGCCCTGTCCTGCCCTCGGGGCAGGGAGACTCCAAGGACATCCTCCCAGGGTCGGTCTCAGGCTTGTCTTAGGGTCAGAGCTGCTGTTGGGCACAACTCAGAGGGGGCAGAGCCTGCTGGTTAAGAGGAATTTTGGTTCTCTGAATAAATTAAGAGGATTTGTTAGCATACTCTACCATAAAAAGATGTTATAAACTGCTTCATGTTCTAGGCAGCTGAACAATGTTTTCTGGGCCTGTTCCGCTGCAAGGCACACATGTCTACCTGCTGCTCTGCAGGGAACAGTTTCATCTCTAAGGCTTTTTGTGTCGAATACAAGGAAGACTGGTTGTCGGCGTCAGGCATACTGCCTGCTTGGCTAAGTCATTGGGACAAGCTGTGCTCCCCCCCTCCAAAAATAAAAACAAAACAAATGTGAAACTGCCTAACGTAAAAGGGTAAGATGGGCAAACCACAAAGACGTACAGAGCAGTTGTTCTCACTTGCCACGTAACATGAAATCCAAACAAAGGACTTGGATTTCTGAGGGCTTTGCCATGTAAGGGGCACAGTGCAGATGCAGTGCTTCCTGCCAGGACAGTTTTGTTTATTTTCCTTTCTTGTAACATGAATTTTTCTCCTTGTTTTCAAGGTGGCTTTTTGAAATCATCATAATTCCCCCTCCCTTTCATCATCAGTCTGTATGCAAAGAGAATATTTCTCCCTTTTAATGCATCTGTTTCTATCTTCCCTCTTTTGTTTTCCCTCCCGGGCACGCTCTTGTTTGGATTTCAGCTCTTCAGAGAATACAGTACTGGGGGCACTGCCCTCCTCAGAGGTCTCCACATCACTGGATTCTTTCCCTGGAAAAAAACAATTACTAAATATTTTTTGCTGCTTTTTTTTTTAGGACATAATAGGGGACATGTGTCAGTGGAAGAATCCTTTCTGAAAGGGTACTGTCACTGTACATCTAATACGTGTATGTGATTGCACTTCTTGGCTGGTCCAAGATCCAGCAACTATGCAAAGAACTTATGCAGCTATACATACAGCAGCTAACTCTCTCCTTTTGCCATGGTGTTAGAGGAAACAAACTCTTTATATGTTGTTATTAAGAGTTTAATGGCAGGAACGCCGTTTCTAAGTGAACTGCTGTGTGGCAAACACCTGGTTAGCTCACATGGACGCGGTGTCTTACGAGTTCCATCTTAGGAGGGTCAGCTGAGTTTTATTTTTTTTCCTACAGAGAAGTGACTAGGTGACTAAGCTGCTGGTACTTTCGGTAACACTATGAGGTCATCACTTGATTACAGTAAATTGATGATTATGAGTTTTAATTTTGTCCGTAGAAGGGACTGACTGCACTGTATATCAGCATAAGTTCTCAGAGGCAACCCCATTACACTTAGATTGTCTTGTTCCTGACAGTGTTTAGCCTTAAGGGAAACAATATTATAGAAAAGGCATTAAAGGAGGACTGAGATGAATTAAGGACTGAAACGAGGTATCCGTGTGAAGCCAGAGTTTTTGTATCGTTTAAATGCATTTCTTTCAGTTTTAATATATTCACATCTAGGTATTTTTCTAATATGGTGAAATGTTTCTAGTGAGAAAGGATGGAAATGGCTTTATTTCCGATTTCTCTCACTTCTGCCTCTAGGTAAATTCTCATGAGGTTATATCTGACAATTTCTGAAACTTAGTTCAACAGCTCTTTGGGGTATTTGCTGTTCTGAACTTGTTCAGAAGCTGTTAGTTTTGAAGCAATCCAAGCAGGGACACAGCAGAGAAGAAAGCAGATGGGAGGATCTTCTGAGTGTGTTTTTTCTGCTGTTTAAGAAATGCAGTGATATAGTAGTAATGGTTTGCATTTTGCTTTTGGAGATAAACATCTAAACTAGCGATTCACTGATTTAGCCTGTAAATTTACACCTCATGAAACAGAAGTCTTGAACACTGAAGCAGTCCAGTCCTCTGAGAATTTGTTCTCAAAATATGCAATTCTTAAACTCCTGCAGACAAAGCTCTGCAGACTGCTGGTGAGCTGAAGCCTGTGGTTTCAGAGGTGCCAGGTCATGCAAAATTCTTGTCCTTTTGGGTCTAGTGTCTATGCAGTCATGTTTAATCTTTACTTGACTCTTAGGCTGTGCATACACTTCAGAATGATTATCATCTTTCTACGCTGCTCAGCCCAGATGAATATCTTCTATTAAAGCATCCTCTGGGTTATGCATGTTTACTATATAATTATTTACAATGCTGAGATTAGATGATCTCAGCTGGACTGAGAGAAGCCAGTTTGGCCAAACAGCTGTCTACGCTGATAGTTGCTCAAATGACTACTTAAACTGAAAAGGAGCTGTCATGTACTTAACCTGTATTAAGGTAGGCTGTCTTTTTTAGGGTCACACACTGCCAGAGTGTTAGTGTTCCTGAAGAGTAGAAACTGTCATTCAGCTTCATAGGAAACCTGTAATGTGTCTGTGTGATAACTAACCAGGAAAAGCTGCCCTTTTTTAGGTAGCTGAATATTGAGAAACTCTGTATACAAGGAGGTAAGAATAGGTATTTTAACTACTACTCTTTCTGGCTTCTTGGTTAGTTTGATCTCTGAACTGACACAAACCAGATGCTGTTCACCAGTTAGAGAAGCTCTAGAGGAGGTCCTGATGTGACTCTTGCAGTGTTATTGTCATCAGTTTTCCTCTTCTCTTCTGATCATCATGCATGGTGGTGCCTCTGTCCCCAGATGGGAGATTCAGAAGGAGCAGCAGAAATGGCTACAAAAGACCTGATGGCTGGATTGTGTGGCTGGGAGGACACTTGCAAACTCTGATGCTTGTAGAGGAGAGCTTAATTTTCTCATAGAAAATGACCATTGTGCACAAATAAGGTCTGAACCAGGACCTCTCATCTGAGAGGTGAACTTGGGCCAATGCCTGCAAGCAAACAGAACTTCCTAGAAATAACTCCTACACAGATGGGGCTCCGTGTGCATGCTTTTCCTTGTCTTTGTCTCCCATTCACATCCTAATTTGGAAACCAGATTGAGCTGGAAGCTAAAACACTGAGTTTATCACCACAAACATGAATGGAATGGCTCTATTTTTCTTTTTGCATAGTCTTTGCCTGGTTTTTGTTCTGAATAAGAAAAACAAGAGTAGGTAAAAATATGAATCAAGTTTTAAACAAGCAAATGTAGTCATTAAAATGAATGCTGAAGGTCTTAATTAGTAGCATATTAGTATGCTCTGAGCACCAGAAGTTCTGCAGAGCTGTTTGTCTGGCTGAATTACCTGTATTTACTACTAATTAATGAAACATTACAATCATTAATGCTCTTTGCAGTGTCTTTATAGGGAAGTTAATTCTGTAAGGACTATTACTGCTGAACTAAACTTTGGTGCTTGAATAAGAACTCTTGCATGGGAGGCCTCTGGAGTTATTTCACTGGTGATGATAGGAGCTGAGCTTTCTGTCCCGTTGGTAGGATGGGGAGGCTGTGTACTACACCTTGTTTTCTTGTAATATTTTCATAAATGTCTTTATTATTTGGAAAGCATCTGCCATCCAGAACACCTGTATTAAACAGAGCAGAGTCTGTCAGAAGGAAAGCAGAAGCTTGTGTCTAACACGAGATGAAATCATACTCATTTTGAGCTGTCTAGACAAGAGTTTGGTTGTGTTTAAAAATGGGTTTGTCAGTTAAAACTTTCATCCTCAAACTCTTTAAAACCAAGAAGCCATTCTTGAGAGCAATTTTTTGTACCGAATTTGTTAGCTTAACCTCTAATGAACTGGGTGATTTATAGTATAAATGAAGATTGTATGGGTTCTCATTCGTCTGGGGTTTGAAGTATTTTTTATAGTGGCATGAGTGTCCATTAAAGACTGATACTGGAGATTATTTGGTCTGGTTTAGTCTTATTTGGTCTCTGGAGAAGATTGTGTAGTTATAGTTCCTTGATCCTTTCCTCCAGGCAATGCCAGTCTCTAAAGGGTGCGTGAAGCTTCAGAAATGAAGCTGTTGGTTGTAGTGAAGTTCAGCATGAAAGGAAGGTGCATTAACAGTATTTGGAATAACTTTGTAATACTGAAAGATTGGGCTACTGCTGGTAAAAGTTGGCATTTTCCCTGTCTTCTCCATCAGAATTAGAGGTAGAAAAAAAAATCCTGCTGTCTTAATTTGTCCATTAAGCTCATAAAGTTTCTCTTCTGAATCTTAAATGATCTGGACAGTATCAGTCTGCAACTCAGTCTCACGTGTGCATTAAGATGTCAGAGTAACATGGAAGAGATCATCTTATTATCGCTGGAAGTGTTTTACTTCTGAAAGCTCACTGCAACCCTGCTGCTACAATACAGCCTTTGTGTTACCTCCAGGCGCCCAAAGCACAGCATCCAGCTCCGTGGCTGAGGGAGCAGCACCTCCGTCTGTCCTGATCTCTGCACTCCTAGTCAGTGGCTCAGCAGGTGTCTTATTTAAGAAATAAAACAGAATATGAAAAGAATCCCATCTATTACTTTATCACATCTCCCACATATCACACTGAAGATGTGCTGCTCATCTCAGTCTAGTTGGCTTTGAATGGCAGGTAATAAAAGTTTGCTTTCATGTGGAGGAAGTGATTAAAAACAATACTTCTGGTGGAGTTTGCAGAAAGGGACAGGTTGTCCATTGTGCTGCTTTCAAAACATTTGTGAATCAACACTGATGAGTAAATAGATGGGAATGAAACCCCTGTGTGTTTATAGTTGGTGGCCACCTGTTCTAGCTGTGCATTGGCAGTGTGATAAAGTGGGCAGAGTCGACAGGAGGACGCCACTGGTGTGCCCTTCTTCCCCAAAGATCACATCTGCAGGGATGGGGGGGTTCTGGCTTCCAATGTCACCTGCACCCGGTACCAGCACTGCATTGCTCATCTCATGAACTCTGTCATAGTGAGTCCCTTGGATGTTCACCTGGGCTGTGACTTGTGATTATTGTCCCAGGTGATCAGTGCTCCTTCACGGTGAGTGTGCTGTGCTGCTGGAAGCACGGGGGGCAGAGCCCACGCTGCCGTCCTGTTCACGTCTGTGCTGAGCTGCAGCGTGGTGTGAGCCTGTAAGAGAAGCCCTGCTAAGTGTCCTTGTGGTGCGGATCTGTATGTGCACGGTGCACAGCAAACGCTTCGGTCTGAGAGCTTGGCTAACTGGTAAGTGACCTCAAATTCTAAGAAGCTGCAGGCAGCCTCAAGTGAGTGCCCAACGGGGCTGACACTGACATGAAGGGTGCACTTGTCACAGCCGGGCCCTGCAGTTTGCCCCAGGCTACCCACAGGGCTAATGACCAGCATTAGAAAGGAGGAGTCTGTGCTTGGGTACTGGTGAACAGTACAGCTCCGGCCAAGAAAAGAGGGGCAATCAGCAACAATTACATGCCGGAGTCCGTGTGCTCTTTGCTCTGCATGTCTAGTGATGTTTTTCTCAATGTTTTTCTCACGTGTTTGCCACCACCCCGCTGAGTGAGGCGGCGTGCTGGATACTGCGTGGTGCTGGGGACCCAAGGGTGCTGCAGGACCCCTGCCTGCCACCAGCCCTGCTACCAGAGGGCCTGGACCACAGGGTGTGCTGTGAAAAAGCAGCAGCTTTAAAGGAGATGGGGAGGGAGAAGAAAGTTTTTTCTAAAGGTCAGCGAAACCTACAGAGCACTTAGAAGCTGAGGAAATTATAGCCTTGGTCTCTCAGTAGTGGGCTTTGCAAGGGGAGGGAAAGAACAAAGGCGTGTTAAAATGTGCTCCAACGAGAAGTCTTTTAAACATTGCTATTAGAAGCTATTAGGAGGATTTCTTTGGGGATAAATGAGAGGCAGCACTTTGGCGTGGAATGTTCCTTACTTTTAACATGTTAAATGGTCTCCTTGATTATATGGGCTCGCTTGGCAGTTACTGGAACTGCACATTAACTCCTACAGTAACCGGTGCTGCCTGCAGGTTAGATAACACGAAGGCTGCATCTGTGAGCCTGCCGAGAACTTGCATTTCTCATTTTCATCCACCTGCAAAAAGCTGATGTGATTGCATGTTAGGTGCTGGATAGAGAGTTAACATCGCTGAATATCGTTACGGTGTAAAGATACTGTCTTCCTCTTAGGATTTACACAACTGTAAGAATTTTTCCCCGAGGTATTCAGTACAATGGGTTCCTGATTCTTACTTCAATAGTAAGAATGAAAATTATGCAGAATTATGTTAAAAGTAAATTTCCTATCTGTGAGTTGCACAATATTATTAGACTTGATTCTGGAAACATAATAGCACCAAAGAGATCAAACTTTTACTACAGGGAACTGCAGCTAAAACATTTGTAAACCTCAAAACCAATAATATGAGTAAAAGCTTGTTTTCTTCAGCAGCAAGTATATTTGCAAGCGGAGAATAATGCTCCATCTCAGGGCAGAAGCTCTTCACGGCAGCATTTGTGCTTTCACTCTAATCCGTTTTCTTAAGGTTCTGCCACTGGTTTCAAAATCTCCCATTACTTTAGGGTCCTCAGGTCCTTCCTGCCATTTGTACAGGCTTAACCTTGGCAGCACTGAGACATGAAATCTTTAAGATACACAATAAACACGGAAGCATAAAATATATTGCAGGTTCCTCCTTCCTTGCAGGGAATGGTTTCTACAGCATCTTCTGCATAGGATCTCAGGGGTGCAGTTCTGTGCTAAAGCCCCCTGCAATGCTACTGCTGTGCTTCGATTCTTTGGATGTTCCAGTCCGTGGCTCCTGGCTGTAAATATAATTCACAATAAAAGTAATGACCATAAGGTGGAATATAACTTAGTACCCTTGTTATTAGTTTTCAAGGTAAAGGCATTAAAAGGAACTCTTAACTTCCAGTTTTTTTCCTCTTACGTAAGGAGCTTCTCCTGAATTGGCAATGTTTCTGTATTTGTACGTGGGGTGTTATGGTCTAATATCTGCTCTGAGTTTCTTCAGTGGCATTGCAAATGACTGGTTACAAGATTCTGTTACTTGAGTTTTCTCTCTTCTTAGGTTAAAAGAGGCAAAAATACAGATTAAGGATTTCTCATGGATGGTTTGGAGACTTAAGTGTTCTGGATCTAGTCTTTATCGGCTGGGTAATGGTTATACTCCTGACCCCTATTCTTTAAGTACATTCTATAAACCTAATGCAAGTGACACACTGTCAGGTTTGCATCCTCAGGTATCTTAGGAGAGCATCATGTTTGGGAAGGTTACGTACGTACCTTGTAGCTTGGCTAAGAAAGTCATACAAGGTAAGTGCTTTGGCTCTAGGTTCCTGCTTTACTTAAAAGCTGTTTTTCAAGAGTGAGTACTGTCATATGAGTGACAGTTCTTAATGGACGTTGGCCAGCTTAACCCCTAATCTGCGGACTATTAGCATTGGGCATGAATGTTTCCCACAGGAGAAACCGAGCACCTCTAATATGGCCCCTGCCATTAGGTTGAGCAGAACTCACCGATCTGTTGAAATAGTTGAATCCATTTCCATTCCTCTTCAGTTTGTTTGTGGCTGGCAACACAGCTCACCACTTGTTCACCCTATTTTTGTGTGTGAGCCTGAATATAATTTGTGCCAAAAGTCAGATTACAAGTTAAATTATTTCCTTAAAAAGCAATTTAAAGACTAGGTCCTGCTCTCACCCAAGACACAAGGGTATTAGTGGGCTTTCCCCAGAGAACAGATTCTTTAATGGGAAACTGATTCATGAATTCAAATTATAGTCTGTGGTTGTAGTACAGACTGTGGTGGTTGTGTTTAACTGCCGGTTGGCTGATGGGGATATATCGTTGAATATACTGTTGAACTATGGATGTTCTAGAGCTTCTGGGATAGAAGCTGCAGAGTCCGTATGCATGTCCTGGAAGGTGCCTTATTTATTTTTTATGTGCTTTTTGATTATGTGGTAGAAACAATATCATTCAACTTGTAGAGCTGATTGCATGCTGTGAAGTTTTTACAAAATAAATGGAGAGAACAGCTGGACACCGAGGACAAATGTAGAACGCAATAAACCTTATTAATCTATGGTAATTTGAAGGATGGGACCTATTCTGCAAGCTGAGTTCACGGTGCAGCTGACACTCTGACAGCAGTTTTTAGGACACAAACTGTTAATTACACATTAATCATGCTTTCCTGAGATGAGTGTTTTAGAACAGATTGTCTTTAGTCCACTGAGGACAGCAAGACAGCACAGACTAGCTGAAAATATTATGATTATCTAATAATCCTTATTAAGATAGATTTTAAAGAATGTGGTAACTATGCAGCCTTTTCATTAGAGAAAATGATTATGGGTGCAGATCACAAAGTTTAACAAATTATATTGTACTGGAAGGTAACATTGAAAGTTTGATGTGCAGGCGGGGAGATCTATCACTCGTCTGTTGTAACGACTGGTTGCTGTAGCACACAGTAAAAAGCACCATCACACCACCACCTTTTAGCAAGAGCTAATATTTTGAGGGACCAAAACACTCAGATATGGCTAATGCATACATGGAGAGCATGAGAATTCCTCCTGGTAGGAAAAGAGTAGGGGAGGGACTCCAGTTTGCATGGGGGAATCTTTTGTTTAGTGACCACCAAAGTGAAGTTATGTGTGTCTTACAGAAGCAACTCAGGCTCAGTGTAACAAAACAATTTGTGCACCTTCAGTGGAGAAAAACAAAGTAAAGAGCAACTTAATGTGTGTCCTGTATGAATGGGAAATAACATTTATTTTTGTTCTGAAGGAATAATCTTGTAAAGCTGACAGCCGTTTATGATGAAATGACAGACTCAGTAGATGAGAGTAGCAGTGTCATTTCTTTTGACTTAAGCTAAGCTTTTTTCAGCCATTACTGCCTCATAGACAAGCTGATGAAGAGCTGGTTGCATAAACGAGCATTGTGTATTGAAAACTGAGGTTTTGGGGCACAAAGGGTTGCGGTCACTGGCACAAAGACCAACTGGAGTCCAGAGATGCAGCTAGGGGTTGATGCTGGAGCCAATACAGTTTGTTGTCTTCATGAATGACCTGGATGATGAGACAATGCATCATCAGCAAGTTTACAGATGATGCAAAATTGGAAGGAATGGCTGATTCCACACCAGGTGGTTGTGCTGCATCGGGAGGAGTGACAGCAGGTTGGGTAAAATGATCTTGTCCCTCTACTCAGCACCAGTGAGAGCATTGGGTTTGGCTCTAGGCTTCCCAGTACAAGAGAGACAAGGACGTACTTAAGAGACTCCAGCCAAAGGCCATGAAAGTTAGAAAAGGGCTTGGAGCACGTGTTGTTCATGAGGAGGTTGAGAAGGAGAACTCTTCATCCCCAAAAGAAGGATCAGGGAGACCTTAATGTGTCCCAATATCTGATGGGAGTGGGGTTGAGGAAGTAAAGGAGATGGAGCCAACGCTTCTCAGTGGTATCAAGTGAAAGGATGAGGGACAGGTCACAAGCTGAAATACAGGAACCATTTAAACATGGAAGGCATGGAAGGCTTTCACTGTGCAGCTAGTCATGCTCTGGAAGAGGCTGCCCTTGGGAGTCTCCATCCTGGAAGGTTTTAACCTAGCTGGATGAGGTTCTGAGCAGCTTCTCCCTAGCTGAGGTGTTGGACTGGACAATCCCCTTTCAACAGCAACTGTTTTGTTATTCTGTGAAATACTCAGAGGTGGCTTTGAGCAAATAGTGCTCAAAACACTATTGCTATTTCCGTTTTCCAAGTGAATTATAATAGGTGGAGGAGCAAATAAAGACATTTGTTTTAGAGACTGGAAAAAAAAAAACCTCTGATGCATTTTTAGCAGGGGAAAGAATTAATTACTAGATTTATTACTTAGCACCTTTGTTTCTTGACTGAGGCTACTATTTTGCCCCTGCTTGTTTTGGCTTTGTTCACTTTAGTCACGATGTCACTTAGAACCCTTTGCAAAGCCAGGATCTGAGACATCTGGAAATTCAGAGCATGGCAGCAATGGCAGAACGTCCTGAGGTGGCAGATCAGGCTCCATGGAGTTCTCTCATTTGTGTATCCAAAGCCACTCTTATGCCCAGCTAGAAAATACATCTACTCCATATGTTGTTTGGAGTGCTCTTATACATGGAAGCAATAGGGTTTCCAAGTGTGCGAAGGAAAACCGTATGTTCTTTAGGTTGGCAGGCTTTTCTTATATAGACAAGTCTTTGAGGAGAATATGGGCTATCTTAAAACCAGGAATATGATCTGTCGGTCTTGTGCATTCCACACTCAGAGGGACTTGAACAGTTGAGCAAGATGTGAGCAGAAACACTGTTCTGTGCAACTCTGACTGGGTAAGGACTGGAGAAATAGGCCGCTTAACCTGAACAGCAATTTTGACACAAGATCTAAGTCAAATCAGGTGAATATGTATAAGTCTAGCTAGGCTTCTAGCAAACCCAAGCTAACTCATAAAGGCATCATCAATGACTGCTTCCTGAATACCTTCGTACAACACCAAAATACTGATCTTACAGACCACAGTGCCAGCCTTCCTGCAAAAGATCAGTGAGAACCTTCTCCCTGAAGTTCACTGAGGCAAGTTCAGTTTGGAGGCCTGTAAATATTCAGAGTATCATTTGAAGTATTTAGCATGTGAGGAGCACTCCATGTTCCTTGGAGCATCCAACTTTTTGTTTATCAGAATTGTCAATTTTTGTCTTGCTCGGGAATAATAAAGGCATGCGTTCAGTAACAACTTGTCTGGGCCAAGCGCCAGCAAAGAAGTTCTAGGAACTGTGACAGCAAAGTGTTGGGGCTCCTCAAGGGAAAAATATCTCCTGAAAATGAACAAGCTGCATCAAATTTTAAATGGTGAAGGAATCCAATTGAATGCTAAGGAGTATCCATTATTGATGAGAGCTGTACCTCAGCAGACAGAATGGAGTATTTCTGGTTGCAACACCTGCTTTAGCTTTTTGAGGGCAGCATGTTAGGCTTGTGTTTCCATTTGAAAGACTTTCAGATCTAACTCTTGTGCTTGACACATTTTGCCCTCTGGTATTCCCTTTCACTTAGGTGTGTTTTCTCCAAACATGTTTCTGGACCCGATGTTACACAGAAATGGGCGACTTCTGTTGGGTGAAGAATGCCTGGTTTGATTAAGGAATCTACGGGTAGATTCAAGTGTTTGGAGCTAAAAATGAAAAAGAAAAGGAAATGATTCTACATGTGAGGTGAGCAAGGAGAAGGCTTGCTATTGAAGGCTTATGGTGTCAAACTGAGTTGAGTGAGGGTGTTTTCCAGAACTGAATTTCATATCTGGGGTCCCTCAAGCCCTGACGAAACTTGGTGATAATGGTTCCAAGTCAAATGAAGTGGAAGGTCTGTGCAGTTTCCTATGAGAATAAATTGGTGTGTGTAAGAAATATAGAACTGTAGGAACTACTGTAAGTAGTATGGAACATAAGTGAACCCAGTCTTGGATGCTATGAACGACTGAAACCTAAAGCCATTCAACAAGTTGCTGTTAATATATTAGATAAAAGGTGCACAACTGTCTCCCTTTGATCTTAGTTCACAGAGAGTTTCTCAGATAGCTATCTGAATTTGATGTGAATTGTCTGCCTTTTCTCCTCTGGGAAGAGTGCCAGTGGTTTGGGCTGATCCGAACACTGCAGCAAACCAGCTGGAGACCTGTGTAGCTAGCAGTGCTCCAGCGGCTGGATTAGTATCAGAGGGATGTGGAGATGTCATTAACGCAGGAATCTGCAATATTTACACAGGGGTTTGGAGGTGCTGACAACACCTTTTTGCTTCTGAGCTTGTTTAGGGTACAAGCTGAGATCTGTGGTAACTCCTTTTGAACCTCTTGTGTATGAGGGGAAGCAACAAAGAAAAATCCTACTCATTTTAATATGGAAATGTATAGCTTGTCCTTGACAAGCTATATCGAGGCCAGGTGTATGCTTAAAATAGGCACTGTTCTGATATAATATTTTTCTGGTAAACGTCTTGTGGCTAATGTTTTATATCTAGGTACATTGTACAATATTTGAAGAGGTGATAAATTGCAGTGCAAATCCAGTGCTGCTGAAAGCCGAAGTAAATATTAAGATTCCACTTTCATGAGCATCTTCTGGCAAGGTTATTATTTCTGATTTAAGAAACCACCCCTTCCTTCTCCTACTTAAACACTTCTTATATTTGGAAAAAGGCTGCTTTACTACATACTGCACAAACATTTAAGAGAGTTTCTTCCCTGAGCATACAGTTATCTTCTAATAAATACAGTGTTGCTAGCTTTATAAAAAATATAATTCATTAAATAGAGCTTCTAACTGATCCACAGATCACTAGGGTAGACAGCACCAATAATACCCTTTGTTTTAATAACCCAGAAAATTCTTGTCAAATATAGAAGATAAGAAAAAAAAAAAAAACTGAATCCTCTTGAAGCTTAAGGGTGAGAGCAGTGATTCAAGTCATTGGAGGAAATCACTGCAGGTTGTAATTTCCAATAAAGGTTCTGTCCATTGTCAGTATTTTCCCTGTCTGTGATTAGTAGGTCACCGACATTTCCTTTTGATTCATGAGGATGGAGTTTCTGTTAGCTGGTAAACAAAGTCTGCTTGTGGGTTATTATAGAATGCAGAAGTACAGCAAATGTAATTGTTTTTTCCCCTAACACCTTTATTGACTATATTGATCTAAAAGAGAAAATTAGGTTTTGTAAAGTTCAAATGTAGTTTAATGTCACTGGAGTGGTATGGAACTCCTCCCAAAATCCGGAGAGCTCAGTGACAGTTCTGTGCAGACCTACCCTGCAGCAAGAACAATCTCGCTGGTTCAGTCAGAGGTGAAGTGACCACCAAGCATGAGCTACACGATGATATTTATATTGCTGTCCACCGTATGTTCAAAGCAAAGATTCTGGCAGGGAAAAAGAGTTGTAATGAACTTAGGTAGATGATTGAAAACAACCAAATAATCTAAGACAAGCTAGCAGTGTTCAGATGTTTAGATTTGTATATTTACTGCATTCACTTCTCTGAGGTGTTTGCATTTCTGCCCTAGTGCAGAGCATCTGAGGAGTGTTCTTCTCTCTGGTTGGCAACCCGAAGTAGGTGGCAGGCATAGGTCATACAAAATAAGTTGAGCTGTAATTTAAAACTTAAATTCACTTCTAAATTCCCACTTAAAACCCACATTTGTCACAACAATGATTAAAGTCAAATAAAGTTCCAAGGTTAATAAATCCATGGTTCAGCCCCATTTCCTTCTGCTATAGATATGCCTGGAGAGATCATAAGATATCACATCTTTCATCTCCAGTCCAAAGTTCCTAAGCACTTTGTAAACATCAATAATGCATCATTCACAACAGTCCTTGAAAAGCAGGAATTAACATTTAATGAAGCAGGAATTCATTCATGCAGGCTAGGTGCCACGCCAACAGTTCAAGATGAAGTAGTGGAATGAGGATGTGGCAAAGCCCGGCCTGACTGCAGAACTGGGGGAGGTTTGGGGCAGTTACTGCTGTCTCACATGAAAGAATACCTCACATCTGTACAGGGAGTGCTAAAGGAGAAGAGTTGGACCTATCACCCAGGCTTAAAAACGCACTTTATTTTATTTGCAGGTTTGAGAACAATCCATAATGGCATGTTTATCCAGGAATATGAGATGATCTCATCCTTGTACAGAATAAGTCATCAGTGGGTACAAGGGTATGGAAGGAGCAGGAGCAGCATTATGGTCATCTCATCGAGTTCAGCTTCTCTGTAATAATCTTTCACATATCCTCTTCTTATGCTAGCGGATCAAAGAATGCAATAAAGCTATGATCAGAAATCTTACAGGCGGAGAGTGACATACAATCTCTTCATAAAAGGCTCTTTTACTGGATATTACTTCTTGTTTTCACCCAATGTGAAGTATCTTCACCTCTGTGGTGCTTTAACTGCGCAGTTTTGTTCATCTTTCAATTTTGAGTGAAAGATGCTTCTGGCAAATTTACTTCTCTTGTTCTGTTGCAAAATAGAAAAGCAAAGCAGGATCTAGAGGGACTTTTTTTTTTTTTTTTTTTTTTGATTAGGATTCCAAAATTTTCTTTTGAAAAAGTCGCAAAAATCTGGAAACTTCTCGCGGTTCCTCTAGCAGCAAATGAAGCAAAGCATCTTCAGTTTCCAGCCCTCTTTGCTGTGCTGCTCTGACAGGCCGCTGAGAGCATTTCTTGCATTTGTTTCTGTGCCAGCCCTGGAACCGTACGTCACGTGTCACATGGAAAAACACTTAACTGGAAGTGTTTTGAATCCTTGGCAGGATTTGGGGTTGGACTCAGTTAAAGGGACAAGTTAAATCTCTTCTTACTTCACCCCCATGAGTTCACCAGTCTCCAGCCTTAGTTCCAACCAGAGCAGATGTGCGCACACACGAGCTAGCTTGGGAAGCACTCATGTTTGGCCTTTGCCTCTTTTGGACTTTTCTAACACAAAGGTTGCTGCAGCTTTCTGCAGTGCAGCCCGGTCCCTGGCAGCTGCTGCCCTGCTGTGGGGCTGCTCCTGGGTGCACAGAGCCTCTCGGGGGACCCAGGGTCCCCTCCTGGGCTCACTGCTTTGGGAGCAGCCCAGGAGGTTTTCCAGAGCTGTGGCAGTGCAGCTGGTCTGCAGCAGGTATTGTTGCCTGGGTTTCCTCTGTTCCTTCTTGGAACATAATTTTGCTCTTCCCAAAATGTGTCCTTTAGCGTGGTTTTGTGGAAAGTTTCTAAAACTTTAGGTTTTGTTCTGAACCTGAGTTAAAATTTTCCAAACTGTCCCAGTTTCCTATGAACTTCAGGGTGTTTCAGCTTGATCAGCTCTCCAGACTCGGACCACACCACTCTTTTTGGCATATGATAGGGTTCGGGACAGTCCCTCTGCTCACCTTTAAGCAGGAGTGGGCTCAGTACATCTCAGTGCATCTCCCGACCCTGAAAGCTCTGCTCTTTTTCTGCGCTCTGTTCCTGGGAGCTTGTGCACATCTTAAAGGGAAAAAGTCTTGTTCCACTAGATATGGAGAAATAGGCACATATTATTCCTTTCTGAAGATTGTTCTTCAGTGTTCATATGTATAATTATAAGTTTGCCGTTCCCTTGAACTACTGTGCTCTGCAGCTTCTTCCTATTACCTTCCTGTTGGAAGGGGGAAGGAAATGTGTATCAAGTGTCACGAAGCATGACACATCATTTTGCAAATTCTGTTTTTGTTCCTTGTAATATATTGAATCTATCTGCACACTTTACCTCCAGAGTGCAACTTTTTAGTTAACTAATTTTCATCCTATTCCGTGTTCTGGGGCTTTTCCCCCTTGAGAAGAATGTACCTGAAGTTTCCAAGAAAATTGTGACTTAGATGAGTCACATTTAATTAAAGCGGTGAAGAGATCTATGCTTATATGGTTAACTGCCCATTTTATTGGGCACTTAATTTAAGTCCCTGGAGAATCGTAAGAGATTGATTTCGTTTTTTCCTCCAAAGCTTTGTAATGATTGGGACTTGGGACTTCTTGTTCTTGTTTTTCTTTCTTTTAATTAAGGGCTGAAAATATATACTGCCATGAAACATCTGGCATAGCCTGCCTCTGCTGCAAAGTAATATGGTCTGGTATTCTGCACTTTTTGCCAGCCATAAATGTCTTCTATCTCTCTAATATTCAGAGCTCTGTGGGTTTCTTTGCCAAATATCACCAACTATTTTAACAGAAACTTGAATAAAACTTTTGCATTGGTCTCCAGAACACTTCTTGCCTTTATTCACTGCAAGTTTCAAACTGCAGTGCACAGCAACTTCAGCCTGATTTTTTTTGAATGCTCTATTCATTACAGTATTTCTTATCCTATGAGTAAATTACTTATTTAATTCATTTTTAGAAAAATATTATTTTTATTATTTCTATCTGTTGTTCTCTACAATAGTTTTGAAATCTGAATGCCTTACATACTAATTCCTTGTTTCCCCTTGTTTCATGCAAAAGGTCTCACAGTATCCTGTGTTTAAAAGCAGGAACATTACTACTAAATGCTGACACAATTTGGGCTTGATACTATAGAAGCAAGACTCGGGAAGTATGTTTTCTGTGTTGGAGCCCCAATCTACAGACAGGTGGGAGTAATTTTGAGATAGTAAAAGGATCCTCTTGAACCTCAGGCAAAGCTCAGATTAGTTCCAGCTGGGACTGGCTAGGACTACAGCCATTTGCTAAACTGGTGAGTTACTCATGAAAAAATGCTTGTACCTTCCAGCAAAAATTTTTTTCCTCTAAACATTAAGAGGAGGGAAGGGATAGAGTTTAAACTCTAGCTTCTTTCATTTTCCAGCTGGATTTGGATTCAAGTACAGTACACTAGCAAACAGCAATGTAAACACGAATGGTTTAATTCAGGAGAGAGCAGGGCAGCAGTTACCTGTTTTAATTTGAGGTGAGGGAGGCTTTAGATGAGATTTGAGAATACCAGCCATTGGCCAGGGCAGTGAAGCATTGCAGCGAGCTGGGAAGAGTCTTTGGAGATCTGCAAGGAGCTCCTGGACAGACATTTGGTTGTTACTGTCTAGACATAACTTATCTTGACTCAACAGAGAGGGAATGGAACAGGGACTTCAGAAGTGGATGCTGTTTCAAGCCTGAGATTGGAATCAGTCACAGAGCTTTCACAAAGCATTGATGTTCTCTTACCCATCGGTTACAACCTCATGAAGCTTCAGCCTGTGAGGGGAAGGAATTTGTGCTCAGGGCTTTTTTGTACTGCCTTAGCATGAAATGGCTTGTCAGAATGACCTAGATGAAAAAGCTGGGAATAGGGAAGTAGAGAATTGAATTCAATTCATGTGATAACTTAACTTTTTATCTGAATTTCCATGTTTGTCTTAAGCAGCTCCAATGCAATGATCATGGTATAATGACTGATCTCAAACTTGGAATAGGCGAGTGTAAGTCTTTGTCCAGGAAAAAGCCTCTGTAAGGAAGGGAATTTGGACCAAGGAAAAATGCATTTTCATCACGCAAGAAATAATTCTGCATTTTGTTCTGAAAAGAGATTTGTCAAAACATTAAGAACATCAGGTAATCAATCCTCTTTATTAAACCTGTTAAAACTTGGAAATACAGTTTAATTTTGTCATTTTTTAGGTTAATTAATTAAAATGTTAATTGCAAGTGATAATGAATATTCATTTCTTTGCTTCAGATTTGAATGTTTGCCTCTGTAGGCATCTCCTGGTAACATTTATGACATATGACTATTAACTACCAATTCCTAGAGGGCATAAAAGTCAATAAGTACCTGAAAAGCCTTTTGGTTTTGTGGTATTTTCATATATTGTCATAATATGCTTCCATTCTTCTCTCAGAAATCCCTTCTGAAAGCAGACAAGTTCAACTATTTTCATTTTACTGGTAGAAGTTAAATAGGTTTGGTAAAGAGCATTAGAGGGGCTGGGATCAGACTGTCTCTAGAGCTGTGAGACTAACACTCAACCAGCAACACTGAAAATACAAAAATATTACTGGTGAGGTTTTTGGGTCTGAATTGTAGAGAATGAATACTTGTAATGATGGAGGGGGCACTTATGAGACTATTATAAATTATACAGCATACTGTATAATGTCATATTGTAACGGAAGCATTGCAAACTCTACAGTGAGAAATTTTCAGGCATAATCTTCCCAAAGGATCAGCCTTGACTCAGTTGCATCCCCCATGAAGTTGCAGAAACTTCTGCCTTTGTCATCACAGACAGCAGAGGCTAAATTCTTAAACGTGTTCTGTTAAAGGTCTATGGACAGAATATAATTGTACTTAAAGCAAATCATCTTTTTATTAGATGACTATATTAAATTAGTTGAGACAGCAAAGCACCCCCAAACTGACAGGCATGTGAAGTTGTTTGCCTTTCTGAATGCCTGTTCAGACAGAAATGCTAATGCGAATGTGGCTACTTTGTTGTTGTTATACTATTAAGTAGGGGGTATTTTTAGTAGGAACACTATTCTCCCACAACGCGAGTCACAATATCTGGAGATGGCTGAATTTATATCGCTCATTACTCTTGCCATCAGTGTCTGTCTGCTTTCCTCTCTCTGTCTGAAGAGCTTCTCTTCTGAAACAATAGTAGTAATCTTAGGTATTCGAAGTGGCCAGGCACAAAGCGCTGGAACAAATAACGTTTGTAAATAAGCCAGGAGAGAAACCAGGGTAAGTAC
The DNA here is from genome assembly GCF_011077185.1 of Oxyura jamaicensis. Lineage (NCBI taxonomy): Eukaryota > Metazoa > Chordata > Aves > Anseriformes > Anatidae > Oxyura > Oxyura jamaicensis. The sequence continues at coordinate 7,977,114 of NC_048912.1, forward strand.
TACCTTATAGTCAATTCACAGAAAATGGAACAATTGGCAGAAAGGCTCGCAAATGAACAAAAGATTCAGCAGACAAAGGTATCTGCAAACTATTCTGTCATGTCCTGCTTTTAGTCTGTTTCAATGCAGCCCCCTGCATGCGTCCTTCAGTCCCCCAACTCCCCAAACCATCAGTGTGCTTCCATTCTCTTCTGCAAGCAGAGTTAGAGAGAAACTATATTAAAGGAGAGGCAATAAGAGAGGGTATACTTAATGTTCCCAAAGCCTAAAAAAAAAAACACACCTTAATATATAGATGCTCATGTGTGCTCAGTAATTTCTTTCATGGATTGGACTCTGCTGAAAGCTAAGAAGATATAAAATTAAGCTTTGAAAAGTTTTTGGTCATTATATAACACTTTGGGTTAAATAAAACACACCTATGTTATACAGCATGCAATGTTGGGTATAACGATGCAAGTTTGAGATTACAAAAAATGCCAAAACGGCTGATTAACAGCAGCTAAGCAGTTTCCAGGCAGTGTGTTTTATTTTTTCGTGGTCATTCTTGTCAGCAGAAAGCTGTGTGCTAGTGAAGGTAATATGGAACTGCACCTAACTAATGGTTACCTGCAGAAGTGGAAATCTGCTCAGTTTTCAAACATATTGGATATGGGAATTAAATTCCAGCACTTGACATATTATTCTGGCATCAGGGAAACCTTGTCACTAAGTGTTACTTACTTCTGTGATTGGTGGGCTGCTTTGTAAGAACATGTCTGCTTCTCAGCAGAGGGGCTGTACCTAAACTGAAATTGATTTTAAGTGTAATGCTTATGCCTGTTTTAATTTCTCCCTTTTTCTTGTTCTCTATAAATTAGTCATTTGCAAAATAGACAAAAAGACAAATTTGAACTGGAAACAAACATCACAATCATCACATGTGCTTATCTGTCTGTGGTAGTGTTTGTAGTGCAGCAGTTAATCAGAATCCCCACAGCAAGGGGAGTAAGTGTGGATAATGTCACAGAAACTTTGCTCTCCGGGAGTTACCGTACGTATTAATAAATCTAGTACTCTGAGACACGTTGCCATTGAACTGAAGTCCAGTTAATACACGTGGCAAATGTATTTGAACTGTCCTTTTAAGTTTTGATCATCAGTTACAAGTTCTTTGTGAAAGGTACAAGAGACAACTTTAAAAACATACAAAGGAAGCCTTGTTTCTTCAAATAGTTGCAATGCCTCTTTAGTTGAAGAAAGATGGTTTTTGTGAAATTCAGAGAGAATTAAGTCTCCGGCATTTCTGAAGTGACAGCACGTCAGGGTGCAGGGGCAGCTTGCTGAGTTCTCCAGGAGCAGAAGCCACTTCTCTGGAGGTTAACGTGCTGTAAATTTATGTCTGTGCACAGAATATATCTTCAGCTGCTCTCATTCATGTTTTGATGTATTCCGTTTCACGTTCAAAGCAGCATTTAGTGTTGGTTCCCACTTCTGATCGCATCTTATATTTTAGCAGGGAAATACGTGCATTTCTTTAGACCTTGAAGGGATTCTTCCAGTGTTTGCTATTTGCTTTTGTGTAGGCAGAGAAATAGGAAAGGCTGATTTTAAAAATTTTAAAGGGAGAAAAATGAAATTGTACATAACAAGTCTCCATTTCCCCCATTTCATGGGCAACTAAAAATATATGTATTTTGCATTATATGAAGTTTAAAAAAACAGAAACCCCATACAGACAGCCCTCTACTTCAGCACTGTCGGAACACCAGTGAACGTCACCATGGTGAATTACAGGTTTCATCACTTTCTGTGGTTCCATGTATGTCCATGGAAAGGAGAAGAATGCTTGGTAGCTGAACAGAATCACTTTATATAAATAGGATTAACACTAACTTTACTGCAGTGCATTTAAAATACAGGCTAGGCAAATGTCACAGCAGCTAAGCAGTCTCAGATATATGTTCCTGTCACGCTGTCTGTACAAACAGCCTCGCTATATGCTCGGGGCTTGTTGCTGCTGTTTTGTTTATTGGCATCTTTGGCAAGCAGCTCGCATGCTGCCGCCAGAGGAGCTTGTGTGAAGGAACGACTGAACTGCACGGGGAAATATCAACCTCAACAAACAGCGCAAACTAGTAGTTGCAGTTGAGTTAAACCAACAGAAGTGATTACAGCAGGGTGCATGATCTCAAAGACTTCTTCTAGTTTAAGGGGACATGCAGGATGGACAAAGGACTGGTTTGTTTTTGTGTGAATTGGTAACTCTAAGCCAGCACACTTTCAAGTTCACTTTGGCTGTTCAAAACAGCACCCATGCCAAAAGGCCTGATTTTTCTCTTTCTAATTGAACATGAGCCCATTTTTACTGGTACAGTGATAGGGGTTATCCAAATGGGCTCATCTCTTTGAACTTGGAGGGAGTTCAAGGCCGCTGGCTCTGATCTCGATAACGAGGTGTGTGGTGCGAGGAAGGTCAGAGTTAGGGCTGCCGCTAACAGGCACTGGCATAGTGCCTCAGGATTATGACCGCTATTAAGGCTCAGTGGTGGGTTTGATCATGTTCACAGCTGCAGTCCTCTCTGCGATTCTTGTGATGATGTCACATGAATATGGGAGTCTAAGCAAGCTCAATGAATTAGAAAAGAAGTCCAGAGCAAACACCAGCTACAAACCTGCATAAATGAAAAACAGAACAAAGGCAAACAGAGAAGTGTAACAGCTGCTCAAATGCCTTGAAGGGGAGACCATAAAAATGGCCTGACTATAAAAATGGCCACCAGAGTTGTCTCGATTAAAAAGGAATAAATCCAGGACATTGTGCTCAGTGACAGGCCTGGTCTACTTTGGCTGTGGGGCGTCAGAGGCAGAACGGGCTTTGGGGCAGGGGCCTCTTCTGGTAACTTTATTGTGTGGAGCTGCTTCATGTTGTGTCCTGTCATGAGAATGTGAGTGAAAAGGGGCAGTGACCGCAGTGCTTGTTGATCAAAGAAATATCATGCCAGTGCTGCAGTGGAAATGCGTTAGTTCCTGAAAAACTCAAGCCACTGGTATTGGCGACCAGCCTGCTCGCACAAGTGGAGTTCATTTCTGTACGTTTCTGCACTGTTTACTCTGTGCACTGTCAGAACTGTGGGAGGTGATGGCTTTGACATTGCTCCTCAGTCAAGAGCTATGCCTAGCTGTGGGATCCGGTTTCTGTGTCCTGGAAGGCATTGAAGCAATGCTCTGACTTCTCAGCACGGCTGTGTCCCAGCCAAGACCCAGCTGCTGTAATCGGAGTCCTTCACACTTTAAAATTCCTTTCAGACTTTGAGTGGCAGCAAAGTGCCTTTTCCCCTCCTGATAAGCTGACACACACGGTTAGGCAGCTCCTGACGTCTCCCACTGGTGTCTGCGAGCAGTGGGTCTGCACAGCGCCCACGGCAGCACACCCGGGGGGCTCGGTGCTGCTTGCTGCCCTTCCTCCCTCTGTGCCCTGAGCTCAGCGGCGCTGCCGGCCTGGGCCAAGAGACAGCCAGCTGAACAATAATTCATTTAGTTCTGCCAGGTTGCTTCTCAGATGCACTTACTCCTTAAGCAGCTGTACGAATGCCTGCGCTGGCACGGAGCTGCGGTGGGAGTGGGCGGCTGGGGAGGGCTGGGACTGTTGCTTTCAGTGGCAGCATTTAGGTTGGCTTAATGTTTGTAAGTGTGGCCTTTTTCTGAATGATGTTCTGCCACGTCTGCATACAGAGCTGGCAGAATCATAAATGAGTGTCTGTGGTAGCAACCATCAAGGTATAGCAGAAGCTAGAGAGATTTTTTTCTTCTTAAAGTGATTAAAAATTGCTATAAGAAATCTGTCCATGTGAGCACAGTTCTTTAGAAGATGCAGGAACAGAAAATGAAGATAAGAAAAATGGCAAATCTTCCTCCTCAAATATTATTTTTTGCTTATCTTAATGAAGAAACTGATTTTATGTTTTCATAAGTACTTGTGTAAGGAGAGTGGAGACCCTAAAACAGAAAGGCAAGGTAGAGGGGAAATCAAGGAGTGGGGAGCCCTGGGCACGACCCGCGTCACTGCTGGGCAGTGGGGATTCGGGGCAGTGAATGGGAGCTGCCCTCACCTCTTGAATGGGTTGAAAGCCCCACCTGCCAGCAAGCAACATCCTGTAAATGCATAGGGATTACCCATTTCCCTTATTTCATCTGGGAAATATGTGAAGAATACTTAAGTAGACGTCTCCAATGCTGCTAAACTGGAGTGACAGTGTTTAGAAAGACGTGTTCAGCCAGCCTGGTCTGGGACTCTCTTCACTCTTAGTGCAGTTTTCAGACCTCTGGAAGTCTCCTTGTTAGAAACTCTGCTGTCTTGAAAAAAGCTGTTAAAAAACAAAGTTTTTGGGCAGGGAGCTTTTTGTCAGTTCAATGGAATATTTTGGTGCAGGGAGCTGTATTTTATTCATAAGGCTCGAAGGACGTAAGCTGCAGGACTCTAAACAGCGTTGTCCAGGAATTGCGAAGTTACACGACACCGGTGATGTTTGGCTGATCAGAATAATTTCACAAAACAGGAAAGATGCTCAGCTAGAAATACAGTCAGACTGAAGGAGAGCTGCAGAGTCTCATGGGAATTGCAGCTCAGTGGTAGAGTAACTGCTGCTTAGCCGGCGAAATAATTGAAAATTGGGGGTGGAGGGGAGCTCTGCAGATGGCTGCGTGCTCTGAGAATCCTGGAAGAAGATGCTAAAAGCAGGAGCATTTGGCATCGAGGAGTAGGCAAATGATGCAGGCTCTGTGCCAGGCAACTTCTTAATACAGGCCTTTACATATCTGGAATTGCAGAAACAAGCAAAATTAAGAAGCCTGACTTAGGAGCTCAAAAGCAAAATAAGTCCCCTAGTGCTAACTGAATTTCTTTTCCTGATAAATGCCTCCTGCTCAGGGATAAGGCTGTCCTCTGGCACCAGCGGGAAGCGTTTATGTGTCTGTTTGTTGCGAGAGCAGTGAGGGCAGGGGACAAACAAGTGAGCACAGGCAGCAAACACGGCGTGTGACGTACCTGCAAGATTGTTTGGGTCAGCTGGCAATTTGCACTTCTTTATTTGGCTTTCCGGTCCTAACCAGATGAAATGTGATGAGAACTGGCTGTATTTTTGCAGGAAAACTGTCTTGTTGTGAATCTCTTGTTCCAGAGGGCAATCTGACCTACAGCAAGCTTTCGGGGCGGGGAGGACAACTTTTCCAACGTTCTCCTTGGCATACAGGAAATTTCTGCTCTGGTTATGTAATAATGTCTTAACTTGACTACATGGACATAAAAACTGGCTAAATATCTGTTTTGTTTGTTTGTCTGTTTTTGTTGTTATTGTTGTTTTGTTTTAAAAAAAGCTGTTCATGCCTTATGCGCACATTGCTTTTACAGCACTCAAATCCCCAGGGGTCAATGCCAGCTGCAGTCTGTGTGTCCCTGATGCCCTTTGCAGGTGCGTACCCACAAGCAAAGGGCATTGAAAAAGAGACTAAATCAGCAAAAAATACCTTTTTTAGTGAAAGGTATGCTGAAGGAAGCATGAATATGGCAGAGAATGCCTGCAATAATGGACTGGTCCCTGGGCTGTCTGGAATATTTTGGATAACAAAGAGAACTAAAACTTGCATATTCTTTTGCATGGGATATCCAGTTCCTCCAGCGATGTCTAGGAGGAGCCTCATTTTTTGTTAGACTTGTGGTACTTGATCCAATAGCCATGAATCCATCCTGCATGGCTGATTAAATGAGTCCTCAGGGAAGGGGAAGGAAAAAGTAGGGATGAATCACTGCAGGTGGCAAAAGGTGAAAATAAATTTGAGAATGTGCTAGTTTTAACATTGTGCATTAGTTGCTACAACTAAAGAACAAGATGATGCTTATATTTTTCAAAATCTGGTTGAAGTCATGCAGGGCTGCAGATGGGATAACGTACAAGGACTGTTAAAACTGAATACTATACTAAATTGAAAAATGTTAGACTTCCTAAATATTTTTTTTCCATGTAAGCTTCATCTAGATCATGTTGATTTTTTTGATAGGAAATTAAAAATATTTTGGCCCTGAGTTGAACGTTTATTTTGTATATGCTGCTGCATTTGCCCATTTGATGCTTCAGTTGACTTCTTTACATATTGCTCCCTATGGAAAGGACGTTCTTCCGCGATCATACTGACGGGCCTCTGAAGTGTTGCAGTCCAGCATCCACCCTCAAAGAGGAAGATGCATAGTGGGTAAATGGTCCACTCAGGAAGTTCAGTGTGCCAAAGTAAATGGGAGCACAGAATTTCCGAATCAAGGCATCTATTTCTTACCCCAAGTGTTGAAGTATTTTAACATTTTATTGAAAACTAAATCTTCCTATGGGAAGCAATAAATTCTTTAAATTTAGATAAGGATGTATAAGTTCTAAAATCTGGGTGTGGATGCAATTCTTTGCTGCTTCCACCTAATGAGGTGATTTCCTGCTACGTGGTAGAAGAACCCCATGCAGCACACGTGGCGTTACGCGGTTGCAAAGCCAGATATAAGATGCAAAAATGTGAGGTGTCAGACGCAGTGTGTCAGTCATCAAATGAAAATGACCTTCTTCTGATGTAGTACCTGCTCCCATTGCAAGGACGTCCTGTCTTGTTGGAAATTTATGGTGACAAAAACAAGACAAGCTCCTTCTACGAGGCGTGTTTGGGGAACTGCTAGGCACACACACCTTAATGACTGTTCACCTGAGTTACGCTTCCTCTCCGGGGAGCAGTGCTGAAGAAGGCCAGCCATCTCCCAGTGGTGCTGGTTTTGATAGGCCTTTGAAGTGTAGTCTTGTTCCTCATCATAATCCAGCACCAAAAGGTCACAGCAAGTACGAGGCTCTTCTGATATTTTAGAAAGCTGCTGTCAGGTTTTTCAAAACAGCCACCACCATCCTGTTTTCGAGCTGTTGTTGTAAGTGCTAAATTAAGCAGCTGTCTTAAAGGGAAAAGCATTTCTGGAATAAGGATGCAGGAATTCATGATATTTTGACACAAACCCTGTTCTTGGGGATTCTTGCTTTATGATAACTGGCTGACTAACCAGGAGTTCTTCCTGCAGAGATGGGGAAGGCAAAGGAGAAGGAAAAGGGGGATTAATTGTTGCTCTACAAGTGGCAGAGAATGGAAAGATCTCATCTTTCTTTACTTTGCCCTATTGAGGTTCTTCCTAAAGGAGCTCTGTAGAGACTGTGCATGCGAACTTTTGATAAAGAAATTGGTTTTCTATTCAACCAAATGCATTATCCCTGTTCCAGGTAGGAAATTAATACAATTTTCAGCTATCCATAGGAAAGCTACCCTGATTTTTTTTTTTTCCTGTGGTCATGCCATTTCGTTACACTATTTTGCTGCTCCTCTTTCTTGGTTTACCAGAAGATGGAGGATTATTCACTAAATAAGTGAGCCAGAGCTAGCAGTTCTATTTTATAATTCCTTTGCATTAATTCAGTAATCACAGCAGCCAAGTAGAATGATAACACTTGAAAGACTGTTCCCCATGAGAGGAAATATGCTGAGTTGTGGGTTGCCAGTGACGGGGAACCAGTATGTATAGGTCGAGGCACCTGAGCAAAGCTCCCATGGGGACGCTGCCTCCAGAACTTGTGATTCCAGGCTTATGCCTGAGCCCTAAGCACGTCCACAGCACTTGTCACTGCTTCCCCTGAGAGCAGCCTGGTCGGGAGCTGCAGTCCTGTGATGACCTTCACTACGTTCTTCTCGAGGACTGAGGCCTCCTGGGGATAAGGTGTTGCTGCTGCTGAGGCTTTCTCTGCTTTTCACTGCGGTATCTGTAATGCAGCACTGGATTGCGTGCAAAAGGGAACTTTGAGAAGAAAAATCCACTGCAGTTCCAAGTGAAAACTGTGCTTCTGTGCTTCCTGCTCTAGCACATTCTGCTCTTTGCTGAAGGCCGACTCCATTGTCAGTGCAGCAGTCAGCTGGTGCGTGCCCTGGGGGCACTGATCTATGCCACGCTTCCAAGGGGAAATCTGGTGCTGGAACACTTACGGGACCTCTGTAGGATACTGGATTGGTCCTTCTTTTTCTTATATATAACTTTCTTCCTGTTTGTGCTCCGAGGCACAGAATGCCTCACAATGGGCTAACCTAGGCAGTTTGATAAATGCATTTGAACAACAACAAAAATCCCACCCCTCTAAGATTTGTTTGCAAAATATTCAGGTGATAACAAATCTGGGCACAACAGATACAGCTATTCACTTTTGATTAGTACAACACAAATAGTTGCAAAATGTAAGGAAATGAGTGCTCTGGGAAAATGTTGAAGCTTCTGAAAAAAGAGAAGGCTCCTACTCTGTGTGGGTGAGTTAATATTTCCGATCCAATCCATGTTCAATCCCGTACTACCTAAGGGCGGTGTGTGACTGGAGCCAGAACAACAAATGGTCTTCTGTTCTTTTTTCCTTTAGCAAGTGGCTTTTCTAAAAGTGGTCTCTGATGCTCTTTCTGTAATATTTTAAGACCTACTCAGACAAATAACTGCTATGTAGAAGAGACTTAATTACTGAAAAATGATTCAATAATCTAAATGACCTGCTCCATGTGAGGGCAAAGTTCAACATGGTAAAGGTGTTAGCTTTGTATGAATGCAAAGTACCTGGGGTTTGTGTTTCATGCAAATGAAAACTCACAAACAAATTCATGCCAGAGGGGCCTAATTTTTTTCATGTGCTAAGCAAGCTCTATGTTTATTAAAAGCTCAATTACAAAAAGCTCAGAGCTAAGAAAGCACTGAGAAGAAAGCACACACAAAACCCTAACCCATTTATTTGTGAGGTGCAAGCCGCTCTTCCCAATGAAATCCCAGCCTGTCTCAGACCGTGAGCTTTCTCTGGGAGGCGTACTGTCAGACGTTGTCCTTTCTTTTGCAGAACTTCCTGTCCCCAGGTGCTTGGATGATTAATGTCCTTGGATTATAAATCATTTTTCTCAGTTTTTGACAAACACTTTTACCAGTATTACTAAAAGTAATAGTAAATCTTACAGGATTCTTGTTAGCTGTAAAAAGTTGTGAAACCTGATACTGCTAAATATTGCTCCTGACCTGGGACAAACCCTTTCAGTAAATCCCGTTTCCTGCCCATCCACGTGATTCTTGAAGACCCTGGCCCTATCTCCTATAGGAGGCTGTGGTGGGGATGTCTAGAAACACAGCTGGCCCTTCTCAAACACATCAGCTTGGTCAGAAGTGTGAAATCTCTATTTAGGACCTTCTCAGCTTCCCCTTTATGCTGTACTGGCCAGCAGAAATTACTGTTTCAGACGCCTGTCCTTTGTGTGCTTTCCTCTTCATTCATTCATAATTGCATCTTTTTCTCGTTTTCAGCTGTATATATTCACCGCTTTGAATACGTTTAGCACCCTCCATGTTCACTCTTAAGAGTGAACCTTTTCAGAATAATTACTCCCACTTATCTCCAAAGCAATCAATACAGTGAATAAACCTAGAGGCAGCCACTGTTTTAATTCACTCCCATTTTCTAGAAAACATTTTAAAAGTGAAATGCAGGACTGAGTATGCTGAAGAGTTGGTAAAGTGCTGGTGTGGCAAAGCAACAGAGGCTTTCCTTTTGGAGCTGTACGTGGCTCACGTCAGGACAAAAAATAAAACGGAGATGTTTTGCATGCAAGTTATGTCCAAGTTTTGTTTGGCTTTAAGACTGAATGGAAAAAGAGCCTGGTCTTGGATGCAATGTAAAGGTCCTGCTGGCAGACAAAGGTCTTTGTTATTCTTGCCACGCCAGGGATAACTTCTCAAAATGACTGTCAAGGAGCACAGGATAATCTGCCTTTCACCAGAAATAGATTGGATTGGAAGTTTGTTGTTGACATGGAAATCTTTTCTTACCAGTGTCTCTGCTTTTCCTACTCCAGTGCTATATGGAGACATGGAGACCTTTTTACTTTTTTTTTTTTTTTTTTTTTTTTTTTTTTTTTTTCCCTACAAGACTGCCTGTGAAGGCTTTTCATCACCAATAAGTACATGGGAAAGAAAGAAATAAGAAGAAACACACTGTGAGAGAGGAGAGCTTGTTCTGAAATATCCCCTCTCTTTCCATGCAGGAGAATTTGGTGCAGTTTGGTTGCTGAAATATGCCAGCGAAACTAAATCAGATGAATTATTAATGCTCTGCAGGCTGCCTCTCTCAATTGGCTGCAGCGAGGCAGCTTCGATGGGGCGTATGTAACTTCAGTTCTCCGTGTTAAAAATAGACGACAGCCCTCAGAGGAATGGGAAGCTTAACAGACTATTTTTCTCAGCCCAGTTTTAGTTCTATTATGTGTTATTTTGTCAGAGTGGATAGGGTGGATTGTTATTTTGGATGTAGTGGGTGATCTGACTGAAAAATCACTTCTGTTTCCTTTCTATATGTCACAAGCTGCTTCGGATTCAAAGCCCTATATTTCCCTTGCTGCATCCTCAGTCAGAATAAAATAAACAGGACCTATATGGCAGTTACGCAGGTGCGACTGCAGACTCATGCTTCCACCAAGCAGGCACATTTCCTGCTAAGGGCATTTGTGCTTCGTTAACAACTCAGGGTCAAAAAGGTGGAAAATCAGTCTTACTCTTTCTTCTATTAACTTTTTAGTGTTGATGTTTAATTTGATTAATTTGATCGCAACAACTTTTACCCTAACATTTTGAAGTCACTCTGCTGCACCCCCAGCCAAAGGCTCTGCTGTTAGCAAGCATCCTGCTGCATCGCAGCCCCAGCCCCCTATTTTGGTTGCGGTACTTCCCAGAGCTCATGGGTTGCTGCGTACCAGCCCTGTAAATTGACAGAGTCCAACGGAGCGGTGCTCTTCTCTGCAGAACTCCTAAGTGTTCAAAGGTCTTTAATACAGTTTTTCATTCGAGCTCCTTCCCGCATAGGCTAAATGCCTGTTTTCATGCTTTGCTGCCTTACTTTTGACTAAATTAGCTGTGGTCACTTGCACCTTCTGGGGCTCGCATCTCCCAGCTAATGAGAGTGCAGAAAGCATGACCTGGCATTGTCCATGTCACTTGTACTACCCAAGTACCAGTAATTATAGGGCCATTTATGCACTGTGTGTGGGGCTGTGTTTCAGGCTTTAGCTCTGATTGTCGTGAATTTAAATCCCAACCCTCTTGCCTGTAGGTTTCAGAATCTGGTAATCCTGTAGGATCACTGTATTTTACCTACCTTGGGTTTGGGTCTCTGTGCATTAGAGAAAACATTCACTTAATCGGATCTAAGATTTTGGTGCTGCCGGAGTAAGCAATTCCAGTTCCTTCCTCCTGGCTTTGTTCTCCAGTTGACTCTCTTGAATCGCTTCCAGTGCCGCTGTGACCAGCTGGAGCTATAAAGGAACCCTGGGATTTTGCATGCCTGCTGCGCTGGCCTGGGTGCTCCACAGCCCTTGGCTCTGACCCAGCTCAGACCTGTGAACATACTCACATGTAACACGGTGAAGGTGCAGGACACCCCATTTCCTCCCAAACTAGGGAGCTGGTAATGATCCGTGTCTTCTGATTTACTTAGAATAGTTCATTCTGTAAGGTTGGGTTTCAGGTTAGTAGCGAAGATAGGTATCCTTGTCTGGATTACCACGGTGCAAAACACATTAAGCCTCTATATAGTTTTCAGATAGATAAAAGAAATTACTCTGTTCATCTTTTATTAATTTCCAAGCACTTTGTACAACAACAACATCCTGCGGTGGGATTAGGCGACAGCAGAGACTGATGATTAATGGGCTGTGCAATACGGCAGTATAAGCACTGACCTTTCACATCTGCCATACCGTATACAAGGTTTTGGCACAGGCACCAGATAGCTCTATAGTCCAGCATTTAATTTTTAAAATAGGAAAGTAGTAAATAATAGCAATCAAGTGTAGGAAGAGTTATCAGAGGTTATACGCTGCTACTTCCTTGAGCAAATTCGTTCAGGTTTTTTCATATTGCTGCAGCTCTTGGAGATTGCTGTAGTCACACAACAGCAATAGGAGCTTATATTAACAAAAGTGAAGTTATTTATTGCTCTGAATGAATTTTTCTTTGGATTGCAGAATGTCAGTAATCACTTTTTCTTTCTGCTTCATACCTATTGACATCTTTTTCTCAGTAGATATTCTTGATTTACAGTGCTATTTTGGTTGGGGAAATGCACATTCTTTTTACAGAGTGTGAAACAGAACTATTATGGTATAGGGTGAGATTTAACCTTTACTTCAGTTTAAGATTTAAAATGTTTTTGTGGAACTCATAAAGAGTCAGGCCTTGTCAGTTCTTTACTGAGCATCATTTCTTTAGACTAGTTTGCTATTAGCATCAGAACGTGAAGGAAATTGGTTTGTACCTATTTTGTGTGATTCCCTAAGTATCTGATAATGGGTCTGGCAAGGCCAACAGAAAGATTCCGTTCTAGTTAGACTAAATCGTGGCTTTTACATAGATACTCGAATGTTGCATGAAGGCTACAGTGAGCTTACGGATGACCATCTTTCCCTATATATGTGTGAATAAAAATAAATGCTTGGGAATTTGTGTTGCTAGCAGTTTAAGTAACTGCTTGTGTCTGTGAAAATTTGTGAGTGATGGTAAGCATTTGACCTTGTCTGTGCTTATGGAAGATCAGATTGGCCCGATATATCTTTAAGTGCTCGGTTTGGTGTACAGGTGGCCTGTATTTTCTCTGGTGCACAGGATGCTGCTTTTGAACACATTACTTCCACTTTGAGGTAGATGACTGCAGAGAAAATCTGTTTGTTTTGTCTTAAGAGTGTTTTATTCCGCTCGTTCCAAGACTCTGAGATTTATGGAGGTTTATAGGAAAATTTTCCTGCCGCGCTCTGCGTTTGGGTGCTATTGCCAGAGCCTTGCCCTTCTCTCGCTTCAGTGCATCATCGCTTGCAGGCTTCGTGACATCTGGTGGCTGGCATATTTTGAGATATTTCTAAATTCCACATGAATCATTTTATTTCCTTCCTTATTGTTTTGAATTTACCATCTTGTCAGATATGCTAACATTTGAGATCTCTTTCAATTTACACTATTAAACCATAAAGCAAACAATCAGATGCAGCAGCAGTAAGTGGACTGTCTTTGGCTCCTGTGCTTGCTGATATATTACTTCCCATGCTATTCCAGTCAAGACAGAGCCATTTTCTTTCTCTGTGATGATTAGATGCAACAGATAAAAGTTCATGACCCAGTAAAAGGCAATTCTGCTACCAGTGTACGTGTGGGGTTTTGTTTTGGTTGTTAATGAGTAAGCAGCTTTGCTGTAAACGGAGGGACACTGAGAGCAGGAATCATGATCAGCAGGTGAGCAAGCCATGGCCCAGCTTTAGGCACTTACCTGCTTACAGCAGTAGCATGTCTTGCCCCAAGCAAGAACTGCGATCAAAAATTAGAAAACCTATTTGTTTCCAGTTCCTGCATCTGTCTTTTCATGTCTACTTCCCACCTTCGTTCTCTCTGAATTTCAAGGCCTCACATCTGGTTTTGTGTTAATTGGTCCTAAAAATCTCTCTCTAGTGAAGGAATCACAAATCTTCTAATCTTCAATAGCTGCTAATTAAATTACAGCTGACTTTTGCTGTTATAGATTTGTGTTACAGAAATAAGTGTTTCCTTTTTGATCTGATTCTTTCTCTTAGACAAAGTATGGATCAGCTCTTGCAGAAGCACATTTTGGCTGCAGAATGCTATTTTACATTATAAATGATTTTTTTTAGGGGAAAAATGTCTTCAAAGAAAATCATTAGAGATGAAATCATTAGAGACGATTTAGAAAGGGATATAAAATCTGAGTCACAGCAGGCCATGTACAAAGAGCCACTTACCGCATAGTACAAGTCTCGCATGCAGGTTTGTGATACCTATTTTGGGGACGGCTGTGAGGATTGGAGCCTGGTTATCCTTGCACGTTCTCTGTGTAAGTGCATTGCTCCCACATCCATATATACCCATTTCTTCTTTCCTCTGCTGCCCACCTTGATGAACCCTGACTGTCCCTGGCTGTCGGCCGATGGCAATTGTACGTGTCTGTATTCCAAATGTCAATCCAAGGTCAGTCTGGGCAAGTGGCACTTCCACTGGGTAGTTTTCCATGTACAAGACGTGCGTGGGATGCGGTAGCCTTCACCCAAGCTGATGCTTGGCCGTGCTGAGTTGCCAGGGCAATTCCTTATCAAAGCAGGCCTGGAAGGCTGATGGGAAGAGCATGGGCAAATGCCATGGGGGTGGGTTTAAAGTCTAGGGTCAGAGTAAGAGGCAGCTAAAGCCACGTGCCCTAAAATTACTTGATATAACAAGACTTTGAATTGTGTTAATTTAGGTCTCAAAGAGCAATTGCTTGTGTTTGTGTTGTTTTCATTTTGGTGAGAGTTAATTTTTTTCATTGAAGAGTTTCCTTCATTTCCATGGCTTCATGTGTTCACCTCTCTTCTGTGGGAGTTTTATTCCAAGTCAGATATTTAGAGACAAATCAATATTAGAATATTTATTTGAACTTTGGTCTTAGATTAAAAGAATTTTTGGTCTGATTTATTAATAGTTTTGCAAAATCAAAACCTGACATGACTTTTACTCACTACTAATATTGATCTGTGGAAGCTTTTGATTTGTTCCAAGCTGCGCCTTGTAGTTTGTGAGCTGCCTGTGGTCCAGTAGTGGTTACCTGCACTGTTTTCTATTTGTTGTTACTCAGGGGAAATTTATCCCACTTTATAGCAAAGTTTGACAATTTCATTTATTTCTCTAAAAGGATTTTTGTTGATAAAGATTTTCTTTAACACACTTATTTGATGTATATAATACAAACTCCTTAAGTGGCTGCTTTGCAGTTTTCCTTTCATCTCTACTGATGGATATGAAATGAGAGCGAAGCTTCCCAAGTGAGCCCAAAGGTGCATGAAGGAAGAATCCCTGGTAAAGGGATTGATTCCTGGAGTATAACAAGCATTCATTTCCCACATGGGACAGGCACTGCTGAGGTTGGTTACAAAGGGATTTGTTGCAGCACATTTACTGCAGAGGGCAAGTTTGTCCCATACAAAGGAGGCCTCTTAAAGCTGCTTATTTTTTGCAAGGGGATCAGCAGAAGATTTGTTTAGTTGAAATGAAATGGTCACCAGCAAGTAGCCCATAATTTTGCTACTTGTGCCCCTGAAATGCTGTGGAATCATTTCAAACCTCAAATAACACATTCTTTTTGCAAGAATCAGAATTTCCATTAAAATCAACAACAAAAAAAGTTCTTGTATGAAATGAGATGGTGCTTCTTTCTGCTCTTTTACCAGCCTTGCCCCCAGGAGTCAGTTTCCACCTCAGTTTTACCCTTTGCCTATCCCCTAATGAAGAGAAGCTGTTGATTAGGAGTAAAGAAGGATCAGGGCAGGATTCTGCAACCCCACCACACAGAGAAGTGTAGGTTGCACACAAGACAACACTGAACCATGCCACTGGGAGCTGGTTTGGTTCTGGTTGAAAGCTGAGGTTCTAAACACACGGGGTCTCATGGCAATGCACGTGTCATTTGGCAGAATTGTGCTATTAATCCATGTCTGAGCAATACGTTTGATTGCAATGCTAATGTACAGCATGTTCTGCCCATACATTCCATGTGTCTTATAAAAGTTTATAAGATTTCACCTTAGAGATGGTCTCATTTCAGAGATGAATTGAATTATTTCACATTATGTATTTTGAAAATCTCTTCTGCAACCTTTGGGACGAAAATCTCTGAGTATATAGAAAGAAGATTTTGCTGTTGCTTTACATCCTTTCAACTCCATTGACTTCAGTTGGCTTTACAGGTGAGGCAGAGGTTTATCAGAAACCCCTGTGCAACTTGCAATTGCTTGAACGATGAGGGTTTCGATTTTTCATGTCCATTAGTCTTCATTCCTTACATACATGAATTCTGATTTTTCATGCAATTTGTCAGTCAAGCATTGCTTAATTGACAAGCGGAATTAATGGGAGTGCATGCACAAATGGTGTGGCTGTGGGTAAAAAATAAGTCATTTGTATGCATCCAGAGGAACTGGACACAGTACCTCATCATATTGTACCAATATTGTGCCAATATTGTACCCTCATTTAGATGCCTTACAGGTTCAAAAACAGATGCACAAAGTCTGGGATCAGCTCTTTTGCAGGTTGAACTTGAATATCTGCTGCCCTGTAGGCACAGGTGTTTGTCATGATACACGTTTATTGAGACTCAGGATAAAGTAAACAAGATGACAATGTGCTGAAAACATAATTTGAAAAATATTTAAATGGGAAATGAGATATTAAAAACCTGTGTGTGTCAACTTCTCAGACAACTGGAATATGAAATGGTGTTAACAGCTACATTTATTAGCTGAGATTAAGAGCACAGTTTGAAATGAAATCAATATAGATAAAAAGATTACGATGAATGAAAAACAAAGTCAAAGATGTCAAGTAAACAAAATGCTTTGAAAAAATGGAGCAAAAATTCACTTTGCTATGGTCTTCCTGCTAGGGGATTTTATCTTTGACTAGCTGGATCCCTTAATTACATTTAATGGTGGTGGAAAAAGCACCATGTTGTTTATTTTGAAGTTTAGTCCAAAATCAGTGGGATTAAAACAGCTGCAGGAGTGAATAATAGGGATGTGATCAGATACTTGGGAAGCTTTATCTTTATTTTCCTTTATCTCAGTGTGTTGTCCACTGCAGATGAGACCTGGGGACTCTGAAGGGAGAGTTATTAATCTTAGCTGGGGTGATGATGATATCTACTAGGATACGGGTTTTGCTGGTAAACAATATGATCCTGTGTGTAAAACATAGTGTTGCAGTCAATAGGCCTGGGAATTACTCATGATTTTGTCACTGGGTGACCTTAGTTCAGATATGCCATGTCCCCGTGCCTCAGTTTCCCCATCCATATTATGGAGAAGGTTGCCTCCGTAATAAACCACAGATGTGCCACGTGCCTTGGACAAATTATCCTGTCTGCATTCCCCGTCTCTAAAACTGATCACACAATTTTTTTTACACTACTCGGAAGGATGTGGAGGTCTCTGCAGTGATGTTCTTATTGGGGAACTCCAGCGGAGTTGGGCAGAGGGCAGGCAGTGGGGTCTGTTGCACATTAAGGGGCTGAGGACAGCGTGGGTCATTTCCCTGCCTCTGGAGCGTGCATGGCACAAGGGAAGGAAGGGGCTGTGGGGAGCGCTGGTGGGTTGTGGACGGTGGAATGCAGAGGTATTATTATCGCTGGCAATGTCTAGTATTTGAAAACGATGACTGACATTTGTGTTGGAAGGGGCTTGAAGCATGATATTCACTTCCTTCCAATGTGCCCTGACGGCGATGGCTGGATGCAGCTATTGTGATTGCTGGGGGAGTGCAGTTTAAATGTGCCTTGCTGCTGTGACAACTGAAGTATAAAAGTTTACTTTTAATGTGACTGCTGTAATAAATGTCTCTTTGTCTAAAACCCCCAGTTGGCAGTGGTTTAAGATGCTGATATTCACTGAAAGGATGTGGTAAGGGTTCCTTGCATCATCCAGAAATCAGAGCAAGAACCATTGTGTCTGTGCCACGGAGCTGCCCGTACCAGAGTCCCCTGCTGCTTTCTTTCTTGGGGAATTTTCTCACCTGAGTGATCTGAATTATTTTTGTGTTCTTTCCAAAGAAGCAGGACAGCCCTTCCTCCCTGTCCGTTCTGATGCTCAAAAGAGGGGAAGCAAGAATGCTTGGTGTATTTTCTCTAGACAGAGTAGAAAAGATTTATGCAGGGCTCCAAGGCCACATCACCACCAGAAATGCCTTTCCTGGGACACAGGAGGAGCAAAGGACCCGAGCTCTTCCCTTGGTTGCCACAAAGTTCCAAGCAGCCACCTTCACAGCTTGGCTGAAGCCACACAGTTGTATGTGCTGCTGACTGCAGTCCTTGTACGGATGCCTGGGTATCATTTACACATGTTCTGTACCTCATACGTATGGGTATTCATTTATACGCATGCACGTGTTATATACAGGCGTACACATGTATGCCTCTTTATATATCTAAGGAGCAGGCGCACTGTAAGAAGCTGGGGCGAAATCTCTGCTGATATGATCTCCTGCTGGCAGACGATGTTCTATTTATGGCCCTTTCTTATGGTTGTTATAGCAACAACCGCAGCAAGTGGTCCCTTTTGTGGGGCCGTGCAGGGAGGGTGCTGCGCACCCCGAGCTGGTCTCCTGCTGCCGGTGGCCCTCGTGGCCAAGGGGACGTCAGGGTCCTGCCCTTGAACCTGGCGTTGAGAGCAGCTTTGCACATCAGGGCAGGGCTCCTGCTGAATAGCTGGCATGGGTCGTGTTTGAGTGGGATTAGTTTATATTTACACCCGAGAAATAGGAATTTTCAGTTTGTGTGTTCTTCTGAGATATTTCTTGAGCTTGTTATCATGGACTGTTCTTCCACTGACAGTTCTAGCACCTGAAACACTGCTTTGCTCCTTCAGCTTGTCTCTGGCCTTCTTGACATGGTGCTCCACTCAGATATTTCCTTCATGATAGTCCTTTCTTAATTTTCTCTTCCTTTGTACAGTTTTATAGCTTTTTACCACCCACCCTTCAGGAGGACACTTTCCCAAAATGCTCTGCAAGCATGCCTCAGCTGAGCTGCTAACCCTTCGTGTGGTCCCCCAGGCACCCTCCACGCAGCCTGTTGTGCAGTAGAGCATCCCTGAGGGCACTCCAGCCCTGGAAGAATCAGTCTCCATAGAAAGCAAATGCTGAACAGAGACATGCTTTGGCACTCAGACAAGAAAAACATTACAGATCCGTAAAGGCTTGGGTAAGGGGTCTTGCTGGCATCCACATAGACACAAGGAGGGGAGTGAGTGGCAGGTGTGAAAGAAAAGAGCCAAATGACAAACCTTTGTGCTGTGTTCCTACTGCTGTCCTTAATGCTAGAAAACTCCAGAAGGAAATCACTGTGCCTGCTGCAGGGATTGTGAGGAGCAGACAGTTTCGTGGCTGCCTTCCCTTTGGGATGGATTCTCCTTTCAATACTTCATTTTTGGTCATGTGCTTATTATGGATATTTTCTGGTTCATTTCTCTTGCTAATGGCTACCAGATTACACCCAGTCAGCCAGCCAGCTCACAGCACTCCCAGTTTTTAATGCTGACTGACTGCAAAGCTGGGCACTGCCATTTTCTTATACAAATGCCTCCAAGGGCGGGAGGATTTACTCTTACAATGTGCTCAGAGGGAGTGAGGAAAGAACAAATTATCACGTAAGGACTGCAGTATCCCTCCCCTATTAAACTAATATAGACTGGGGCATTTTTATGGTCAAATTTTCCCCTTTAGATCTTTTGCTATGCCCACCACAAGGATTTCTGACACCCTCTTCATGGATGGTGGTTGAGCATGCTATATATATAAAAATGTAGTTATTCACTGTTTACACATTGATGCCAAATTAATGCCGTGCCCATTCTTTCTGCTTCACTGTTATCCAAAGACTTGTGCAACAGTTGAATTTAATGGGGAAGAAAAGATTAAAAATGAGATACTCGTTCTGTTTGGATTTGCCGACATCTGAGCTTCCTTTTGCTATTCTTTCCAAAAGCAAAGAAACTGCCAGCTCCTCCCTTTCCTCCTCCTCCTTTCCTTGACTTGGCTGCTTTCCCTTTCCCTATTTTGGAACGACGATCAGCCTGAGTCAGAGTAAAGTTTGTCAGATTTGGAGGAAAACAACTCAATTGCCTGGGTCTGCTGTTGATCACTGCTGGCTAAATTGGGTTAGGGAATAGCTGGGACAGTGCAGGGAGTAGATAGATTGTAGAAGAGCTGTCAGCATTCAGATATACATCAGCTTTTGCTTCACGTCCGAGGTTGAATCAGAGTTCAAATTCAATAGCATTAAAATCTCATAAATCATCTTGCACAATTTCAGTATAAGCTGGCCTGAAATCTTTTAGTGCCACCTGTCTTAATAAGATTCCTTTGGCTGTGCAGATTCTTGAGATAAATCCCATCCATGTTTTGGATTGAAGGTGGCATCAGCATGCTTGTTTGTATCCAAGGTTGCAAGCAGAAATTTCCTGAGATATTCAACAGGTTTTGAAGGTTCAAGCTTTGGTCCTTACCCAGAACTGAAAACAGACTTTTAGGTTTCTGTGCAGCATGAGAGTGCCCTTGGCTGCCAGAGGAGATCTAGATGCTGTTCTGGACTAACCCTGCACCTGGCAAATAGGCATGGCTGGAACAGAACGAATATTCTGCATGGAGTCAGCAAAAATTCATTCAATGCTAACAGACAATTCTTATCTGTCCTCTGGAGCAGCAGTTGAACCTCTTTTGTTCAACGCTTCAGCTGAAGTGCACTGTGACCTTCAACTTTCTACAGATGACCTGAGGATCTGTAACAATTCTCAGTCCAAAAAATTCTAGCTTATATAAACCAATTGCATTGGCAGAGGTGGCTGCAAGAAATATAATTTGATTTTTAATTTGCAGCCATATAGAGTTTCTGGTCTTTCATTTGAGCCAAACATATAGCTTGTTGTCATGACAATCATTCAATGCTGCTATTCCTTCGGCTTTGCACTGGTTTTAATTTCTCTGCCTGCTAACTGTACAAGAGAGTTCATTATCATTCTTTATCAGTAACTGTGATCCAAAATGTCAGTTTGTTACAGCCCTTTTTTTACCAAGGCCTCCCAAGTTGTACGTATTTGTTCAAAGACCTGTAACAGAGTCCTGTAAAAGAAGCAGTGACATGAAAGCGATGAAAATCTGTAATCTAGAACTCACTGAATGTGATGGCGTTACCCAGGATGTCAGATAAAATCCAGCATGAAGGACACCGTCTTCCTTATGTCCTACAGGAAGCTTTAAAAGTCCCGAAATGCTTGTACTCCCCAGGCTGTTCCTGTCACTGCTGTGAGTGGCCACCCTCTCATTACAGCGTTTTGAAAGCAGATGGTGAAACACAGGGAAAAACCTTCTAGCAAAGCTTCATGCAATTAGAGGTCTGACACGATGCCTACATCTGTCACCACCAGCATGGGCTGCTGCAGGGAGATCTGCCTCAGGCTTGCCGTGGGGGTCTCTTGGCCAGTCAAGGTGACGGTTGCCCAACTTTCTGCTGTGCTAAGCTGACGTGAGCCTCCCTAACTGCTCAGTTGTTCGTGGACTTAAACTCCTTGCAGTTACCTGTAAGCTCTCTGCCTACCCTAGTACTCAGCTGTTGGGGAAGTGGCCTTTATCTCAGCCCAGGTGGACGCTACCAGTGCTGCTTGGTGTGCAAGTACCCTGCTGAGCAGCAAGGGCAGCCCTTACTAGAGAGAGACACCTTTTTAATAGATCTAATTCTCTATTTGCTATATCATTTTTCTTGAAAGATTATGATGTTATCAAGCAATAGCATAAACTCCAACAAATGGAGATGTATTTCTGTTCAATGTATCCCCAGTATGGAATTTCAAAGAACAGCTCGACTTATAACTACTGAACCTCTAGAAATTCGTCAAATAAATAAATATCACTTCATCAATAGTCGATTGAGCTGCAACCTTTAGTACACTTTGTATGTGACGGTAATCTAGAAATAAATTGATAGAAATTAGGTAATTACCACTGGTGGTATTCATGAGAATTTCAAAGCAGATAAATAATGGATAGGAATGTCATTTACTCATTCAACTTCAAAACCAAAGAACAGTCTCCTCATTATTCTGTTGACTCAGTAAGAGGGAAGAAAAGGGAAAACTAAAGACAATCAAACTATTTTGGAAGCATCATAGGCTCTGCAGTCAAACCAATTTAGGGATGGAGAGCCTGGAAGAGGAAGAGTAATGCTTAAGAGGTGATTTAGCAACGTTATCGCAGCACACAGATTTATCTGGTTTAAGGCCAGATAAAAGCAGCCATGTCTGCTGCTGGGCTTTCACTTAGCCCTTAAGGCAGTGCTGGGCCTTCTGGACAAGGAGGAGATCTCAGGCAGGCACAGCCCCACCAGGATTGTCCCCTTTGTGTTGTTACACTACATAGAAAAGGAGCAGTCACTTAATAACCATAAGCACTGTCTGCTCCTTTAGATAATACTAAAATATGCATGTACTTCTTGTGTCCTGAAGCACAATACAAGGATTTATATGAATTTTGAATGTGAACTGGGTGGAGGGTGACACCCAGACGCAGTGTGTATTGGTTCAGTCATTTCTCTGTGGCTGTGTGCCCAGAGCCGTGCCTGCTCCCTGGCAGCTCAGTGGTTTTCATGAGCATGCTCTTCACTGTTGGTGTTTGGCCTGACCTGTTTCCCTTCCTGTTTTGCCCAATTTTGAAGTTCCATTAGCCAAACACTGATAAAAATGCTGAGCTATCTTCCA
This sequence comes from Oxyura jamaicensis, assembly GCF_011077185.1. Lineage (NCBI taxonomy): Eukaryota > Metazoa > Chordata > Aves > Anseriformes > Anatidae > Oxyura > Oxyura jamaicensis. The sequence goes on from NC_048912.1 coordinate 7,999,503, forward strand.
TCAGGTAATGGCTTTTCACTATCTCCCTTTCCACTGTTCATTTCTATCTCTCGTTTATTCAGCTATTTTCTTTACGACCTAGCATCAGTAGGAGAACCTCGGGGACAAAATCAGGACAATAACTGCATTGCCATTACTCGTCTAAAATCCATTTTAAAACAGTAAGAAAAAAATGAAGAAAAAAAAAAATAGGTATTTTACTGTGAAGTATGTTTGTACATTGAAGAGAACATTTCTGAAGGCATGTGTACTCCCTGGTAGCCCGTGCCTGAGTCAGTGAGGAGGAACAGTGCTGAGCGCAGTTACTCACGTTGCTTGTGCTCAGCTCCCAGCAAGTTGGAGTTAAAGGCTCTGCTTACAATTTTGCTGAAGTCTTGTTGCAGCTGCGTGTGTTCATTTTCAGTCAAATGACATTAATAATTTTATTCTATTTATGTAAGCAGCTTGCCCTCATGAAGACAGAATATTTCCTTTTGGGAAAAACACAAAACTTTGTTTTGGTGGTCAGTGACTTTTCTCTTTCAGTCAACGCTGACATGTGTCATTGCTGTCAGGGACTGGGTGAGATTTAATACTAGGGTTCAGTTTGGTTATGTTATTTTCTGAAAACAAGCAAAGAGAAAATGAGCTCTGTCACTCTGCGGACGAGTTTAGAGCAAGTGACAAAACTACTGGAAATTCAATGTGTGAAAGAGTTTTATTTTGTTTGTTTTGGTCTTTCATTGTAAATTAAATGTGAGCATACTTGTACAATTATTTCAGTATAGCCAGATTCTCAAAAAGCTGCTGGGCTTGTTTATGAATAAAGGTTGAATAAAAATTTCCATCATATTGAAAATGTAACATTCAAAATGTGCCATTTCAAAAATAAATACATCCATTATCTCCGTATAAGAAATCCACTGTGGCCCTTCCACATGAAATCTCTGCATGGGGATGGTTGGTTTGTTGCTTTTGTGCAGGGCATCAGCCTTACTGTCTGAACGTAGTAAAATTCCAGTGTGAACCAATTCTGTCTGATTAATATTCTTTGTTTTCTTGCGGAAAAATAATAATAATAATGTTATTCTCGCTGTTCCAGCATTTCAACTCTAACAGCAATGCTATTTTAGCACCTGGGATTTGAGTAGTATTCTTTTAAATACTTCATTAAAAACTTGCCATGCTTGCCTGTCTTCTAGTGTAGAAACTACTGGATCCAGGAGAGCAGAAGCATATGTAAGCAACTGCATGTAGAGAGAATCCCTTTATTTGAAAGAAAAAAGCTTAGGTAGGACTAGTTACACAAAATTAAAACTACAACATCTATTATTTTGGCTTCGAGATTTTTGCTGGTTTGTTCCCGTGAAGGAACTGGTGTTCTACAAGAAATGCGGAGCAAATAGGATGAACCATCCCTTTGGTCATTATCTAGCCTGTATCTGGCTTCCTTGTAACAAAAAGTCCCAGGCTCAGACTGGGCCCAGTAACTCTGCCTAGGCAGCATTGCTGCTTTCTTGTCTTTTTTTTTGCATTTTACCTGAGCTTTCTTGTATTTCTCCTCACATCCTAGAATAATGGTCCATAACACTCCCCAACACAGATTGCTTGAAGCTCAGGGAAGCCTCGTATCTGCTGGGGGTATTGAGAGGAGAAATTTAATTGTCTTAATAGCTCTCTTCCAGTTGAGATGCACAGGTATTTTACTTTGCCAGTGCCAGTGAATGCTGGAACAGAAAGCCTGGTTGTCTGGAACCATGGTATGTTCATGGTGCTTCCTCCTTTTATTTAATGTGTTTACATGAAGCAAACACAACACCTGTGAGCGTGTCCCATCAGGCATGACTGCTCAGTTACAGATAAACTTGCCCTAGCTCAGTGAAGGTTCCCAAATATTCTGAGATCTTTTGGCTGGAAAGCACTTCATAAAAACAAGCACCAGGCTAGGATTCAAGATTAGCAACCCATAATCACAGAACAGAGGACAGCACCCAACACTGCTGTCTGTCTCCTAGCAGGTTCTTGGATGCAGTTTCCAGCAAGTGAGTTTTTTTGTTTGTTTGTTTGTTTTTAAATCCATTTTGCTGTGCAGCATGAATTTAGACACTTTCAATACTTTAAGGTATGAAGCATATTACTTTTCCCCTTGACTAAGATGATTCATCACTCAGATCATGCTTGGATTCAGACATGGACACAGCAGAAATATTTGCACTGAAGTTCTCAACTCTTCCATTGCTCTGAACTGAAAGAAACTTAACTCAGGTTGTGTTTTCCAACTTGTTTTTAGGAAAGGCACTCCGGAGAGATCAATTATTTCAAACGCACACATTATTTGCAGTAAATTTATTTCACAGATATGAAGCTGCCCTTTTTCTTTCCAAATAGCTGCTGTCTCTCTGTTCCAGAACTTTTTGATGGCTTGAGATGAGAAATAATTAAAAAACAAACAAACCTGACATTTGCTTATCAATTAAACTCCATGAACAAATAGGCAGCCTGTGTGGGAGCGCTGTGGGCTGCAGTTACAAACTGTGCTCTCAGACACGTTTATGAGGACAACATCCTTCCCTCCAGGGTCTCGTGGTGGTGGGGAGAATGCCAGCAAAGACCGTAGATGAGAACAACTGGGTGATAACGCCCTCCCAGATTTTCCTAACTTGGGGCAGAGACACTAAACCTGGGCTCACGTTACCCAGGTGTCATTTTTACATTTGGCATTTTCTGTGGATTTGATATTTCTGTTAGAAAATTGGCAGCACAGGATGAAGTGCATTAACTGGGGAGAAAACAGAGTTGGAAATTGATCCCATTTCCTCCTAGGTTATTTCCTAGCTCATTTTTGATATGCAGGCAGTGTAAATGGCAACATACGCTAAGGATGTGCCCAGCAGTGCCTGCAAAAGCGACCTTTTGCTAAAGGTAACTTAAAACGTACCGTTTCCCCATTTCTTGGAATGGTATCTTTGAGCTCTAGAAAGTATTTTCCATGTTTTCAAGGTGAGGTGCTGATTTGCAAATATGGAGTATAACTTGACCAGTTTGTAGGAGTGTATGAAGGTACAGGTTTTGGAGAAACCTGTACCTTCAGGTTTCCTTAGAAATTTATGCTGCAGGTGGCTGTAACTGTAACCCCTTAAACCTCACCCCTTTCATTTAGCAGGAGCCATTTTGATTTGGCCTTTTCTGCTTGTCTGGGTACAGTATTAAAGTAAATATCACTGCACAGCCGTGATTACACAGTGTTGCATGCATTCCCCGTGTGCAATGGGCAGAGGCTTTCAATTCAGATGTCATTCACAACTTGTGGCAGCAATTCGATGGCAGTGAGATGATATCCCTGCAGTGAGAAAAAGATGAAAGGGAAAGATTTATTTTGTTCTTCTTTTGGAAGCAAGGGACACAGGATGCACACATCCTTTTTCTTATTACAGAAACAGCTGTTCTGACAGCCAAGAAATTTCTCCATCTTGTCCAATCGAACAAGATATATATGTATTTACCGTCTTGAAAGTTCCATTTAAGAGCAGCCAGCACAATTCTGCTTCCACTTATAACTGTCTAGCTGAGCTGGAAGCAAATGCACAGATCCTTAATGCACACTGGGAGGATATAGAATAAGATACATGTAATGGGTTCTTTATATCTATTAACCCAAAGGATACCTCGTTGATAAATACTGACTTTGTGTAAGTTAGAGGAGAGAAGTGCGTTGCTTGTCAGTGGAAGTGGCAGAAAATCAAAGCTGCAGAAGAAGGGCATACATCTTAAATAGGATTTCATATTGCAATTTTTACTCACACATGTGATCATCTTTATTCCCATGGAGCATGTGATGGAAGTAAGAGCTGCTGTAATTGGATCCTCTTACCCTTCCTGTTACTGGTCATGAATTTAATTGAAATTCTGGTCTTTTTAATAATTATTGAGAAATTATTCTTTCTTCCCTATTGCTGCTTCTAATGTGAACACGATGTTCTTAATTTAAAAATTAAATTAGAGGAAAGTCTTTCTGGAGCATGTCTGAGTTAATCAATTAAAACTACCCTCTTTGAGCTGAGCAGAAGAAAATACACTGCTATCAAAGGGTAAAGCTAGGTCTCAGTGCTGAAGACTTAAGTAACTTAAAGATTCTCAGCTAAGTGGGAGGAAAAATGAAGAGAAGCTATATGACCTCAAAAATAGTGGCTGTCTAATGGTGGTTAGCTGTATGGAACTTCATAAAATCATTAAAATTAATTTGTTTTACTGTGTGTTGCCTTCAAACTGAACGGTCGTAGGCATGACTGTTTATGCCAGATGATGCTGTGAATGGTAACTGGGGTTATGGAAGACATCAAGGAAATTAGTCTAAAGCAGATCTTAGCTATGGGAAATAGCTTGTTTATTTAGTGGGTATTTGTTATTTTTAATGAAGTCTGCACGAAATACAGAAGAAAGTTCAGTGTCTGATATCCAGATGCCTGGCTGCGCAGCCTGACAAGTAAGCAGAAAAAAACATTCAGAGATGTTCTTACATACTTTTTGGGCAAGACCTGCTTGTAGATATAAGGCTGGCAATGTCAAAGGGCCCCAAGGATCATGGCTGCTTGGTACCCCCATTTGACAATCCGTGGAGGTGTGGCTCTCTAAGGATAAATCTGCACTACAGCGTGACTCAGTGCAAAGACAACTAAGCTGTAAAGTTGTAAGTAATTTAGCACATACCAGAATTTATGTAAAGGCAGTGGCATAAAGTAACTTACCTTGGGAAGGAGAAGGCATCTCTCCCCATAGAGCTTGGTGCTGAGGTGGCTCGCCTGCCTCCTGTGCCTGCCTGAGAGCAGGCAGATATTTATCTGCACCAGCCAGAACCTGAGCTTCTTTCTATTCAGTGTGCACTGTGAAAGGCTTTCAGAATAGCAACTGCATAACTCGCAGGACAGCACTCCACTAAGAATCTGAATTTTGAAAGCAAACTACAAAGTATCAATTATTTTCTTTCAACCAAAAAAAAAAAAAAAAATGAAGGCACTCATTCCCATGGTCCTATCTTTGAGTGTCCCTGTATTTATATGCATATGTTCAGAAAAAAAAAAAAAAAAAAAAAAAAAAAACAGTTAAATGCCCCTCTTTGGACTAGGTTTATTATGTTCTTGTATTACATTTCTGTGGTTAAGAACTTTCCATCCTCTTGTTGGACTGCTGCAGCAAACCCCAGGAGATGCCATCCAGATGAGGAGTCTGGTTCAGTGATGGGCGTGAATGGGAGCTGGAGCTGCATTGCAGGCTTTCTAGGGTTTGGCAAGCTGACAGTTTCTGTGAAAATATTGTGAAACCCAAACTAATGCAATCTCATCTTTTGCATTTTGGGGGAAGGGCAGCTTTTGAGAGTGGCTTCATTGTCTGAAGCATGACTGGTGGTGTCATGCTGATTGAGTGATGACATACAGGAGAAAGCAGAGGTTAAGTAAGGCTTGGCCTAGGAAAATGTACTGACTCCAGCTGACCGCAAAGCTGGAGAAGTGCACGTGGCAGCAATGTGTCCGTACGGGCTGCTCAGTCCCGAGGGATTGCAGGGTGCAGGGAGAGGGAAGAATCAGATTTCCTACTAAACCTGCCAGAGACTCTGCAAATGTCAGTATGTGCACTCACAGCTGGTATGGACAAAAGGTAACGATGTTGGTGCATCCTGGTCCAGTCTCCTTGGCTTTCAGGCTTCGTTCTTCAAGCTGCAGAACGGGCACGTGGATGCTTCTCTCACCATTAACTCTTTGGGCTAGCACTGCAAGAAAGCATAAGGAAAAGTTCATTACTTTGGTGGGTTTATGCACAGAAGTCTTGAAAGCCTGTTAAGAGAAAGACTCTTCACTAGCATTCAGTGTTTTTTATTCCCATTTCATGTGTACTATTTTGCTGTAAGCACTCTTGGAAGGAAGAGGGAACGTGTTTTTAGGGGAAATGTGGGGGAAAGAGAATAAGGGAGAAAGAAACAATTTTATTTTTAGAGACCCTAAGATTTTAGCTGTGTAATGTGCTGCTGGAAAGAGGCATGGCACAGGGTAACCAAAGTAATCTGTCACTGGCCTGACGTGAAGGGCTGTGCTGCACCTAAATTACAGCATCGTGATCAATGAAAAGCAATACCCCCATCTCTGCAATTGAACGGGGAATTACATGGTCCCCTGGTGATGGAACAAAGTGTGTAATCAAGTTAGGCCCAATGCAAATGCAAATCAAGAGCATTAATTAACAGGAGCTGCAAGGCAGTTAAGTGCCGCAAGAACACAGACGCGATTCCTAGGCCCCTGCAGCTCTCTTTCAATAATTAGGTTTCTTAGACAAGAGGAGGAATTTGGGGAGGCAGCGGGGGCTGCAGGGAGGGCACAGCCTTGGCCTGCCCGTCCCTTGTCCCTTGCTGCAGGACACTGAGCATGGCCACCACCAGGAGCCAGGCCCTGGGGCCTTTCCTTCAGCGGCCCTCATCCCTACTGAGATGTGGCCTGGCAGGAGCAGAGCCTCTGAAGCAGCACCTCATTTCAGAGCAGCAAGGCTGAGGTATTATTAAACTATATGTGTGATTTTTTTTTATTATTATTATTTTTTTTTTAAGGCTTTTTATGTTGCCTGCAGCTGTGTAATTGCCAGCTTTCATGTAGGCTGGAGAGCACTGTACCTCTGCTATGTAGCATTTACAATTCTTATTCAACAGCAAGCTTCAAAGGCCCAGAAACACAACTGTGAGAGCAGCTAGGCCCTACCAAATGCCACAGAAAATTGTCCTTCAAAGTGGCTACTTTCTTGCAATTATTATAGCTGTCCTCTTATCTTTGTTTTAAAAACCATTTAGGAATCATATCCATAGGTGCCATGTGAAAGAACAATGCTGCGGGATCAGCTCTTGAGCTTTTAATGTGATGATATATAATTGGAGCCCAAATGTCACCGGATTGACGCTCTGGGCTGTCCCTGCTGCTGAGTTAGAAGGGATGAGTGATGAGGTACTGCTGGAATTCACTCCTCTTCGTGCAGCACAGCCATCAGCAGCAGTCAAGCAGCAGTGGTGATATTTGCTTTTAAGAAGGCCAGGGATTAGGACACGTGGAAGCCAGCTGCTTTCTAAACTGAGAAATTAGAGCCACAATCAAGGTGTGAGACTTTCCCTCCCCTCCCCCCCATGTATTCATTCTTTCACAGCCTCTTCTTCCCCTTTTTTCCTGCTTTCCTGCTTCTTCTAAATTGATTAAATGATGGGATTAAACAGGCCATCATTTTTAAAACCTGTGTTTTATTCAGAGGATTCTCTGGTGCTATGGCATTTGGGACTTCGGTGCAGAAAAAAAAGTATATATATATATATATATATATATATATATATACACAAATACTGGCTTGTTAGGAAAAGGAATTACCGTATTCATAACAAAAGATAATTGAATACTGTTACTTTTATTCCTGTGGAGCTCCTTGTATGTTACCCTCTCTGATATGCTTTGAAAGTATGGGCAGTATTCCTCAACACAAGCCTCATTTTACTGAGATGAAGCGTCTTAGCCAAGTCACTCAGGCAGGCAGGCAAAGGACCACTGCAATCTTTTTTTCTCAGCCTGTACCTTTAACCCCTCTCTTCATGTGGTCTGCCTGCCTTGCTATTCTCAACAGCATAATTAAACATCTCTGCCTCTAAAATGCAGCTTCTTGTGGCTTTTTGTAGCTATATTTTAATTAATACCGTTTTCTTCTGAGTTAGAGGGCTAGAGTAGAACTCAGACTCAGGAATTTCTAGCTGTCCTTTTTCATGGTTGACTACTTGTGGATTCATGAGGCTGTTGGGAAACAGAGGCAGTATTACTCTGTTAACCCTCTCATCCTCCTGTGTGATCTGTGATCTTTTCTGCCAAAAAAGAAGGCTCTTGTCTCCTTGGCTCGTGCCTGTGTGTATTTGTATGCAGTTGGGTCAGTCAGCTGCAGTAATCAGAGCTGAGTACTCTAGAAAGCACTGACACCTAGTGCTTTAGATAAAACAAGTTAATTCTTTCTCACCTTGGGCTTTGGAAAATCTGTTGTCTGAAGTGGTGTTTTGAGTAGCTCACGCACTAAAACATCCCTCTCGGGGATGGTTGTATGGAGGTGAGCAAGGAAGAGCAGCAGGGATGAGTTGAGAAGGACCACGTGAACTCTGGGTCTGGAAAAAACAAATGATCCAAAATGAGATGCTGTTCTACTCCACATATCATTGCCGGCTGTGGTGATCCTGTTAGCATGTAAGTGAGGTGGCTGTTACTGTAGGATTGCTTTCTACAACTCTGTTTCATTTTTTGTTCTTATCTGGGACATAGCTGGGCTTTAGATTAAAACTCTAATTAGCCCTGTCTCTTTGTATCGTTGGTATAGTTTTTTCTTCCCTCATTCAATTTGAAGATGAAACCCAAAACTTGCTTTTAAGGGCAATCATTGTGAGAACTTGTGAAGCAGCTAAAAGCTGGAGTTTTATGTTGTTGGAAACTTGCCTTCCTTTCATACATTCATTCTAGTCAAAGAGTACTTCACTGTTTCTCTTAAAAGCCATCCTTTTACTTCTTGCACTTTTCCCCACTTCCTGATGATCTGAAAGAGGAGCTTGGAGTCCCTTCTAATGGTGCTTGTCCTATTTTTGCAATTGTGTCCATCCAGCCTGTTCTTCAGCATGCATCCCAGCTGACTTCAGCCAGTGAACACGAGTAAGCCATGGCAGCGCTTCCAGAGCTGCACTGGTTAGCTCAAGGTAAAGATTCTCTTACCTCTAGCTTGAAATATCATGAGTCAGTCTTTGCTGTGAGCCGGATTAAAAAAAAAACAAACAAACAAACAAACAAAAAAAAACATCTGAGTAAGTGCAGTGTCGGAATGCTGGGTAGAAACAACTCCAGTGAATTTAACCTGTGCTGCAGACATGTGGGCTGAAGTTGCTTCTCTGTTTTCTTGAGGGCCCAGTTCTTGATACGTTGGACTCAAGCTGTAATTGGCCTTGCACCAGTCTGTACTGGGGATGAGAGCAAACCATGAAACTGAAATTCTCAATCTATATTTAATGCTAATTCCTAACTAGATTATGGCCTTTATTCATTTTTTGCTTTTTAAGCAGCTCTGCAGATAAGCTAATTCCTTCATTGCCTCTAATGTCATGTGGCACTGGTAGAGAAACTGAGGCAAAGACTGGTCAAGTGGCTGGTCAAAAGCCAAAGAACGAGGCAGCATGACAAATGTAAGTGATCAGAGCTTCCCATTAGGAATCAATGCTAGTTCACATTGCTTGTTGCTGAATTTATCCTAAGATAAGGAGAAGAATTTTATGTAGGGTCGTATGGAAAGTGTTGCTAGTAAATTGCATTACTCACAAAATGCTCATGCATAACATTAAAGGTCAGATAATGAAGTTCTTAGTCAGGAAAAGCTTCCATTGGCATTTACTGGGATTTTGTCTGAAGAAAAGACTAAGAGGACCACAGGGTAGGGTTTGGCAGCATGTATAATCTTTGTTGGAGAAATGAATGTGGCACAGTGGGAACTGAACTGGATCCTTCTGCAGCATGCAAATGTCATTAATCATAGTAACAAAAAGCCATAGCATTGACTAATTTGAAATATCCTGCCCACTGGCCCTGTGGTACACCATGTAATGGGTCTAGTGCTATTGGATAATGACTGTGATCAACATAGTATTTAATATTTTATTTGCTGAGCTTTTTAAATTTGTAATGAATTCACTCCCTGCCCCAGGAGTTAACAATCTATATGATTACACAAAGTATCATCAAATCTATACTGATTTATCCAATTCTACTGGGCAGAAGCAATGGTATAGTTCTAGGAGAGCTGAACTGTTCCTGAAACAGATCACTTTGAATTAATAAGACGTATTATCACCCTTTGTTTTTTAGGCTTACAGACAATCTTTGAATATCTGTCAGTAGTAGAAATTGTTTGTAATTCTGGAGATGCTGAAATCAGCATGCTGAATTTCTTCCTACGTCCTCCCTACATTGGAGTCTTGACATATGACTCATTCAGCAGCACTCAACATGCAATCTCTCTCTCTCTCTCTTTTAAAAAATCTTCTAATTGTAATTCCAGCTTCCTACTCTGAAATATGTGGTTGCTTGTTCTTCTTCATCTTATTCAAGTGAAAAATGCTGTTTGTGAATCTGGGCTACCAAGTGAGTGATCTCACCTGGAGGCTGGTTCAGATATCTGTCACTTGTAAACTTCATTATATTGACAGCAAACTGGATGTACTGTTTTATTCCTGTAATGCCACTTATTGATGCTGCCTGCTTTTAGATTACAAGAAACATTTACATTTTAAAACTAAGAAAGTGTCTGTGGGCAGCTGATTTTAAAAATAAATAAATCTGATCTTTTAAATAAAGAAAACTCTTCATGAGACCCAAAGCCTCAGGGCTTCACGTGCATTTCCTGGGTGCTCTGTGTGTCTTCAGTTGCTTCGGTCTCCTTTTTTAAAATATTATTTGGGGATTGTAGGTTTAGAATTATTTATCTGATTATTACATGCATGCTGATGTATTTCATCCCATTCAATTGCCAGCAATGACTAGTTAGTTCCTTGACTAGCAGGTAGCACAACATGTAATCCTCTCTTCTGACTCTTGCCAGAGGGAGGTTGATTTTTCACAAGAATTTTTAGACTGTGCGTCAGGCACCATATCGTCAAGAAAGTTATAATTATTTCCGGAAATATGCATGTACGTTCATGTGATTGTATTTTGGGGGAATACAGGCTTCGGTGAATGTACAGCTTGATTTGTGCACAGTGCGTGGAGCTGTGTGTGTGCAAACCTGCACAAGCCTTGGTAGAAACAAGTGGCTGCTTACTCCACTCCTCCCAGCCAACATCCAGGCACAAGACCCCTCAGCTAAACTAGGTTCTGAGTTCCCTCAATAGGCAGTAACAAGACGTGAGGTCTTCACAGGGTGATGAATTACCCATACAATGCACTTCTTCTTTTTTCAAATGTAGAGGGAGCTTAGGCTCACTGCCAGTGTTGGATGAGATGTCAAACTTTTAGATGGCTGAAGATAAGGACGATGCAGCCAGGCCTTGATTCTTTGAAGATGAATCCCTTGTAAAAAAGTGCCCCAAACACTTTACTCTCAACTCTGCTGGAGGAAGAGAGTGGAAAAAAAATGTTTGTGGGTCAAATAAGGCTTGTGCTTCACTGCGGAGGTCTAATGGTCCGAAGATGAAAAGCCTGTCAGAGGCTGGCAGTGAAATGAGTGTTGATGGGTATGAAGCTCATAAATTCTATGAAGTGGTCTGGGCAAGCTGATGAAAAAGTTTCTAATGATGAATTAAAATGTTTCCCATTTTGGAAATTGTTTTTCACTGCTAAGTCTGATGATTTGCTGTGTGCTGGCACGTACAGGGTAGAGTTCAGAGAAGATTTTTGAGGCCTGTAGATCTGAATGAAAAAGGAACCTCAGTCTTCCTGCTTTTGAGACACTTCTCATAGATGAGAATTTATTTATCTTGCTGTAATCCCTTCTCCATCTTATTTTCTTTGGAGTTTTTATTTCAGGCGGGGCTGTGTGTATTTGACTAGAAGGGAATGCCAATGAAACGGTGACCAGACTATCCTAGTTCTCAGCAGAGCGTGTCCCCTTGCTGCCAGGTACGTGCTGTGTGCCGGGCAGGGGCAGAAGCCCAGCAGCAGTCCCCACTGATTAGTCATTCTCCTGTCGCAGCAGCCTGAGGGAAGGTTGGAAAGAACAAGCCTAATGTGTGCTGGTGCTATAGTAATAAACCAAGACACAATAATAAATAACCAAACTCACAATGTATTGAGGCACTGGCAGACCTGAGTTTAGCATTTGTTTGTTTAGGGCTGTCCTGTGGATGATAACAAAGTGTGTAATGGATGGCACCGCTCAGATCCTTCCTTTTTAACCAAAAATAGATACAAATCAAGCATACGTTCTGTGCAAAGCATTATTAAAAATAATACTAGAACATAATGAAATAGGGTTATTAAATCATAATGTAAAAGGCTATGAAAGCCTCTGATGACCTCAGAGAGGTACAAGGTACACCCATCAGGAATGTTTCTGTTGAGGGCAATTGTTTAACATCACAGTCACATTCTTAAGGAATAAAATGTATGCTGTATGAAAGGTAATGAAAGCTTAGACAGAATGGAGCATGAAGGTATAAGTGAAGTGATTTGTTATGAAGTATGACAATTAAGTCCAAATTAGTCATGAAGTTTTAACTTTATTGGGTTCCCATTCCTGTTAAAACAACTAATTGAAAGGCACTGGAGTTGTTTGAGGAAACAGAAAGCTGATCATTAACAACTGAATCCTCTTTGTTATTACTCATGTACATGCACAAAAATGAGATGTAGGCAAATAAGAAAAAATATATCAGCCCCAAGTCTCATATCTTGCATTTATTGAAACCCCGTCTCTGTGGATATAGCAAACAGCTCCATCTTTCAAATGAAATATGCTTCTGAGGCTGTGTAGCTGATCAGTATTCATCGAAGAGTGAGGGAATCTAGTCCGTATACAGAAAAGTGCACCCAGGCTCTTTAGATCATCTCAGACAACTATTGGGCCGAGCTAACTCTTTACATTCATGTTTGCTTTGGAGTTTCTGTTTTATGGGTGCCACCAGACACCCAGGACAAAATCACAGTCTCACCATCTCATTTGTCTTGAGTTGGAGCTGTGGTCACATACTCTGTGACCAAGAGGTCTCTGTGACTTTTGTGCTCTTGCTGTATGATTATACTGTGAAGTGACATGATGCATTTCGGGAATTTAGGAAAATGTCATTCCGTCTTCTCTAGCTAAAGCCATAACATCCGTCTTTTTGCAGGAGGCTGAGTTGGGAGGAGGATTTTGGCTCTTTGCTGAAATGGGCTCTTTCTTGCTTTCTTTCTTGTCGATACCAAATTGCACTACATTAAATTTTTTTTTGAAGGAGTATATGAAAGGAAAAGCACAGAGACTATGCAGAGCATTCTGCAAAGAGCAGTACTCATTCTCATTCAGAATTACAATGAGGAAATGTCTTCGATACAAATAATGATGTACAGCAAAGAAAAATCCCATGTCTCCTCCTACCAGAGCCTTTAAATACAGACAAGCCCCTTCTAATTTACAAGTACTTTTGTCAGAAAATTGTGTGCTTTAGGAAAGGTCATTGTCTGAACTTCAGAAGTTGTGGTTAATCCTTGGTTGTATGTGACATGCAACAATTTTCTCTGCACCCTGAGGCACTAGCATTGTGAAGGGAAGGGGTGCTCGGGAGATGTATGAGCAGCTCTTCTCCTTACTTCACGCCTTTGTGGATGTGCTTCCTGTAAGCTGTTGGAGCCGATAACCCTGAAGCCTCAGCTCTTGTGATAAGCTGTGCACAGTCCTTCATGTCCTCAAAAGTGTTCAGAACCTCTCAAGGTCAAGTTCTTCGGCCCCAGGTTAATGGAGATGAAGCCCTGAGGTCCCAGCAGCCCAGGGACAGCGTGGCTGTTCTGTCTGGAGGCTGCACTGTGCCGTAACATGGGCACTGCTTTTTGGCTCCTGCAATTTAGGCTACTCCTCTGGTATGAAGGATCAGAAAAATGGCAGCCAATAAACAAACCCGGTTAATTGCCAGAGTACAGAGTGTAATTTGGTGTAATCTAACACTCTCCAGGGGCCTGGTTTGAATAAAATAAGAACTGATGACTCATGCCTTCATTTCAGACTCTGAATGAACCTCAGCATGAAATTTAAACATGAGTAGTTTTTTCTCCTAGTTTAATTATTTCCACATTTCTCTGTAAGTCCAGATTCCTGCCCAGTCTGGAAGTGAAGGTTCTCTTAACACAGAAAAAACAGTGCTCCCAATCAATGGATCCATGTTAATAAGATGATAAGAACATTGGTTATACATGGTGTGACAGTGGAAATAGAAATGGAGGGAACTGAAGCAGTGCAATACATGGACAGCATGGCTAATTGTGTGTGTCTCAGAACAAAGAACTATCATCATAGCTTTATGGAATAACTTCAGCTTGTAGTGAGTCTAACCAAATTCTGGGTCCTGCCTGAAAAAGCTGACTGTTTGAAATCTCAGATTTTCAGACATGAGATTTCAAACCCGTTGAGATTTCTTTGATAAACATGGTTAGCCAGTACTCAGAAAGACTGGACAAAAACTCCAGGCATTGAGAAACTTTGGAAGTGTTTTTTATGATATATGGTAGGAGTACACTGTATTTTGCACAGAAATAGATCTGTCTAATAAAAGAGTGAGATCTTTCACAGTAGGTTACCAGAAATGTAATTGACATTGTGAATTTGATTTATGAAAGCAATAAAATGTCGCATTAGGGGTATTTTATCATTGCAAATCATGAGCACAATGCATCAGTGCCAACATAGAATGGATTTATCTTCATATTTCTTTCAGTGTTTTGTTGGAAATAAGTCCTGACATACCCCAAAAAGATTTAGACAGCAGGAAGCTGCAATGGATTTTGTAAATCCACTGTCAAATCTTCAGTAAGTAGACAAAATTTTTAAACTTTGACTACAACATGTTTAATCTAGGTGCTATTCTATTTTACTTGGAAGTCTAGTGATGGTCTTGTCGATTATGCTTGTCACTTTGGGTCAAATTAAGCATCTAGCATTTCAAATCATATGCTCTACTTTGCATTTGTTTTTGTCTTACAAAACATGGGTGAGAGCTAGTAAAAAAATGTTTTCCTACTGTTTTCTCATGATACTTTGAAAACTTAAATTCAATGGTTTCTGTTTCAATGGGGTTTCCTAACCTGCTAGAGATTGACAGCTTACTGTTATCAATGATTTTGCAGTTAAATTGGGTAAAGGCAGCTACTAAAAACATGCAGATTACTGTACTTGATGTTATTAGAAAATGATCAGTACTTGCCCATCATTTTTAATAATGTAGTACTGCAAAAAACTTCAATCTTGTCTCAAGAGTTACTCAAGTAATATTTCTCCTGATTTCATTGACAGTGTTTTCTTGATGAGTTTTGATTAAGGAACTTGGGGATTAACTGCAAATGTGGAAGTAATGCAGAAGTGCTATCTGCTTTTCTGGCCTCCTCCCTATTATACCTTGATAGAGTATGCATGTGTTAGTAGAGCAGCTGTAATCTATCTTTGATAATTATTTGGAATGAAATGAAGTTTGCTGTGAGTGGAAGCTATCCATGCTGTTACTGAGTACAGTGCAATCTCCTTCAGAGAGTGATTAGACTAAAAGCAAAGCTTTATTGCCTGCCCATTTCTTTTTTGACTTCATTTCTTTTGCCAGCACTGATCAGAGCCTTCATGTCTTACTGTCTTAAATTCCTCTCTTGTCTTGTCCTGGGTAGAGATTTAGTTGTGTCTGGAGTTTACCAGTGCCTAACTGAGAACTCATGCCTTTCTCCACACACTTCATGCTATCCCTGCCGTTCTGGGCATGCTGTAGATGTAGATGCTGTAAATGTAGACATACAGCCATGTCCTTCACTAGGCTCTCCTCTCATCCCAGAATTACCCTGACCATGGTGATTTTCCATATAGCCTGTGATTTTTGCCTGTATTCCTACTCTACTGTATGACTTATACAAAAGCCTTGTCCTCTGCTGTCTCTAATAGGCAGGGTAGTTCCTTTCCATTGAGGTACGTTCTTGGCACTGCTTTTGATTCCAAATCTCATTTAAAAATCTCTTTTATTACCTGTTTCATTTCCTTTTTTTTTTTTTTTCTTCCTTTCTTTCACCCTCTTTTGCTACTATTATGCTGACTTTGTAGGTCTATTATTTAAATGTGAAGTGCATTTTAGGAAGAATTTTATTGAAGTCATTCCTTGACATGCCTATAAAAATGCAACTTCCAAACAAGATTTGTAATCTTTGTTATGCAGTATCATAAACAGTGTATCTAGATTTAAATTAAGACTATGAACATCAAAATGAGCAGGAGCCAGAAAGTGCTGGAGGAAAAGAATAGAAGCCCAGCACCGAGTGGAAAATGTGGAAGTTCAGATAATAAGACCAAAACTTCTTTCCTGTGAACATGTTTGTTATTCCTCCTCCAGCTTTGCCCAACTTAATAAAATCTTGGAGAACTTTCAACCCTGCACTACTGATTTTTAATGAAAACTGATGAAAGAGATTAGGTATCTATGTGCTTGTAATCTCTTTCATAGAGTGAATATTTTTCTACATATAAAACTGCTTCTGCATAGAAATGCCCATGAAAGGCGATTTTTAAAGAAATCAATAATGTTTACTCTTGTTTTTTTGGATGTGAAGTTGCTTCATCTAATACTTTCTGAATGTTCTTGGATTTATGAATAAACAGCTGGTCAAGGCACCTCCGTTTTCTGGCTGCCATTGACTTGCTGGGGCAGGTTATTGCCATGCCCCTACTACAAGAGCAGCACGACCTCTCCATGCCGTTCAGTTTGTGTCTGTAACACCAAGTCCCTACTCAGCTACCCCACAGCACACGGCAGCCAGGGGTGCTGAGGTCTGCAAAGTGCTTTGAGCTCCACAGATTCCTCACTGCTCGAGGCTGGGGAGCACCATGGCCACCTCCCCGTGCTGCAGCAGCCACGGCTGTCCCTGTGCAGCGAGTCCTTGTGAATGGACACACGTCACAGCTACCTGCAGTGAAGCTTAGGCTCAGCTGTTGCACAGGAAATCTCAATGCACGTGCCAAAAAGCACCAGAAAGGCTGCTTCTGCAGCAGCTTGGGGTTAGAAGTGGGCCCTACGCAGTGTTTCCAGCCTCCCCATTTCCAGTTCTGTTACTTCCGACAGTTCCAACGTACCAAAGGCAGCTGCAACGTGAAGGTGGCTGTTTCTCGAGTTTCCAAATATGTATTCTGTCTTTTGTGAAATCCCACTGTGGTTGTAGGCTTAAAAATATATGTTGAGTCAACTGATCGCAGCGTAGGCTGAGCTCCTGCGATGTCTTCAGGAGGTACTGCTCCATATGGGCATTCCAACCTGGCTATTTGGGGAGGACTTTCTCAGCACCTGAAGGCTACTGCACAGAGACAAGGCTTCATCTGGAAATATGACCTCCCAGATGAACCATCTTCAGTAACACGTCTCTGCTTGCTGCTGCTGCTGTCCGTACCCGAAGTACCCAGAAGGTTGGAGGTGAACTCCTGTCTCTGTTGGAACCAATGGGGAGGCTGCCGTTGAGCCCATCACCTTTTGTGGAGAAGGACACTTAGCTGTTGTAGTTACAACAAAATACATGTCAAAAACCCCATTTCACCTCCTTCAGTAAGCCAGAGGATGTATGCAGCCCCATCAGCATGATGACTCCTGGAACAAGATATAATTCAGAGTGAGGATGTCAGGCTGGAACCTTACATCACTTCACACTGTTTGATATCGGTGCTCGTGGCTGGCCATCAAGTATAATTGAAAGCACTTGGCACACTCCTAAATAAAATATTAAAGCTTAAGGCTGAGAGGCAGAAGCACATAAGTGATGTATGAAAATGTTGATTGCCAATTTCCATGTTCCAGGTGTGATTCATGGGGATGCTGCCTGGGAAGCATTTATATCCAACCGTAACAAACATAAACAGAATGACAGAGTTTATTAAGCCAGAGGCAAATGTAAATGATGAAAGGCTGCTGTGTAAAACCACATTAAACATGTCCCATTACATGATGTAAACCACATTTTGTAGCTGCTTAAGCATAATGCTCCTTTCATTCCTCTAATTCTTTGGTGATTTAAATTTCTATATTTTATGAGGTAGGAAAATAATAAAGTACGAATTGCAGTTGTGCATGCTAATGCTCTGTTATCAATATAAAACTAAGAGATAAACTAATGTCACTGGGAAGAGAGGTAGGTCTCAAAATATCTGCAGAAAGGGAGAATCATTTTGCACGCGCAGCTGAATGAGGGAAACCAATCCCACCTACGTGCTGGTAGGTGGCAGTCACACAGACCTCAGGGCTGATGCATGTACATGGACGCAGGGGGTAAAACTGCAACAGCAGAGGATTGGGATGCTGAAGAGTTGAAAATACACCTCTGAGACTACATCCTTGCTAGCACATTGCAGGTTTTTGCATTCTGAGGTAGTTCCATTGCTTTCAGAGGAGAAGAAAGGAGGCTGTTACTAACGATGGTTCAGCCAACAAGAATGATTGTGCAGTTGTTTTCCAAGAAGTGCACAAGAGACGTCTTTGAACCTGTACAGATGCATGTCGTTTTGATGAGATCACGATGAGATGTAGATGTAGATCACCTACAATGGCCACAGCTATTATTTTCCTGGGGTGGCCTGGGTAGTCTGGCAGAGTTCACTGTCTCAATTCAATGCTTAAGAGCTTCGTTCTAAGAGCTATTGCTGTTGAAGGTCCCTGGACCTGTTTTGATATGCTCCAGCTGACTACTTCTTGGTACACACAGAACATTATCTTGTGCTGCTCTGTGGGCTGCTGCGGCAGTCCTACCTGGCAGCTTAATGCCATAAACATAAAAATGTGAGAAAAGCTCCGAATGCCTTAGATTTTAGCAGAGTAATTTCACTCTTCTGCCATTTCAGGGTTATTGAAAATCTTTTGCGGAGAGGATTCATCTTCCTGATACGATGGAATTTAAATGCATTTAACAATTCACTGAGCTTTCACTGATGGTGTGTGAAGGGCATGCGTTAGCTTTGTTATGCAAGCCTGGCTACCTTAAAGAAAAGTTTTTTTCCAGTTTATGAAGATCTGATAATTTGGGGTCGGACTTTTTCAAAATTTAATGCACAATTCTGAATGCAGAAGTTGTCCTTGTAGTGTGTGTGCCACGGTCATCCACCTGCCCTATGTGCCAGTGGGCCTGATTTGGGTGAGACTGAAAGCCTTTGGGGTTCATCCACACAAGAAAGTGAGGGGTGGTCTAACTTTCTCTTCTGCCTTTCTCCCTTCTTGTAGGCAGCTGGCTGTACTGTTGTAAGGAGAACACTCCTATGCCATTAGCTTCTTATTTGTCACTTTTTATACACCTCTGAATTGCTGTTATTACAAGGTGCAGAGAAAGAGAAACCTCTTAAAAGCATGAAGGAAGTAGATAGCTTTGTTCTGACTTGCTGTTTAAAAATGGAGTTGAGAAGGAAACTGACTTCTCATCCTCAAAAGATAGTTCATTTTGGGAAAGAAAAAAAAAAAAACAAACAACAAAAAAAACCACCAATCAGTTGAGCTGTGCTCTAGGGTGAGGCTGAAAGCCTCAAAACTTTGAAGGATACCTACCTGCTTGGCAAAAGGTAGCTAACTAACCCTTTTAGGTTGATTTAGAGAGAAAAGGAATTTAAACCTGGATTTCAGACTCCCTTGGCCAGCAGAGCAAACATTTCCCTCTCTTCTTTGAAAAATTGGCATTTTCTGATTTATTTTTTTTCCAGATAGGTTGAAGACGATCAAATTCTGTTGTCAAGCTAAGGAGGAGAGAGACTCAGGAAAAATACATTACTTCTGAAGTGGAAAGTTTTCCCATTTATTCAACAGTATTTATTGTACTCTCATATCCCAGTTCTTGTTGGTGTGCATTCGGTAGAAACCGTGAGCCAGCCTCAGTCATAAACTACTGATTTCAAAACATGTGCAGTGCACAGTGCAAGCAGCATAAACCAAACATAATTCATAGTACCAATTAAAGATATTTACGGTGCTGTATTTCTTATATAAATTCTGAACATTGCCTTCTCATCTTTTTAGGATTCTGTTTTGCATGAATTGGATTAGAAGCACTTGCAGTTCACAAGCACAGAGAACAGAAATGTTATCCGGAGTGTGATATAAGGGATTTGGGGCATTGCAGGTTACTGCTCACCGGCCCAAATCTGTTCTTACCACGAGCTTTTATTTTTCTGGCATCTGGGCTCTTTTTGTAAGTGCGTAGAGGTGGTGGAAGGACCCGTGACACTGAACCGTGTGCGTGCTGAATCCGAGGGCCCTGCCGCTTTTCTGTGCACGAGGAGGAACACGACTGGACTTGCAAACAGGGGAGTGAAGAGAACGGGGTGCACCCATCCCGGCTTTATGTAGGAAGCTCCACAGGGCTTCTTGGCAAAGTGCTAGAGAATCATCTGGGGATGGAGGAGAAACAGAAATTTCCTAGGATTTTTAGCAACAGCTAAGCAAACTTAACAGCAGTGCTTTTACAGTATTTTGGCTGCATCTAGACTGGACTTGGAAAATAAAATTCCTTCTGCTTTAATCCCCTAAAGTTTTATGGTTGCAAATCCTTCTTAGGTCCTTTAAAGGATAAGGGATCTCCCTCTCAGAAAAGCAACCGCTCTTTAGCACAGTGTAAAACACGGGCTCACACTGGGCCTTTCCGCAGGCAGTCCCTCTCACTTCGGTATTTCATTCACAGTTGTGCAGTGCTGCTCCTGGCAGCTGCCTCGCTTGGCTGTGCAGGACCAGGGAACATCCAGAAAGAGAGGCAGTGATGCCAGCTGTAGGATTATTTTGCTGCCTCTGTGACTTCTTTGCTATCTTTGCCCACTAGATGTAACAAGGGGGCTGGAAGACGTTACTCACAGATTTTCAGAAGCTCATTTTGCTCGATTCTTTTTCAGGCAGTATTTTTATGCACCTCCCATCATAGTCATTAGGCCTGTGTGGCTGTTCAACCCCTACGTGCTCCACGCCCGTGTTTTCCTCCTACCTTTTCAAAAACCAGACGTTTCGGCATTCTGCAGCATCACATCGGTTGCTGTGGAGACGACTGTGATGTTGCCAATAGAGATATGACTTCACTAACAACCTCTGAAGAAGGACAGAAACACAAAGACGGTGTGGCTTTTATTTTTCTCCTGCTGCCCACTTCGTAATAACCCTGTTCCACCATTCCCTGCACTCTGTGCTGCATCCTGACCTTCAGCTGATGCACAAATCTCTCTCTTAAGCTGGGCTGCATGGCCACGTATCAACAGCCTTTGGACTATAATCCTATAGGAAGGATCGACCAAAAGTACGTGCATAAAGAAATTTGTTTCTAATATTCAGGGAAAATGAAAATAGTTTCCTGTCCTTCCAATCCCAAAGAAAACTGACGTGTTGGAGGGAGGAGAGGAGAAACCATTGGGCAGGGTGGCGAGCCGATACTGCTCATGCTGCTTATGTCGAGTGTCTGGCCAAAGAGTAAACCTTGTTCCCTACCCTGCTGCTAACCATGATGTTGTGAAAGAAAATTGATGGGCCTGTCAGAACGGGTTTGACTTGAAAGAGCAGGATTTGGACCAGCAGGGCACAGGCAGGCTGTGGGGAGCGGGTTCTGCTCCTGCAGGAGGCCAAGGACAAACTCCCTCCTGCGGGGGAAAGATTACGGTCTGGTGTTTCTGTAATACAGGGCCATGGCTGGAGTCAAAGCTTGGAAAGGAAAAATCCAGCTCCATTAAGGAGTCCAGACACTGTATGATTGTCAATGTAGTTTTTAGTTGTACAAAGTTTTGTAGAAAATTCCCAAACTGTGTAAAAACAAATGAGTTGTATTTGCCACTGGGGGAAAGCAGTGCTTTAGAAATACAGCAGTATTTCTTCCTGGCGGTGTGAGAGTCCATATCAGAAGCGGTTTGTGCTGTGGTGGTAATTGGGTTTCAGCTGATTGCAGCAAAACTATGAATCAACTGCAGTCCATTTTTAATAATGAAGAACTGAAACATAATCAGAAATATATTCACAGTGCTACAGCTTTCAATGATTATGTGCAGCAACTGGTGCCCACAGCCTCTCTTTGGACTCAGATTCTCTGTTGCCTTTTTTTTTTTCTTTTTTAGTTTAAGCATTAGAAAAAAAAAATCAATATTTAGAGCAGTTGATTTGGCATGAGATGGAACAGAATGCAGGAATTAATATTGCTCTTTTCTGTGCTCCGGTGCAGGCTTCCTTCTGAAGCCCTGCTGGGGGAGAGCTTCCTTTCCCTGCTCCTGCCCCAGGCCAAAGTAATCAGCAGGCATCACTGGCAGTGCAGAATTTGGCAGGCTATGATGTGCTCTTGTGAAAATGGTGCAGTAACCTTGAGGGCTGATAATGGAAAACTGTATTTTATCTCTCTTGAATAAAGGAAGAGATCGTGTAGTATTAACAGATGGATAAGTTACTATGGTGATGGAGGCTATATAAATAGATAGAAATAAATATATGTATAGTACCTGTTAGATATGATCTGACAAGAAGATTGTGACCCGTTTCCATGGGACTTTCTGTGGGAATGGAGTGTGTTCATATTAATACTTTATGGAAGTTTGAAGTGACACGAGAGACCTTATTTTGTATCAGCAAAACACTGCAGGAAGTTTGTGAGCTAGATCAACACCTCCTGAATCCCAAATTCCTCCCATATCTGCTGCAGTCCTTGCACCCTCTCACCTCCAGTTCTGAGGGCTTTGGCTACGGTATTAAAAATCCCTCCTCCTTGTTTTTGTCTTTTGCTTCTGGATACTGGGCTTCGCTCTGGTCAGTTCAGCTTAATAGGGTTCTTCACTCTGTGACCTTCTTCCTGAGTTATTGCAAACAAAGCTTCAAAAGTGATAAATTTCTGGCCTTTTCCCACCTTGGTTCCTTTAATTTCTTTTGTTTTGACTCTGCTGGGCAATGTTCCTCCACTCAGGATGCAAAGTTGTCCAGACCTCAGGCAGGACGCTCCGAGAGGCTGTCGCCAAGGGATGGACAGGCAGCGGATGTTTGGGATGCAGCAGCTCCTGCAGAAGAGAGAGGCTGTGCCAAAGCCCCGCACGTAACCACGTCCTGGCTGGGGCTGGGGCTGTTACCATGGCTTTGCAGGGGTTCTGGACACAACTTACTTGAACAAGCCAAATAAATGTGATGAAAATAGAAGGGGATGGGGGGGAAAGCATTTTTTAATGCAAAAAGATGCAACCCTGAATTTTTCTGTTTAGATTTTTTCCTTTTCTGGATGCTTAGGTTTCAAACCAGGCAAACATTCTAGGGGAAAAAAGCATAGAATTTAGTTGCTTCCCCTTCTTTCTCTACCTCTCCCTTCCCCCAGATTACTAGTTCATTTTCAGCTAACCCTCAATATTATTCTGCTTTTCTCCTCCCATATCTCTACCTGCAGGTTAAGGTAGCTGGCCAGCTGGACTCTGTAATGTCCCTTATCTTTATTTGTAAAATGTCAAAGTGAGTTGTAGGAAGGATTTAGGCAGCACTGATGGTAATGTGATGATTACTGAGATTAATTTTAAAGCCTTCTTGGCTTTCAGAATTTTGCTCATGACTCACGTCTTCACTAGATATGATTAGAGAAGTTTTTGAGGCAATGGCATGTGTGCAGCTTTGGAAGGCCTCTTGTATTGATTTAAAGAAATGTCTCAGATGAGAAGGTAAAAAATGAAGCCCCAGATGAGACTTCAGGACTTGATTTTTCTACCAGCTGGTATTTGTTTGTCTGCATCTGCCATTCCTCTGAAAAAGCTACTGGCAGCAAGAGCTGTGCTGTGTCTTCGTGATGCATGCAGGGGAGTCTGGTCCCTGTGTTGGTTCTGCAGTGCCGAGAAGGAAGAAAGCTTGATTTTGTCAATAAAATAAGAAGTTACGACTTAAGGAGCAAAACAGGAGCTGAGTAAAGCTGTTCTGCTCTACTGGTCTCAGAGCAAGATTTAATGTGGGCTGTGAAAGGGCAGAGAGTCCCGTGCATTCACAGCACCCTGTGCACCCCACTCCTCTGCAACACACCGTGCTTGCCCTCTTGGTTTTCCATTGCTCCCCATCAGAAAAACAACCACAGGTCAATTTTCCAAAGAGTGAGTGGACGAAGGGGGACACATCAGCTCCCAAACTGGCTGAGCTCCAGCCCTGCAGGTCCAACATGCCATCTAAGGGCACGTATTTATCTTTGGATGTAACCCACATTTTATTTCTCCATTCAGACTTTTTTGTTGTTTGTTTTGTTGTTCTCTCCGAACAGTTCCTGGTGTGCTGTGCAACCAACTTTTATTTGTGTGCTTCAGCCTCAGCATCACTGCAGAGACCTTCTGGCTTAGCTGCGTAACTGGTGCCATCAGCTATCTTTACAGCTACTCACACCCAGCTATTCTGGGACTGTGAGCAGAGCCTGATTTTCACATCTCGCTTCCTGACGGTGTCTGACTCGTGGTAGACGCACTATTTGCACCCAGTTCCACGCAAGAATCCTGAGTGCCAGATGGGCTCCTACCAGCCCCATGCTGAACCTTGGCAAACTGTTCAGTGAACCCAAGGTAAGATTTGATATATGTAAGACAGAAGACGGCCCCAGGCATTCAGCTTTCTTTTTCAGTGGCACAGAGCCCAATTTCCTGAAAGGTGTTTAGTCAATTTTGTGTACAGCTGTTGTGATTACGTACATGGACTGGTCAGCAGTCAGTGTTTTGGCTACCTTGTAGTTGTTTTGGCCTTAGCCAATTAACTGATTTATTCCTGCTCTGGCAGTCGCTGGGCATATGAATCAGATACCAATCTGCATATCCTAAATTTAGTGTATGCATCTATGTATCCAGTCTGTGTGCACGATTTGAGCATGTTTTCATTTGCATTTTATCACATTTAACTGAGGCGGGTTTAGAAAAGCATGTTTAGATCATTCTGAGTTGAGCAGGACCTCTAGTGGACTGCTGTGTCAAAACACCAGTAATTCTATACCCTTCAACCATCCTTGAGGGCTTGCCTGGAAAGGAAAATTTTTCCAGTTATACAAATAAAGTTACGTAAGTTGACAAAATACCTCTGTTACATGGAGGTTTATACATCATATACCCCATGGAAAGCTACTCTGGTGTAACAATATCAGCTTGAATTCACAAACCAACTTAAACAGTATATTTTCCCCTTTTAGTAGCCTTTAAAAATCTCTAATATTGTCTTTCCAAAATATCTACTAGTAGGTTTGTTCCCAGATATTCCATTAAATGTATTTACTCACTATTAAATGACATATTATGTATACACCACATGTCCTCCCATAGGATATATCCATCCCCAGAGTATGTCGAGGGGCCTGGACCAATGCAGTGCTGTACCTGTCCCAACCCACCCTGCCACGTGCCCACTGCTTTTTATTGCTGTGCAGCTGTGGTGTTGCCATCCCTGCTCAGGTCCCCAGGGCCATAACCCCACAGTTCGTTGCTGTGCTCCCATGTTGTGGAGGAATTTGACCTCCTTACTGTAACTGCAAGGGGCACCCAGGGGAAAAGCAGGGTGGTAGTGGTCAAATCCTGGAGCTCTTATTTCATATTTCCATGTTTACTTTTTTTTCTCACTTTTTTTTCCATTTGCACTCCTGAAAGTAGAAGAAAGCTCGTAGGGGTCTGTGTTGGTTTTGAGGAAATCAATACACGAGTTCATCCACGTTTACTTTTCTGGAGGCTCTTTGAGCGAAGGCAGAGTACATGGTAATGTTAAGAGTTCATCAAGAATTTATTCCACTAAAATGAAAACTAACCTTTGGGTTTTAGTTCCAAATTGGAGCAAAGCAATTTATGTTATCACTATTGGCTTTTGATCTTCGTTGTGTTCCTCTGTTATCTTCCTTGATCTAAGGAGCTAAGAAGCGGGCAGGGTGTTTGGCACGTCTGAGAGTTAGGGAAGCATCACTCCATCCAAGTACTGAGACACTAGACCTTAAAGAAAACGCTAATGAAGCTTGAAATCACATTTGCATTGCAAATGACACAATTTGTTCTGCCTTTATACAGAATTAATTTGGACTGTTTGTTGTTTTGTTCCAATTGTGCAGCTGAATAATGCTGCCTCTTTAGGTGGCTCAGAACCGTAAAGATCTTATTCGTAACCAAGGCAGGGTAAATTAAAAATTTGCTACGTTGGACAGATCATCTATTCAATTTTCTGACATTCGTCAGCCATCTTCAAATTATAACATAACAGGGGAGTCCTGTTCTCCCTCCAAGTCTCGAGTATTACTGTGGATTTGGTCAGTTACAGGCAGATTTTAATCGACAGTTGCCTTAGGTGACTGCTGAAAGGGTTAAGCCACCTCCTGAAGTGGTTTCATTAGCTCTTTTGAGTAAACAGAACATAGGAAAGTGTGGGTTTTATTTAGTAACTGATTAAACAAGAAGTAAAGTGGCAGGCCTTAGAGGAAACAAGTGTGGTGTCCATAGCAGTCCCTTTCAAGCCTTCCTGATTGCTTTGTACATCCCAGCAAGAGCTTTTGAAGACCTTTGTGTAGCAACAGCAGGCAGGCAGGACTGCACTGAGGCAGTCTGGAGGGAACAACAGAGTCCTCCCTCACCCCGTGACCTCGTTACACACTTAGTCTGACTGAGGATCGCACGGCATCCCCGACACCTTGCTGAATCTGTGAATCCGAGAGCAAAGCTCGGGGGTGCTGGAGAGCTACGGGATGTGTGTGCAGTGTGGGGGAGTTGGGAGATGACAGCATCTCTCCGGGGTCCCACACTGGGGTAGGCCGTGGTTGACTGGGTCAGAAGGAGCGGGGACAAACGGGTGGGTTTACCATGGCAGCTGTGTGCACTGTGAATGTGCTTCTTTGCATGGCTTGGGACTGGTGAGCAGTCCCAGTGTCAGCATCACCTGACTGCTGAATCCACTCTGATTTTCATCCTGGATCACCCCACAAGAGCCACTGTGGCTCAGAAGCCCAGGCTGCGTGTCACGCTTGTGCTACCTCACTGCCTCCCATGCTGCCATAGTCTGGTTCGTCTGAAGGAAGGGCTGCTGTAATTAGAATGTAATTTCTTTAAACAGGAGCCCACAAGAAGGGAAAGCCCTGCAAATTGGCCTCTTGTTCTCTAACCACTACATGCCGGTGTCTGACAGGAGGCGAGTGTTGCAAGGCAGAGGCGTTCGGGCAGGTTTTCTCTTGTGCAGTGCATAAACAAAGCAGCTCCCGTCTGGTTCGTCTCAAAGATCATAACTTTGTGACAAATATTCTAGGCTCATAGAAAAACTAAGGATGATTTTTGTGTCATTTCAATAAGCATTGCTGAAAAGTTATCAAGTCTTGAAAACAAGACTGCTCTTCCGCACTGTAAAATCTTAGGTGCATGTGGGTGATAAGACAGGTTAGAAACCCAGGATCAGATCCAGATCCCATTACTTTTCTTTCAGAACATATTTGAAAATCAAAAATACAACTTCCTAGGCCTGCAGTGTTTGTACGTCTGTTTGGATGTGTTTGTGTGGCAGTGATGACGTGTGGCTGATGTCCCTTATGGGTAGCTGCAGCAGCAATCTTTGCTGTTTGCTGTCTATAAAGCAGTAAGTGTTGGGTCAGAAGAAGAAAAAAAGAGAACAAAGAGACTTGAAGAGAACAAAAGAGAGAGCAAAACAGACACTTGATGCATTATGGGTGCTTGAAGATCTTCTGAATCAAGGAGAGAAGAATCCTCCCATTGGTAGACCTAAGAGGCACATTTTAATCAGGATTAGTTGCCTGTAACTTTGTCTTATGCAGACTAGACATCTCTTAAACAATAGTCTTGATCCTTTGGTTAAAGTCAGATGAGATTCAGGAGGATGAGGCATACACAGTTTATTACCAGGTTGGGTGTAACATCCACAAACCCAGGTTTAGTCTGAGTACATGTTCCTTGGCCAGAGCAGCCTTGCTCTGGAACAGTCAGAAAAACTGGAGGTGATTCTTATCAGCTGGGGAAACACTTAAGGCTCGTTACTGTAAATACTTGTAGGTCACCTTTACCAAAAGGCCTTAGTCTCAGAGCCACATTTTAAAAGCTTACTCATGGTGACTTAGGATCCAGTTCCCATTTTTACAGGCAATGGATGCACCTATGTGAAGACTATTCCATGAACTTTCTTAAAAAGGCATCTAAGTTTAGATCTGTTTAAATTTTAAAGTTAACTGTTTACATTCTAAAGTTTTCAGAAGTGTGGAAAGAAAGTGTTATGTTTACTTCTGCAGTACACAGATCATAGAATCATAGACTGGTTTGAGTTGGAAGGGATCTTAAAGAGCACCTCCTTCCAACCCCACTGCCATGGGCAGGGACACCTCCCATTAGAGGCAGGGATGCAGAAAATTTGACTTTTTCACACAAATGAAGTTTTGCACTTACTATTTCAATTGCTGTTAAAATTGCTATTTCAATTTTACAGTGATGGATTGCAGCTCCCCCCCAACCCCCAGTGAAAAACACTAAATAACAAAACACAAAACTATACCACTGCATTACTCTGAAATGTTCCTTTGATTTTCAAAGAAAGATCATTGGGCTATTGCTTTTGACAAGGAATCATCTGTTATTTGTTGTATATTTTCCACCTTTTAAATGCTGATTTATACTCTCATAAGTTTGCATATCTTCATTCATTCATATGTGCAACAATAGCATATCCTTAGGCAGTGACCTTCCTAAACATGTTGCGTGTCCTAAACATGTTGCGTCTTTTTTTTTTTTTTGGTCTCTCTGCTGTTCAGAGGCTTCAGAACAGTCACATCTACAAATTATTCAACTTTCAAATGCTCATTAAATCTTTGGCTCCTTCTGCGGGCTGTAGAAGTGCCACATACAAAATTCTGGAAGCAAGGTAGGAGGAGGAACAGGATAAAAATTGCTTACCCTTCACACTGGTGTACCCTGTGATGCATTGCTGTCTGGTCACGCACTGTCACTCATGTGCAGGAGCCTGTGCAACGCCCAGGGAGCCTTGTAGCATGTAGTGGCACCAGATAACTAATTAAGTTCATAACAAAGTTTGACTGGCAGAAAGGCTGGGCAATGCTAACGAGGAATTCACATTTGACTTCGTAAGTTTTGTTTGCATCAGAGCAGTCTGAAAGGAGACTGATACCTGAATGTGTTTGTGTGCCTCACATGGCAAAAGCAATGAGAAATAGGTGGTGTCTGACTTAAACCACAATTTTCACCATCTAAATCTTTTTTTTTTTTTTTTTTTTTTTATTCCCGCTGCATAGTTTTAGCAAGAAAAATGAGTGAAAAATTGCAGTCATAAAAGACTCATCTGCTTTCCATTATGCTGACATTTAAGGATTGCACACATTGAAATGCTCCTATGTGCTACAGAGAGTGACAGAAAAAACAGAAGGTTGAAATTCACAACAAACGGGAGATTTTGTAATTCGGCCACCCTGGGGGTGGGTGAGGAACCAGCCACCGGGAAACTATAAAGCTTTCCCTGCACCTCAGCCTTTTCATCTCCCTACAGCTGCATGCCAAGGAATTAAATTGCCAGTGCATAGGAAAATTGCTTTTGAAAATACCCTTTGCCCTCTGTCTCCTCCAGATGTGGGAAAAAAAAAAAAAAAGAGAGAGAGAGAGAAGAAAAAGAAGAAGAAAGAAAGGAAGTTATCAATATTTTTGGCCAAAAGTCAGAGTGCTGTGCTCCCTGTAGGCATAACTCTAAAGTCAGTGATTCAACGTGATCTGCTTGGTCAGTGGCTTTTGGTCTTTACTGGAATACAATTGTTAAGAAGCTTTTTCTTTGAAGCAGGAAAGTCAATTCCTCTTTTCCTTCTGGGCAGCTTCCAGCCAGCTGGTATCTTTCCTCGCAAGTTGAGGAGCAGCATTTTTTGTAAGTGAGATTTCTAAAAATACTGGTTGTTTTACAAGCGAGTGGCAGACAAACAGTTCTGTGTTCCTCTACATGGGGAAGCTGGGGCTTGTCTCTTTGGATGCAGGAATATTGGTATGGAGGAAAACGAGGTTTTACAAACCTTGGCTTTCCAGGTTTTTCAGAAGACCCCATGAAACCACAAGGAAAGATTGAAAATCATGTTTCTATAACAATATCTCATACCTATCTTTGCATTTGAACCATGTAGCACAGGTCCAGGCCTGAGGTTTTTGATTGCTATTGAGTGATTTTCCGTCAGACCTTTTCTCAAAGTTTAAATGTCCATAAAATATCTAAAATTTATTTTTTTAAGCAGGTTCCTATTTTCAAAACTCTAAGTTGTAACAGCACAAACATGAACCTTCTGCCTCTTACTCTCCAGCTACCACTTCTGTATCAAATATATTCAGCTTACAAGTCAAAAACTGTTGCTTTTTTTCTATCTCTGTGGCTTTCTGCTCAGCCTGTTTCTTGTAATTCAGGCTCTGTTTGCTCTGTTTCATACAGCACTCCTGCCAGCAATGAACCTGGACTGGGACTGTGCCTGGCTTGGTGCTGCTGCTGCTGCCTTGAGAGCAATGTGCTTGCTCTCCCACTATTATATCACTCAACTTTCCAAACAGTAAAACGTAGCTTTGATACTAAACTGTATGTTATATCTTAAGAGGGAAGCTGTAAAAAGAGATGTCAACAGGTTTTATCGGATTCAGCTTGCATTGTTTTTCATGAGCCTTAGAAATCTTTAGCATTTTTTCTAGCTTTGAGTCAAAACCTGGACGTTGTGTTTGGCAGCTACCTATCCTCAGGCTGCAAAAGGAATGTGTTTATTGCTGTGTAGAAAAGAATAACTAAATACCTGTATTTGAATGAAAACATTCAGCTTCTCTTAGAAATAGA
Organism: Oxyura jamaicensis; assembly: GCF_011077185.1. Lineage (NCBI taxonomy): Eukaryota > Metazoa > Chordata > Aves > Anseriformes > Anatidae > Oxyura > Oxyura jamaicensis. Next base: position 8,029,969 of record NC_048912.1, read on the forward strand.
GCTGTGTAGTTTGGATATCCAGCATTCATCTCCTTTTCAGAGCTGGAAATCCCTGGGCTGAGGCACATTGCAGTAAAGAAGTGAATTGTCTTACACTCTCTGAAGACACTCACTGAGCCATAAAATTCTCAGGTCTGAAAGCTGAGGGGAGCTATTCACCCTCAAGTAACTTCAAGTAATGTGCAATATAAAGTGGAAGCCAGACGCAGTGCTCTGCAGCAGGATCACATACCAAATCCCCGCCGACATTTCTGTGGGTGATCTTTTGCATCTGCAAATGATGATGCTCCAATTTGTCACCCCATATAAACGATGGGTTCAAACACATACCGCTGCATTTGTGGCTCTGAAAGCCTGAGCAGTGGGTAGCAAGCAGGAGGAAGCAGAGGAGGGGAAGGTGTTCACAGGGAGTAAAAGTGAAGGAGAAGGAACACTTTCACTGAACCACGAATTGTTGGCCCTTTGTGTCTTGTTGATGCATTAACGATCAATAACTGTTTCCTTCTCCTAGCACGTATTGTTGTATGCTGTCATCTATTGCTCTGCTTGCCCTGTTCTGAGACTGCACAAGAGCTCCTGACAGGGACACGGGGACCTGGAACCAAAATGGAGCTGCAGGATGAGTTATGGCGGTATAGGAAAGGGTGAATGGCAAGCTGTAGCTTTCTTTTTTTTTTTTTTTTAATTATTATTATTATTTGTAAAACAAACAAACAACAAAGCATAAAACTGGAGCTTTAAATATTTAAATATTGTAATTATTGCAGCTGTATGGACTTTGAAAAAAAAAAATGCTTCTCTCTGGTGCAGCATTTTTACTGGTAAGGTGGGAAAAAGAACCAAAACTCCCAGAATGAGAACGTTCGCCTTCAAAACCCTTGAAGGTCTCATGATCTAACTCAGGGTGTGCAATTCAAAGAAATGCTTCAGGAACTTTGGTATGATGATAGCAGGGGCTTAGCAGAAGTCAAAAGAAAGTTAAAGTACCAGTCTGGGATGCTGCAAAAAACTAAGCTCACATCCTGATTCTGCTACAAACCTGCAGCTCTCACATCGGTCAAATTCTTTAGGTCGTATTTCAGCCGTGCTTTCATGTGCCTCTCATTACACATGTAGACAAGTTAGTTGGCTTCCGTGACTCCCTGTGCTTAGTATTTTAAGCACATGCCTAGCTTGGATGTACCTAGGCCTAAAGAGACAAACAATGAAAATATCTTTGGAAATGAAAATACCTCATACTTGCTGAGATAGATGAAGAAAATTAGATCGGAAAAAGCACATTGCAAAGTATGCTGCCAAACAAAAACAAACATTGTTTTTCTGGTTTGGGGTGAGAGCAGGTAAAATGTGGTATGTAGGTTAGTGTTTAAAGTGCATAAAAGATCAAGATGCCTAATTCTAAATTTGGAAGAAACATCAATGAATTAATGCAGTGTAAGCCTGATGTGGGATGAGAGGTATAGATTTCGATTATTTCATGCTTGAAGAGGTATTCAGTGAAGGAAGTGCTACATTAACTATTTGACAGAGACTGTCCTAGCAGGTTTTTGCAGGTTTCATATTTTGTTTTTCCAATGAGAATATTCTCAAAATTTTTATTTTTATTTATTTTTATTTTTTTCCCTGTATCCTGACTTTGACTTTCTGGAATCCAGGGACTCTCACAGAGAAATCAGGAGCTGTCCTGGCATTTGTTAACAAAAGGCCATGGCACTTCTGCGAGCAGGGTCGCTTGCATGTCCCCTGGTTTACAGGTTGCATTTGTTGCCCAGAAGTTGCCCAGAACATCAGTTCTGGAGCTCTGAACGGGTTTGCTTCCCAGAAAAGCACGAAGGTTTGTAAATTGTTTATGTTCTTCAGATTATTCTCTCTTTCCCTACCACTAATGCTTGCTGCATCACTTCAGTGGATATTGCTATGTGGGAAAGGTTTTTATAGATACAGGATAGACTCTTTTCTGGTCTTTTTTTGCTATAACAGGTTCATTGTGTCCTGCCACCACAGGGCTCAGTCGTGGCAACCTCAAGCACCTGACTGCTGCTTGAAGTAGTCTAAACTGTGGATGAAACCCCTTGTACATGAGCAGTGAGGTGGTACTATTTTTTATGGTTAATTCCATGCCAGAGTGATCATTTGCCATCAGTTACTACTAACAGCAGCTTGGACCAGAAGTCCTTTTCCATGTGACTCGCTGCCCCGCGAGGTTCTGCTCTAATGAGGCAAATCTCGAAGACTTGCTGCATGTTCTTGCCAAACTCCAGCTCGTGGGCAGGAGGCACCAACGGGGAGAAAGCCTCAAAGATTCGGTTCTGCAAAAAGGTTCTGCAACTCCCCAGCCTTGTGTGTCCAAAGGCTTCTCAGCATTCGAGCATTTGGCCTGGAAACCCCCCTGGATTCGATGGAAAGCCTCTCAATTCGCTCAGCTTGTAATGCTGAGCACGTTGGAGGGGCAGGGAGCTGCCAGCGGACTGTGCGAGCCGGCTGGCGGCTGCAGCCTCTTCATTAGCAGAGGCATGTGTAACCTCCCAGAGTGCCTAACTCCAATTAACTGATTAGCTTGAGGTAAAATCCTCGCAAACACAAGGCTGGTTGAAGTCTCAAAGCCAAAGACTGCCAGCTGACCTGTGGCTGGAATACAGAGTGTTCTGGGCTATTTCAGTGAGGTTTGGGGCTGGCAGAGGAGCGGTGCTGGCACTTGGCGTGCTCCAGAGTGTGGCCAGGGAGGTCGCTGCTCTGGGGTCTGTGGGATTGTCACCTTGTTGGTGACTTGTGTGTCCGTATGGGTGCGTAACTCAGTGCAGCAAAAAAGGCCTTTCCTCGTGTTTGTAAGAAAAAGTTGGAGAAATAAAATAGATCTAGTTGGACTTTGTATCTGGTATCCCCTCTCGTTTGACTCCAGAGGGAAATGCTGGGTATAAAGTGTTAGATCAAAGCTGCAAAGATCTTGATTTTGATCTTTTCTCCCTTTCTTTCCTTTTTTCTTTTCTCCTGAGATTGTGACTTCATGACATTGTCATCCATCTCAGCTATTGTACAGAGCAGGATGCCTCTGCAAATATTTACTCACTTGTATATTATTAGAAAAAAACTGTTCATTTTGATGCACAGTGGGAAATATTGTGTTATTACTTATAGCAAAGCATTAACATGATAGGACTAAACTCTTTGAAGATAAATATCACATTTTCTAGCTTCAAAAGCATGGCTTGTGAGCCCCTGGAGGTCCGCAGCATGGATTTTACTGTACTGTAAGCACAGGAACCCTTTTACAGTATTCATTTTACCTGAGTGTATAGCTGATCGATCAAGCCTAGGTGTTCCTGACAGTTTTTTTAATCACCTGTTTTGTTTCCCTATTCTATTTGCATCATTTTTCCATTTTTCATGCCAGGCTGCACCGCATCATTAGTATAGAAAAAACGTGTGATGCTGTGGCTGCCCGGTATCGCTGCCGTGCATTGTGTATGCAGGCTGGGAGCACCTGCTGAGAACGTCTTTGCTGCATTGCTGCTATCTTAGCCAGCTCCAGGTCAGAGCTAAAAAGCGAGCCTTCTCTCTCATCAGAGGAAACCTTGCCATTGTGTGAACTCTTGAAAAGGCAGCAAGAAAAGGCACCAGCCAATTTCTCTGGATGGTGGTTTTCCAATTATTCGGAAAGTGTCAGATGGCAGGCTGTGCACCTTGGTCTTGTGGGTGAAGAAGAAGATGACATGTTTTTTTCTCCTGCAGCAGTTTTGCTGTTGGGGGCAGCGTGGGGACTGGAAGGAGGCCAGGAGGCGGGTGCTCCCAGAGCCCTCACCAGGCTGTCCCCTCCTCACACCCATGCTCCTGTGGGCTGACACGCACCAGGCAGTCCCCACCAATCCTGTGCCATGGCTTGAAACCCCATCTACCTCTCTGCAGCTCTGAGGCTGGTATTATTTTTTTAAGGAAGACTGAATGAATTCAGAAACATAAACAGAATGAAAATAGCTACAAATATGCCAATTTATGCATTTAGCACTACTCCCAGCATTTTTGTGTTTATTCTTCTTTTCCCTACCCCCTGCAGCAACTCAGGGTTGTAAAGTTTTATTAATAGTTAAAATGCTTGGTTAATTCTTCCAGCATAATGTCCTTGCAAATTCTAATTTGCATCTTCCCAGGCACAATCATTTTGTAAGTGTAGTATATGGGTTTATCCTCACTTACTCGCCTGTTTCACAATTTCTGATCTCAGAAAGTTGAGATTTTGATATTAAATATTATTACAAACCTTTCTTTTTAATGAGCTTTAGAATGTCCCTGAATATTTGTTGCATTAATGTTTGTTGCATTAAGATCAACAGCTTCCTAATTGCCTACCACAACGTGCATGCTTGCAAATGGTAATTAGATGCACAATTTTATGAGCGACATGAATTCAAATGAATGTGCTTACACCAAGCCCTGAGTCACAGAACAGCTAAGGGATGCTGATAGCAGTGATTTATCACCGCTGGGCTACAAGCCAGCAGCAACTTGAGGCTGGAGTTGCCTGTGCAGTTTCCAGCCCCGCAGAGCCCCAGGGATTTCGGTCCAGGGTTGTTATCCCTGTGCACGATGCAAAGCAGTCCACGGGCCCTTTGTGTTCTTATGTTCCCAAATACTATACAAGTACCAGTAGTATTTAAACAGTTTTTAACCAGGAAAGAGATCTGCTGGTTTATCTCACAAATGAGAGGTTCCTGAGATCCATTGTCCTTTAGGCAGATTTGCTTGCTTCTGGCATCTAAGAATGTTGCTTGAACCCCTCTTCTCAAACTGGTTCTTTCATAAAACTTTGGTTCTAGAATATCGTATCCTAGTAAGATGTTTTATGCAGGTGAATTTTAAACGTTAGCATTAATTAATTTGGTAAAGTATAATAAAGTAGCAGAAGTATAGATGACAATAGTCATGAAAGTAATAAAAACAGAGTAATGACTAAAGACAAACACAACTCCAGCCTCCCTGCAGACGTGGACATTAATGAGATTCCTTTGGTTTCTGCCTGTGTGTGGTTCCTTTCTCCTACCCTCTGCAAGAATTTCCTTCCTTTGTGCCTGGTTCCAGTTAGGGCCACAGACAGAAACTGGTAAATACAGCAAAATATTGTCAGAAGGAGAATTTCTGACCTGACAGTACATGCAGCCAACCAGTAATCTTAATGGGACTTCTTTGTTGAGGTCATTGAAGAGGAGGGGGAGGCAGCTTTGCTTCTGGGTGTTTGTGCAGACTGAAATTCTGAGATCGCTTTGCACAGGTAGGAAAGACAAGCATACATTTTTCCAACGTCTGTCCAACTTATCAGGGAAATTTAAATACATGGAAATGCATTTAGGGAAGGAAGTGAATTAGGGAGATTCTGCCTCGCCAGCTGCTGGCCTACTTGTCTGCTCAAATAAATAGGACCAACAAGTGTCTTGAGGGCAAATGAGAATCAGTTAGCAAAGCATGTAAATGGTACTGGGTATTCGGTCCTCTGGTGTTTCCTAGTGTAAAGGCTCTGTGTTTGTTGGCTGCACCTTTCCCTCACTTGATTTCAGCAGGCAAAATAGAAACAAGGCTCAGCCTCTTACAGCGATGGTTGGTCTGCCCTTTTTCCAGTGAAAAAGGGTGGTGATGGACTGAAAATTAAAAAGGCAACACCCTGTAGCACGGGACACATTTCAGTGTCTGCATCTGCGTTCTGCTTAGGGAAGCAGAGAAGGTTGAATCGCCAATTTCTTCTGTTAATGACTTGTGATCCTGCAGCAAACCCATTTTGTATCCATAATGAAACCTTATAATGTTAGTGGCAGTATTAATATCAGTGTAATTAATAATACTATTTATACCATCAAGAGACGGCCGCTAATTATGCAGAAGGATTAATATCTCACTAGGCAACGGCTTGAACTTGTTTTCACTCAGGTAACTCATTAAGGGATGTGTTCAGAAGCACTGCCACGAGGGGTGGGAGAGCTGCTGCTGGAAAGCACCTGAAATCTGCTCACCATCAGCGTGCACTACTGCAAGGCGGCCGAAGTCTTGGGGCCAGGGCTTCTGCAATTGAAGCCCTGAATGCAGTTTACTTCTAAGTAAGGCTCTATCGTCCCTCTAAAAAGGCACCTGATTTTCAGAAGTAAATCAGTGTGTGGTCACTGAGGATACAGGATGATGAAGTGAGAAATATTGTGCAAATAAAGCCTTGATCCATGGTGAGGAGAACTTTTTTCAGACTATCTGAAGTTCTTTGGTTTTTGTTAATGTTGCTCTAACTCAGACTTCTGAGAAACTCTGAGGCATAAAGATGTCTTTGTTAAAATTCATTACTTCTTTCCCTTTATTTAAAAAGGGAGAAGAGTCTGAATCAGAGATTGCTGATGAGTTATATGGGAAGGTCAGAATTGATAGCAGTTGTAAAGAAGAACAAAAACACATTAAAACCTCATCCCTTTCTGATGATAAATAAAGAACATGATCTCAATTATATTTCTCTTCTGTGGACCTGTTTTAAGTGAAGGGTTTTTTTGTTATGCTTAGTTTCTTTGAAAAAAATAATTGCACTGGTAATAAAAAGTAATTCAACTTTTGGGTAAACTTTGTTCCATAAATTCTGACAACCCAGCAGTCAAGGCTGTGCTTCTTCATTCACAACCTAATGATTTACACTGCACAAAGGGCTGTACATGTGCAGCGCACAGCAAGAATGATGTCCCACGCCCGTTTACTATGTAAAAATTATGTTGTGGTGAGAAGACAACGGGGTTCCCAGTGAGAAGTTGGAAGGCCATCAGAAGGGCTGCTGAGTAGGCTTGTGCTCAGAGCTGGCTTTATAAAGACTCTTTAAAGTACTTCAGATAATTTATGCTCTTGAAATTTCACTCAGTGAAAACCAGAGGTCTCACATATTTCTCCACTGACAGACAGCTGTTGCATGCCTTGGTCTTTCCAGCAGCCCACTGTGTATATTAAAAGGTAATGGGCTCTGGATTAAATAGTCGTGGCAGAGGCTGTGTCACCTGAAACTTCTATGTCACAGCTTGATTCAGACTATTGTGAAAACGTCTATTAGTGCTAGATCATTGCTTGGTGCTCTGTAGATAATAGCCTTGTACAAAGGCAGAGTGATGGATGAAAATCCCATTGTATTCCTTCAGGTACTAAATGTTCTCTGATATTTTTACCGAGCTTATCAAATGTTATGGTAACATAACTGCTCTCTGACTCCACAGCTTCAGCAGGGAGGGGGGAAGTGGGAGGAGGGAGAAAAGCTGTCCTTAAGCTCAGGAGATTGAATTGTAAGTAGAATAAAGGGGATATAATATCCAGATACTCACACTACGGCTCTTAAGCAGTCAGCAACTAATCCTGCTGCAGGGACACACAAGGACATAGCTCGGGTGAAAACACTACAGGGCAAATCCAGCCCTGGTACGGGGCTGCAGCAAAGCAGCGCCTGAAGCCCAGACCTGCCTCAGTCCCATCCAGAGGACGCCTGCCCCTTGCTCTGCCCTTTAATTTCAGCCTGGCCCCACAGGGGAGGGATGGCACATGGACACAGGAGGCAGGTTGTCCTGTGTCTGAACTTTGGATGGCATAGAGCAGAGCTTTGGGAGCCTCCAGGGGCTACCAGCAGCTCTTGGGGCAGTAAGCGCTGGCTGCTGGTGCTGCCTTTGCTTCACCAGGGCCTGCTCACATAGTGTTTGATTTGAGGGAGAGGCAAATAGTTCTTCTGTAGCTGCAAAGAGACGTGTTAGCAATGTGACTAGTACCCAGACCATTATCAGACGCGTGCTGCTCTGTCCAGAGGTACAAACACAATTTCAGGGAATCTGAATGTCTAGCTGGGCCACCTTCTATCCAGAAAACAAAGACATATTTGAGTTTCAGTCTATTTATTGAATTAGAAAAACAACATAGCTCACACCTCCTTCCCTTTTTAATGCTTAATATTTCCTGCTCATACCTTGGAGCATCTTTCACCTTTGTACTCTGAGTCCTTGGTTTCTCCTTCATCTGGGCAGCCGGCGCTCACCGGGTAATCCTCCTTTGCCTCCGCCTCGGTGAGGGTGTTTGCCTGCAGCTGGGAAAGGAATTAGGCAGGAATTACCTAAGGCTTCCTACAGGGGATTTGTCTTTTTTTTTTTTTTTTTTTTTTTTTAAAGGTGAATTTGTGGATGTAGAGTAACACTCGTGTTCCTGGTTCCCAGCCTGGCAAGGCTCCCTCTGAGCTCAGCCACCGTGTTTGGGGTCTGAGCTGCAACAGAGGCTCCCAGCATGTTTGTGGGGCCTGGGAGGGACACAGAATTAGTGCCTTCGGTGTATTAATTGTTGTTATCGTGGTGAGACCCTCTGAGACCTCAAAGCCTGTTATTGCAACATACAGGATGAACTGCTTAGACAGCTTTAATAGTGGGCATGACATTACAGCCTACAGTTAATGAGTTCCCAGCCTACTGCAAGCCTGTCCTCTGTTGCTGAACATGCAACTTCAAAACGAAATATTTGGCTTTTTAGCAGAAGTCCATGGATTCCCCAGTGACCACAACGCTCTGAATAACAACATGGGGTTTGCAGACACTCTCACACGATGGTGAAAAATAGTTGCAGGCTTCTATATAAATTAATTTTTCATGTAAAAGCCCTGGAACAATGAGTCTTTAACACGCATATATAAATAATTAGTGTGGTCATAAGTTGGTTGGTTTCTTTTTAATTGACTCTCCGTGTGTATTTATTGACTTTGGAAATGATGCCAAACTTTCCTGCTAGATCAAAGGAGCTGACTTTCCCTCTTAAAGTCAATGGTTTCCAGGTGGTGATTTGTCTAGCAGGAGTTTCTCTGAGTTACTGAAGGAAAAGGCTCCCCTCTTGTGGCTCTGGAGGAGAATGACATTTTTCTGCACAGTATTCTGCACTTTTCTACTCAGAGGAATGTAAATAAATTATAAAATTCCAGTCATCTTCCATGCAAACTATGGCACAGAGCTTTGCCCTCTGTTGTGCTGCAGCCATATGCCAACGAGCTCTTTAATTGCTGCTGTGTTTGCTTTGGGGTGAAGGGAAGTATTTGGAGTGAACTGATTAAAATTATTTAAATTGCAAAGAAAAGTCATGTAAATCAATCGTAAAAAGTCATGTAAAGTCATGTAAAGTCATGTAAATCAACCGGTCAGAAACATTAGCTTTAAACAGCTGATTTAAGGCTGTTTGTGCTTTTTGTGCTTTGCTTTTCTTTGTTTGTGCTGGATGCATTTTGTTTGTTCTGTCTGCTCCCTGAGGAAAGGCTGTCTCAGTAAATGTTTAAGGCAACAGTTTAAAATTATTTGTTTAAGGGTGCCTTTAAATACTTTGGACCCCTCAGAAAGAAAATAAGTTTACCTGTGTTTCACAATTAAATGTATGCATTTATTAAAGCAGGGAAGTTCTGCTCAGAGTCAGTAAATTGAACCAATTGTTTCTTGTCAATGTGTCTGCCAACATTTTTGAGCTAACAGAGCTCAGGCCCTCACACCTCATTTGTATGCATAAATTGGAAGAAGAAAACAAACTTTTTTGCCTTTTCAACTCCTAGCTAATTTCTCAGTGTTGAATAACCCACTCATCAAACACAAATATACTGAAATTCAAATACACTGAATTTTCTTTCCTCTCTGTTCCTACAAAAAAAAATAAAAATAAAAAATAATAAAAAATAATGCTATTTGAAGTAGAGTTCAATTACTTATTTAAGTGGCCAGCTTTTTAGAGAATAACTGCTTGACTTCCTTCACAGCATCAGCAGCAACGATGTATTATTTGACAAGTAAATAAATACATAGAAAAATTTAAGTAGCTATTGAATTTATATCTCAATATATTGAGTTTTTACCTCAAAGATTTTATCTCAGATTTAGTTTTCAAATTTGTTTATTTTAAGAAATATGTTAAATAATCTGATTTTTACTTAATTCTGTTTTATCTATTGTGGAGAGACTTAAATTACAGGAAATAATTTGACATTGGGTTTCCAACTGGACCCACATGAAAACAGTACAAGTTTTGAATTCAAGGCTATGATCTTGGCCAGTTGTCAAAAGGAAATATACTAAAGTGTAGCTCAGGAAAAAGGCAGCCTGAAAATAGAACTGTTGTTAACACAAATAGAACAGATTTACATTTTAATTTTAACACTGGTGCTATTTTTATACTCTAAAGAAGCTAGAATGGGAAGTCTTCCATGTAATGAAAATCCAAATACAAACAAATCCCAAAGTAGATTTCTCTATTGAGGAAGACTTACATTTTTATAATTTGCAGCATCTCTCATGATTCAATGAATAATAATGAATGATCTTTAAAATGAGGTACCTTCAGCCTAATTGCTTGAAATATGTAGTAGTAGAACTGTTTTCTTTTAATTATTAGTCTGTGGCAGTAAGGCCTATCATTTTTGCTATGCTGAGCAGAGTTGAATTTTTCTAATCAAAAAGACTTTGAAGTGAGATGGAAATTGAATTATCTTTGTGTTAGGGCAAGAACAGGAAAATTCATGGTATCTGTATCAGGTCTCAGATGAGAAAATGTGTTGAGAATATGCTCTGGTTCTGTGTCCTGCCATTGACAACACTCTGCTTCAGGTGCTGCTAACGAAGACAATACACTGAAAAATAAAGACAGCATTGCAGAACAAATTTTCTGCAGTGTTACCTGGGGCAGGAGAGACAGGGCCTCCCCCTCCTCTCTCATAGCCGACTAGGAATCTCACAGCTGACAAAGCTGTAGGTGTTACTGGTGGCAAATTGCTCAGCAGCCGTACCCAAAGTATCATGCTGACTTTCACTGGTGTCTTTCTGGAGGGGAGGTACCTTAGCAGGGCACTGCCACCAGGAACTGAGCATGCCTGTTTGCAAAAGAAAACAAAATCAGAAACCTTGAGAGCTGGAAATATCCCCAATTTCATATTATGTGTGTTTAGTCCACATGCATTATGCATGCTCTTAGCTGCACAGAGGGCTTCTTGGGAGCTGCAGCTATAACCGCAGCACAGCCAAGTATTTTTTCTTCCTTCTGATAAGCAAATATGTTCCACAGAAGGCAATTTCACCCTGCCGCATTTGGACACTCAACCTGCTCTGAGCAACCACTCCAGGAGGAGTGAAGGACACTTGAGGGCTCTGTCTGTGTGCTTTGCAGCTCACCTCAGATTGCTGTGAAGTTCCCTTGGTAATCCCCAGCCACCTAGCTTAAGAGGTTTGGGGATTCTTTGCAGATATATATATATATATATATATATTAAAGAAGCAATGCATTTTTTTAATTTATTTTATTTTATTTTATTTTAACATTTCACCATTTTACCATGAAGCGGGTGTGTTTCAGTCAAGTTCTCTGTAGGTATATGGCTGAACAGGAGAAACTTGGGCTGTAAAATGCAGATGCCATTCCACCTCAAACCCACCTCAGAGGAAGTGTCTTGTGAGGAGAAGAGAGCAAGGATCACCACCAAGAGCCCTCCGGCTCCTCCTGGGCACACTCAGCAAGGGGTTGACCAGGTGGTGGTGGCACATCTATAAACCTAAAACCCATATCCAGACTCCTTCCCGTTTTTCTTTTTGTGGAAGCCCATCTCAGTCAATACCTTTTCTTGGGATGAGTGGATATGTATGGCACAAGAGGGAAGATGATTATTCTCACTAAAATCAGTATTAAAGATAAAATCCTGCTTGTCCTCATGCGAGTCGGCCCAATGAAACCGATAGCTTTGTCTACTTGGATAAAGAAATTTGGAAATTGTCATTTGTGCATACAGCCACTAGCTTGTAGATCAGCTCACTGCTGAAATGTGACACTTCAGCAAATGCCAGCAAGGGACTTTGCATTTTTGACTACTGAATTTTCATTCTGGGCATAACTCTGGAGTAACACACCAAAAATATTCTGTCCTCTGCTCTGTGCTGGAATAGACTATTTTTTTCCATAGGTGAGATCTAACTAACAAGTTCAGCTTGATCCAATGAATCTTATATGCTTGGTTTTATCTTTTTTGCTTGAGAGTTTTCTATGGTCTGTTTGGATCTCTCATATTTACAGGATGACTTACTCTGTAAATTAAAATTTATGAGCTCATTAGGAAAGAAAACAAACACATCAAAAAAGGGCTTAATCCTGTTTGTACAGACTAGCCTAATGTGAATTCACTAATTCAGCACTTCATGAATTCGGGGAGTTTTTAACTCACAAGTTTTCTAATTCACAACCTGTAACTCGCATACCCATGAGCAAAATAGTTCCCTGGCCCACTGTGAGAGCACTCCTCCTCCTCCTCCTCCTCCTCATGGCACAGGTGTCCCCTGTATCACAGCAGGTACCATGAAAGCCAGCTTGGCCTCTATTAGATCCACTTCTAAAGGTTTTTTGGGGTAAGCTGACTTATTTGTATCTTTCAGCTTGAAAGTTTGCACTATACCATTTCCATAAATCACTGGATTCAGGGGAAACTTCCAGACAAATAACAGACAAGGATGCAGAAGGTGATGGTGGCTGCCTGATAAGTTTATCCCACCCTGTGCATTGTGTCCTTCCTATGCTGTTGCTCTTGCTTTGACTTCATGGTGCTGCTCCCAGCGCACATCAGGCCTTAGCACCAGGGGTGTGTTAGCCAAAACCTGAGCAGCAGAGCGAACAGTCCCAGAGGTGCCTGCGACGTCAGTGAAGCTGCTGCAGGGGGTGGCCTGAGGATGGCATGGTTTGTGGAGTTCCTCTTCTCTGTTTTGTGTTTGCCTCTTAGTGCTTTACAAAGAGGTAACTTATGCATGCTTGTTATCTCGTTAATGTGCATGAAATAACCAGGGCTCCTCCAGGTGAAATGAGCTTCAGAAATGGTTGCTGCTTTTCTGCTCTGCATTAAAGCAATAATCATTTAGGAATCTAATTAGGCTCTGGTTTGCAAGAATGATGAATATTCACATTCTAAATAGCTGAGAAATATTAAAAATGTATGACAGCTTTATTTGTTCCAGCTCTGAGAATTACGGGTGAACATTTCTCTGAATGTACTGAGCTTTCTGAGTGTCATTCAGGTGCTGAACTAGGAAAAGGGCATCCAGCCTGATGCATGGCTGCGTGCAGTGCCCCACAAATGCAGTTGATCTTCCCATTCCAAAAATAGCAGCTACAAAATTCCTTCACTCAGACTTTTAGAGCCCCTGTGACAACTTGTTTCATTGCCTTAGTTACTATCTAAGTCATTTTACGGTAAATGTATTTTTAGGAACTGGATTTGTTGAAAGTGAAGCTAAAGATAATGTTTTTGTAGTAACCTCCAGCCAATTCTCATCAGTAATTTCAGAATTTGTGCATTTGAGCTAGAAGGATTTAATAACTCCCTTTGCATTTCACCTTTAATTTTATAACTTTTGCTCTGGATTCATCTGCAATTATCAAAGCAGATGATCAGCAATGCTGCTGCCCTTAATGAGGTATTTAATTTACATATTCTAAGTTGCCTATGTTGTGAGGAAAGTATGGGTTTTTTTGATCTCCTAATTACTTTCTCTATTTTGCTTTGCTGGCATAAGTATATAATATTTGATTTGCTTTTGTTGCTGTGATCTTTACATACTTCCAAAAACTAATTTTACCATCTAAATGAGCAATCAGGCTTAAATTAATACCTGAACACTGGCCTGTCAGAGCGCCCATCATATGAGAGTTTCATTTGAAATGCATCTATGGTTTTTTTGTTGTTTTTGTTTTCCTCAAGGAACTGAGCAGAGATAGAAAAATCCTCTCTGGTGTATTGCTCTATAGGGATTATTATTTTTTTTCTTTTTCCTATTAGTATTAATTTTGCAGCACGGCTCGCAACCAGGTCATGCTACCCATCATGCTAAAACAGAGAGCAGTGTGTCTGTGGTCAGCCAGCAATTAAAAGTCTCCATGTTCACGATGCAGTCAAGTTCCTTTGAATCGGATTTGGTTTCCAGGAATTGCTTGTGTACATATAAAGAGAAAACAAACATTTCTGTCTGGCAGCTCATCAGCTGGGCAGTACAGAATCAGCATCCTGGGAGCTCTGAGCATATTTTTTATGAATGAAAACTAGAGCAGGCAACCTAGAAGTCAGCTTTTATATATTTCAAATACCTTGGACTAAAAAAAAAAAGAAAAAAAAAAATTAAATGCAGATTTTAAATGACCATAAGCATATCTGATGGGTGCAGTAGCAATCCAGGTCATTGCCCTGTCCTGTTGGCACAAGGAGGCAAGGTGCAGAGGGCAGCTCTTTTAAGGACAAAGGTTTGGCAGCTCAATTTGAGTATCTGCCAGTTTGTGAGACAAAGTGGGCTGCTACATTCCCTTTCACTTATAGAAGGGAGAAGAGCTCCCACAGAGCCTTCTGTGCATTGGGAAGTGGGAGGGGAAGTAGAGGGGCCAGGACTGCTAACATACATTGCAGTATAGAAACAGCAGCCTGGCACTGGAGCAGACAGAGAGCCCCTGGGATGCCGTGTGGCTGGCAGCAGATCTTCTGCTAGGTTTACCCGGACCCCAGCCTCCCGATAGACCCAGCCTCCTTGGGAGCACCACTGGCAGCCACAGAGAATCCCGTGAAGGCAGCATCCAGCAAGTTCAGGCCAGGGAGCTGCAGATGCCCCTTTATAGAGTCTGTCCTTTGCTAGAGATTTGGGTATTTGCTGAACAAACGCAGTTCTCAGAGAGGAAACAAGTAATGCAAAATCAGGCTTAGGGCAATGCTTTGGGGGGTGAAAGAGCCCTTACAATTGGCCAATGCCAAAAGATCCAGTTCTAGAGACACTGAACCTATCCAAATCCTTCTTCCTATTTGTTAACAAAGCATTTTCAAAAGCAAGACCCTGATACAGTTGCAGGGGTGTGGGGTTTGCCCCTTCTTAGGCAGAGAGGCCTAAGGCTATGTCTGGGAAGAGCTGTGTGGATTGACAGTCATGGGAAGTACCAGCTGCAACTTGAGGACAGAAAACCACCACCCTTCCCTTCACCCTGTTGTTCACTCTACTTATCATAGACAGGGCTGAGGTTCTGGATAAATGTAAGAATTTTTTACATTTTACTGGCTTTGTCAGTCTTTGGCCACTTTCACAAACAGTAATTTCCTGACACTACGGCAGCTTGACTGAGACATGCTGGTAGAGCTGCAGCAGTGTTTCCTTGAGAAACTCTGCCCTTCCAGTGTGACACAAGTGAGGGAGCAAACCCTTTGCGTGACAAAGCTTGGTCTTTATGGTTTCAAAATGGAGCAAGATGCCTCCTCCAAAAATGTTGAGCAATCTCTAAAAAGTATGTTATATTGGACAAGTTATGTTGACAGAGTCCAAGCTGACTAGGTGACACTTAGCGAGCTAGCGCCTATGAAAAGACAGGCCTGATCTGATGACTTTTTCACTGAACTGGATCAGGCAGAAAAATGGGAGCATGAGGAAGGGTTTTAGCCCTCTTCCATGGGCTGGGGAATGGGAGACGGTTCCTCACTGAAGTCACACAATAGACTTTGTGGGTGCCAGATGCTGTCTGTGCCAGGGATGGGATTTCAACCCAGATTTCCTGAGTGCCAGCCCCGTGCACAACATTCATCATTATCCATTCTCTCTCAAAAAAAGAATGAAATAAGGCTTTCTGATTGATTCAGTAGTTTGAAAGTTTCAGCTGCCATAAAATGACACTTCAGAGAACCCAACAGTTTACTAATGGAAAAGACTGTTATTATTACCCAGGTGACCTCCTTTAGGAATGAATGACTGTAGTCTTTTACAACGTAATAATAATCTGTGTGCCTTTTGAGAAGTGGATATTAAAGCACGTCTGAATTGACTTGCCAATAACATCCAAGAAGTCTGTGTTATAAGGAATAATTCTGATTCCATTCTGTACTGTAATCATTTTGGGGGTATCCTTAAAATTTACTTCTTTAGTTTTCCCTCATTCTTTGACACATTTTTTAACTTTGCAGATAATTAAAATTATATTGGCTTCAGATTGATAAAAATACCTTTCAATATACCAGAATAAATGGAGCATCTCTGCTGGATATGATTGACTTCATCTCTGGTGGCTACGTTTGACTTGATTTACTATCAAAACAAGCAACAAAGGAATTCAGTTTAACAAGGAAGCCATTACCTTTAAAAAAAAATGAAAAAATAAAAAATAAAAATGTGTAATTCTGAAGACTGCAAGTTTTGGAGCACAAATGACAATGGGAGTTTATGGAGCATTTTGGATTAAACCAAAAACCAGCTCCATTAAACCAAACAGAGCATTCCTAATCTGACATGTTGACAGGGACACCTCTGCCTATTCCAAAAGGGAGTTTCAAATGAATCCAGATTTATCGTATGTTCCCAACAGGGGCTGGGCTGACTCCAAAGGAAGTTATGCAGTCCAAAAATAAACAAGATACACATGAAGCAGTTTGTGCCACCAGGAAATCTTCCAGGGAATATACAGAGAGGAGAAGGAAAGCCAGCAGAATCATGGCTTAAGATGTCTTTCCTCTCTCCTCATTATCTCCTATCTCTGTGTCTTCAGAGAATGTAAATCAGAGTTTCTTTCCCATGAGATCTCTTGCCCTTATATTCACTTTCTTCACCCTTGCTTCCCCCAGGAAAACAACTCCGTGTGCTGCTGCTCTCCAACACTCAACAACTCCCATTGCTGCAGCTGCAAGGAAGCAGCTACAGAGATGCTTAGCGTTGAAGTGCTGCTGATCCTACATCTGCTAGCGCTCATACTTGGTTACGGACTTCTGCAAGAGTAGACTGGAGCTGAACAGCCATGCTTTTCCCAAGAGCATGTATGAGTGATTTGAATTATGTAATTATAAAAAGCAAATTTAGCCTTTTCCAGTTGCATTTACCGTGAGCAGATGCATAGTCAGAGTAATTGCAAATATCAGGACAAGCACCTTTTGCATTTACATTTGGGTAAATTGGAGCCAACCTTTTAATTTGCTAAGAGACCCCAGGAGAGCTGTGCTGGTGGCACACATTGTTCACTTCTTCAGGTCTGACCAGAGTCTGACTTGGACTTTATAATTTGCTGGAACGGAGTCACTAAATTACACACTGCTATGAGATATATAATCCCACATGAGACACAGAGCAGCTCCTTAATATGGCAGCCTTCAAATAGGCATGAGCTCAAATACCACTGCAGAGAACAAAGTTTCCCAGTGTTAGATACAGCAGTAGAAGTTCTACCTCATGAAACATTATGGACTGTATTGTCAAAGGAAATCCAAGTTTGTGCCCATAATAATAGCGTGTTTGGAACTTCCTGCCAAAGAAAAAGTCTGTATAGCTACATATAGACAAGTATCAGTGCACACAAAAAAGAAAGTTGTAGAGTGTCTACTCTGCAAATGCAGCCCTAGGGTTTCAGAAGTGCAAGATATACACATGCAGAATGGAGACAGTTATAAGCTGTTTGGCAGTGCAGACCAGAGTATAAAATATGAGTCTCAGAAGGTTGCTTTATAGCCTGAACTTAAGATTTTGCAGCAGCCTTAGTATTCTGTTAGCTGTATTTTGGATATCAGAAATCTGAATTTCCAGAGAAGTGTGTTGCCTTCCAACTAATAGTAACATTTACACTTTGTGTGAATCTCTCATCATCAAAATGACAGCAGTCCTGCTTGTCCATGTATTGTTTATGTAGCATCTCAAATGATAACTGGATTGTAATGGCCAAATTCTTTCTTATTGATTTTGATACTTGCTAACACAATTAAATGTGAAAAATATATCAGATTACTGCTGTCACTTGCAGCAAAACTTGTGCAAAAAGATGGCATAGTACAATGCCACAGTATAGAGAACTGTTGAAACACTGCACATAAATAGGTGATGATGATGATGAATGATTGTACATGCATATTCACCAAAGTCACTGACTTTAATAGCAGTTGTATGTACACAGCCAAGGAATAGTTTTTATCATGTATCTATAAATAGATATATCTCTATCTATATATGAATAGATGCATGTGCATGTATACAAAACACAGAAAACCACATCTGGTGGTTGGTCCTGTCCTTTTGCCATAATGCTTGATTTCTTTTTTTGTTTGTTTGCTTGGTTTTTTTGTCTGTTTCTTTGTTTGTTTTTCCTGATAATATCATATTTATTAGATGTACTGGTTTTCTTTTTTTATTATTATTTATTTATTACAAGTACCAGAAAGGTAACAGGTAGCTCATTTGGGAGGTTGGAACAAATGCAAAAAATCTGAGGCTAGTCAGATCAAGATTTCAGCCTGAGAAGTGCAAAATACATAGCCAGATCACTCCAGCAGATCTAGTGCAGTGATTTTGCTTGTCTGTTTGTAAGATGTCTTTTGACTTGATTTTGATCTTGGCAAGAAGCTCCTGTTTGAGGTTTTGGCTCTCCATCCAAGGAGGAATATTTAGGCCAATATGGACACTTGAATCCCAGTCCTCATAGGAACTGATAAAATTATGGACAAGTTCCATTAAACAATGCTGGAGTTTTTGTGTTTAGTTACTTAGTCGTGCACAAGGGAGTCTGGCTGTTTATCTCCAAGGGAAGCAAGAAATCTGTGTGCGTGGGTGAGCTACCTGCTGGAGCAGGGTGTGGAGGAGCTGAGCTCCACGCTGGAGATGGGGTGTCACCACCCACTGCGCTGTCCAAGCCCAGGGTTTACAAACTGTTACTAGCTTTGGCCAGCCAACAACCTAGCCTCTCCCTGGGGAGGGAGCGTGACTCAGAGGGGTGTCTGAATCATCAGGGCTTCCCCTGGGCGAGGCTGGGACTCATGCATACGGCCTGTCCACATGTCTGGGCTCCAGGGACGGGGATGGAGGCTGGTGAGAAGCTGCTTCCAGCTCTGCAGACCTGCAGGCCCAGGGACAGCCTCCTGCATAAGGGACCTTACACTTGCAGAGTACCCATGGTGACAAATGGGATCAAGGTGAGACATGGCATTTGTAAATGTTGCTACTATGACACTGTGTGTTTGCTTTCAGACTCTGTTTTTACACTAGCAGTGCTACAAACCATGGCTGCTTCCCTGCAAAGTTTGCAATAATGTGAAAACAGAACTAAGCAGTGAGTGATTGTTGCAAACTACTCTGGCCTCCTGGCATTTTCGGCTGTTTTCCACCCACCCTTGAAAATCATCTCTGGCCCAAAATGGAACTGTGAGCTGTACCACATGCTCTAAATGAAGTGCTAATTAAATACTTCTACTTAATGTAGACAACATTTCTTTGAAAAGATGGTAATGTATTACAGATGCCATGCGTTCCCATAGAGAATGACAAAGTGAGCAGCGCACATACTGCGTCCCACTCGAGGAGGTAGGGATGTAACCTGAATGGCTTAGACTGATAGGGCCTCATGCTGAAACAGCACTCAGCTGGTCCAAAACCCCACACGTGGTAGGTCTCTCATTGTGAACGTGGTAGCACAAATACTGCACGTACTTCTGCCTGGATGCATGTTTTGACACGTGGGAGATAAACAGCGGAGCCATACATTTTGATAGAAACTCAGTGCCGCAAAGCAAACAGGTAACAACTGGCAGATAGTGCAGAAAAGGAGCTGAATCCTGCTGGGTGGAGGCCCCAGCCATGCTCCATGAGCTGGCAAGCAGTTTTGGGCTTGGGCTGTCCTAGTGCAGGACAGAGCTGCATAGCAAAGGAGCTGAAAGGATTTGGGTTTAGCGCAAGCACTGGTGTCCATTCTGGCAACAGCTGAAAATCCAGCTCCAGAAGAGCTGGAAGGCTCTGCTAAAATTATTGCCATTGAAATCATGATTGATCATTAGGCTTTAGGGTCAACAGGCATCAAGCTCAAAGGAGCCAGATCACCCAGCTTTTGGGGTAGGCTTATGCTGTTAATGGACCATATGTTCAAGTCCATGTCCAAGTCCAGACTTGTCCATGAGCAGCTTGCTTTCATGCAGGCTCTGGCACAGGCTTGCATCCAGCTCTCACTGTCTTGAGGCATGAGTTTGAGCAAAATGGGTGTCTTTGTAGAGACCCAGGCTCTCATCAGCACAGTCTGGGTGGATTAGACAAAAGCAGGGCTGTGCATATACGAGTTCAGCTTTCCAGCATGAATCCTGAGCTTGGATTGAAACACTGTGTGTGTATACTGGACCCAAATTATCATCAGGCCAGCAGCCTGCCAAGTGAACAGAAACTTGCACGTCATGGAGATCGTCCCCTGTGTCTGTGCTCACTGCACACAGCCTCTGCAGACAGGCTCTGAGACCAAACGCTCTTGGGTTAACCTTTGGGGAAGATGGATTTTCCCCATAATCTAGAGGACTAGAAATCCAAGCTGTCCTTTCTGTGACAGTTTAAACCCTTGGGTATCTGAGGGACTGACTACCTGTGAAATACCAGCACCTTGTCTGAGCTGTGGCATCAGGGGATGGGTTGGTGAGAAGTCCTTGCTGCCTGCAGCAGGGCAGGAAAGGCTGCTGTCAGGGTACATCAGCTGCAGTGGTCTGAATGCACCCCCTGCACAAAGCCAGTAGGATGGAAAAAATAAACTAGGAAATACAGTTTTCATGGAGTAATGGTTACTTACAGGGCTGGAAAAGATCTCTGATATGCCATTGTCATGTGGGAGGAAAAGAACCTGATTAGGCAGAGATTCCAGTTGGGAGGGGAAAGACCATAAGCCAGGACTCCTGGCTTTAATTCATTTGTGCTAATGAGCATTGTTAGTTGCTTGCCTTGTGTTACATCAGTTTGCTCTTTAAAATAGATGGTACTATCCCATTTGACTGAGCTCAAATGATTGAAGCGTGTTAGTGGAGATGAAATAATATTTATGTAGAGCTTCCAAGCCCTCTGGTGACCTATGTTTTGGGGTTTCAGTGGTGATGAATTAGATCTTGCCTTAACACTGAATATGTGTATGTTTGTAAGTGTAAATTGGAGAAGCAGAAAAGCACTGAAGAGTTAATAGGTGGGGAAAAAAACAAGTCCTGTTCCTTCTATTTTCATTATGACATGTTTTGCTTTGAATTGCAGCCAGTGTGAGCCACTTCTGGCCGGCCACAATAACTCCCCCACACTCACCGTGCTCTCTCCCCAGCCTGGTGTCCTGCAGGTCTCCCCAGCAGAAATGGGTATTCACAGATCCCTAACTCCAAACTGAATTCCCTCCCTTTCTCTTTTGTGGATTGCAGGCTTGTAAAGATCTGAAGCTGGCTTAGCAACTGTTCTCTGCAGCAAGATTGTGCTTATTGTGTAATGTTTAAACAGTTATTTTTATTAAAAGAGTGAAGCCAGCATGCTTCCTTGCTGGTGTCCCTGATGTGAATCATTGTACACTAAGTTTCTGCCTGCAGTGCCCAAAGTCTGCAGGCAAAACGGTGGCAAAGGGTGCGTTGAAGGATGTCTGGTCACCTCTGCAGTGCTTCTCCCACCACCGTGTCCCTGGGCTGTTCCTGCCTCAGCATCTCCTCCATGCTGGGCAGATAGCTCAGCTGCCTCCATCTCTACTTCTACCTTCTCATTCCCAGGTACCGTGCAGGGAAAGGTGTGTCCTCATGCCAGTGACAGCAGCCTGTAGAAGTCATGGCACCCTAGCACTGAGACCAAATTAACCTCTGGCAGCCCCACGCGTAGGGTGCAGAGAGCATGTTGGTCCTTCACAGGAGATCTGGAGCTGCTCCAACTGACAGTTTCTAAGCAAATCACTTGGAAGGTGTCTCATGGCCCTCAGGGAAGAACTAGGAGTGCAACCACAGTACACAGTTATTTGGAATAGCATAATTAATTTATCGTTCACATCTTGTGGGCTGGGAAGGAAGCTTCAAAGTGGGATTGTTATATTGTGTGAAAAAGATATTCCAGGAGATATCAGAGTCAAAAGTAGAGAAAATCTTTGTTTTCAGAGTGACATGGCAATTAAGTAGTGCTAACTTTGTTCTTCTTTTGCTGAGGATGATGACAATGATGGCTGAACAATATGGAGATAGCATCAAAGAATTTATTCTTAAGAAATATGCAGTATCTTATTGTGTAAAGTGTACAAAAGCTGTTCCTCTAAAAATTGTAGAATATTTCCACATTTCTTTCAAGATGGTTCTGCAATGTTGTGAGTGCTTTTTGGGGTTGGATGCTCTCTTGGGAGAAAAAAGAAGTAGGAGTCCAAAATGAAGAAACAAGAAAAAGGAAAGACAGGAGAGAGGGCAGATGGCTAGGTGGAGAACTTTCTTTAATAAAATATTTCACATTAAGGATGTGAATTCAATTGCCTATTGCTATTCATCATGACTACATAAAATTCAAAGTACTTTGGTATTTAAATAGTTATGGATTCAGAGATGAGTCATGAAACAGAGCTTGTATTTTATCCATGGCTATGTTAGTGAATGGTTTTCAAATGTAAGGATCTTTTTTCCATTTCCTGCTTTAATGGTATTTACGTTCTCAGATTATTTTGTTGTAGGTATATGGGACAAAATGAAGGAAGAAAATCAATGTATCTGGGGCTGTTTGTATTTATAGCCAGTAATTTTCTTTTTAAAAACTGCTAGTTAGTGTTGCAGAGATGTTCCAAATTCCCACTCTCTAGAGAGAATTAATTAAGAGAGAGACCTTCTGGCTCTGCTTCTGTAGGAAACTTTGAGGAGGCTTCTTGCTGTTGCTGGTGAACAGGTCTCTGAGTCAAGCCTCACTTTGTGCAACTTTTTGCCAAAAGACTACGTGTCATTTGTATGATAGCCACTGCAAGCGTCATGTGCAAGGGAGTGGGTGTTTGGGAATGCCGGGTAGCTTATGGCAAGAATTAAAAAAAAAAAAAAAAAGAATCCAGCAGTTAGACTCTGCACGAGGAAGTGGATATGGTTTTCAGTGTTTCATGTTTAATTCTCTTAGTATTTCTGGGTATGGCAAATTAGAATAGTAGAGATTAGCACAATAAATAGTATCATTCACATGAAATTTATTTTGATACAAAATGTTCTCTCTTGCCCTACAGACAACCAGCTACTTAAGCAGCTTGTCTGTCCCCAAAGGAATTTGTAATGGTGATAGAAACAACAAAAAAAAAGATACTCTTCCCCCAATAGAAAAGTTTGAGAGAAGACAGATCCTTGTCCCAATGAAAGTATGGCTGATATTACAGTAAGAGATCTCAAACAGAGGCTGCTTTTGGAAGATGCATGTTGAGGATTGTTAATGATGGAGAGGGAACTGACTCATCACATCATCAATTCTGCTCCTCTGCCAGTACAACACAAAACATCTTTTATCATCACACTCTCTCTTTCTTCAGCATTTCTTTTTTAAATTAAAGGAGTTTAAAACTCTTTAGAGCTCATCTTCCCCCTTGCCAGTCATTTGGGGTGATAGAGCCCCAATTTGCCATGTGCAGGAGGACTCTTCCCATCCATGCATTGTCAGGGACAAGCCAGAGGATGAATTTCTTGGCTTATGCTTTCACTCTTAGCACTTAGTTGCACACATACCATTTAGCTGTAAGAAAACTAAGCTTTCCCATCTGAGTCCTTTTTTTTCTTGTCTTAATCCCTCCTTTCCCTTTGTTGCAGAAAAGCACTGTTTATCTTAGTAGGGACAGCAGGAACACTCTGGCTGCATAATTGCCACGAAGGCTACAGAGTGGTCCAGACGGTACCAGTTTGCACTGATATTTTTCTGGAGCATGCCAACAACAAGCGGCTGCTTTGAGAGCTGAAATTGCTGCTTTTTTCTGTTCACATCTGCATTTGATTTTCAGTCAAGACTTGGTTGGTGAAAAGCCAACTAATCTACAGTACTTAGGTTTTTATTTTTGTTTTTTAAGAGGCTGGTTTGAGCCAAGTTTAGTGCCACAGAACTAGTTTTTAATAGATTTTTTTTTCCTCCTGAATTATAAGTACTTTTGGATACAAACTATTTCAAGTAGATCTTGTGGGAAAATTATTATTCACCATTATTTCTTTGTATCAGTGTCTCATGTATGACTATTACAAAGGACCAAGACCTCGTTGTGCCAGGTGCATTATAGCACAAGTGAATGGCAAATCACATACCCAGGCCCTTGTGGTGTCAGGGATGCTGCTGGGTGCCTCCTGCTTCATGCTCTGGAACCAGGGAATCAGGAAAGTGCCTTTTGTAAGAACTATAGAAGTGATTTCCACAAGTTTTCCATGAAACTTTGGGCATTTTATTTGGGCTGGTGTCACATCCTCTTCCTTTGGTGTTTTGGTGGCAGATGAAGAATTGGTTTTGTACTGAAGTTAAAGTCATTGCTTAATCAGAAACTTCAAAGGAACTGAAAAAGGATCTGTGTGTTTCAACCATCTTAAGCTTTGGGGGACAAATATGGTACTAAAAAGATGAAAAAGTCTTGGCTTACAGAGTTTTAATTTTCTTAAGGCAATTTTCCCGTGAATTACAGTAACAGAAAGCACCAACCTGTGACTTGCATGGTCTGCTGAGGGAATTCTAGTATTGCTTCTCATCCTTCATTTACTTAAGGCTCCAATTTACACATAACAGACTTTTAATAGAATTATTAAGCTGTTCAGCAACAGTTACTGTTGCTGAAGGATGCTGAAAACCCTCTGAAACTGCAGTTTCCATTTAACATGGTGAACTTTGGTTGGGGCATTGCTGGCTGAGAAAGAGAGCAAATTATACTATTAACCAAGTAAAGGTACAAGCAACTAAACCACCACAACAGGAGAACCACCAGCCTTCAACACACCTTGGTGCTTTGTACCTATATGTTAACATGTGTTCGTGCAAAATTGGTTTGAAATCCCTGGGTTGGCCTGGTGTACGTGACAGCCACAGTGGCCACATCCACGAGGCACTGCAAACCCAATGCCATCTTGCCCCTCCCAGCCGCCATCTTGCTGTCTGCAGCTGCCATTTTGTCCCCCACAGCCGCCATTTTGTCTCCCCCAGCCGCCATTTTGTCTCCCCCAGCTGCCATTTGTCCCCCCCCCCAGCCGCCATTTTGCTGCCCCAGCTGCCAGCTTCCCGCCCAGCCGCCATCTTGTCACCTGGCCCCACCACACTGGCATCCCTGTGCCCCGCTCCCTCTCACGGTGCCTTGCCTGTGGCAGGACGCTGACCTTTCAGCTTGCCCTAGTTCTTCTCCTTTTTCCTGTAGGGCATTAGTTTGTGCAGATTTTCTACAGCTGGTGTTTTTCATCCAGGAGACTACGTTTTAGTGATGTAATTCCTCCAGTCCCATCTCTGCCCGGCCACTCTGAGCATGTGTGGTGTACTTGCTGCAGCTTGTTAGAGAGCATGTTTTAATAGTTGAAAATATTAAATGACTGTGTGGTTGTAGGGCAAAGCACAGACCTCAATAGTAAGTAGCTAAATAGCTATTAATAGCTAAAATCTTATCACTCTTTTCTGGTTAGTCGTTTAGACAGCAATGATACTAACTACAGTCTCTGTATGGAAAATCTACTAATTTATCAACTATCTTCAATTTTTAGAGTCCCAGTCCGAGTGGACTGGATGTTTAAAAGCATATAATACTTGGAGGCTGCAGCTGCGGTGTTTTTCTGTTCAGCCCTGCTGAAAGCTGGCAGCCGTGTTTGTACGGGGCACTGAGCTGAGGGGGTTGAAGTGCCGGTGGTGATGCCAGCAACAGCCGCTGTATGGGCTTGGGGCTGCCACCCCCTACGGAGTGATGGGCTCTTGTCCACCCTACATGGAAAGTGGAACACGCAGAGTTTTAAATCACTGCCTGTTTAGTCCTTTTGGGACATTTTTAGGGAGCTTGGGTAGCTTGATATGCCTTCTGGGTAGATGCAGTGGCATCTGTTTCTGCCTTCCCTGTGGCGTCTAAAAACCTTCCTCTTGATGCTGTTCATGCTTATGTCCAGTATATTTGCCTGTGTATCTGACCTAGGCACCAATGTATGTAGGATGGGCAATTTTAGGTTTTGAATTGAAATTTCTTTCCTTCCTCCATGCTTGGCCTTCGGAAAATGGGTTTCTATTTTTTTTTTCTTTTTTCTTTTTTCTTTTTTTTTTCTTTTTCTGGAAGGAAGGAAGGAAAAGCATTGAACTTCTGTTTACCTCATTTTGTTTGAACAGAGCCCTGTGTGTTAACCCTCCTCCGCACAATGAAACTCTGTACAGTGAATTGGCTAAGTGGGTCCTTATTCAGGATCATTCATCACCATGGCACGGCCTCATGCATACATGGCAGATTTACATCAGTGAAACTGAGGAATAAAAACAAAAGGCCCATGATCTGAAGGAAGGGCTGTCATTATTTATGAAGCGCCAGTAATGTGCTGAGGGTGAGATGAAGATCTGATCAGCCTGGCCTCTTGGCTCACCCTGCAAGGGTGCTGGTGGCAGAGTGACACACAGCTGGTGGCTGCAGCAAGGACAACACGCTCAGCAACTCAGGGCTCCTTAAAGGCATTCTGCACACTAGACGCTCCACTTCAAAAATCGGGGCACATGTATGGGAAGTAAGTCTAATGGTGAGTACAGACAATAAAATGAGTTAAAGGAAATAGTGTTGCTGTTGCACTTGCTTGTTTGAAACCTCAGGCCCTTAACGAGGCCAGGGAGCCCCAGTGATAGTTCCAAATCCCTGTGTTTCTTCACCTGCTTTTATCTCACTGTAGCAATGTTCATTTTGTCCAAGTAAAATAAATGTCCTCGCAAATGTCTGAGAGGAAGTGAAGAATGGAAAACATGCTCGTTGGAGTCAGCAATTTGTCCCATTTGGGGGCTCATATATATATATATATATATGGGAGCTCATCTATATAGATACATAGATATAGATATATACACACCTTCCTTCTGTCTTTGTGCTGCGTGTTATGGAGGGACCAGCAGCAGCTCTTCCCGATACCTGCAAGCCAGGCTCAGGCCAACTTTTGAGAGCGTCCTTAGGATGCTGCTGGGCTGGGCGCATGGCACTCACTGTCAGCTAGCACATGCTGCTCATTCACAAATTCTCAGCTTTTTCATAGCAATGGCAATGCTTGCTCAACAACCCACTGCCAGGCCGTGAGGAAGCCTGATCCCTGTCTCTGGTTCCTCATTGTTTTTGTTAAAGGAGAAATTGCATCTCTTGGCACTGGTCAAGAAGAGAGTTCTTCTGTTTTCCGAGGCATTGCTTTTCAGTGAGTGTCTCCAGCTGCAGCACACCCCTTCAGTCAGGGCACTGACTCATGCTTTTTGCCATCACGATCAATCTGTTTTCATAAACAAAATTAAGTGCACTGTGTTTATTCGTTAGGGAGATTTAAAGTTAGATGTCTCTCAGCAACCACGAAAAACGTTTCATGGGATGAAATTCTCCTCCTTCCCCTCTTTTCTCTTTTTACAGCTAACGAAAATAGATTTGGGACACTAGCCCGATGCTATCAGTGGACTGATTGTGTGCATGCTGATGTGCAACACGATGACTGAAGAGACGGTGCTGACAATTCAGCTGCAGTACATCTCAGAGAGTCACTGCTCTAGAGAGGTATACTTAAAATTACACAAAGATGAACAAAAAAAAAAATGTGGCAGGTTAATGAAATAGGCTTTAAACACTGCTCCACATAAGCACAGTGCAGATGAGGGGCCCCGGTTTGCCAGTGAGAGAGAGAAGCTTGTCTGGCACATGGTGCCAGCTCTCCAAAAGCCTCTGTGCCAGTGGCACTCACATGGATGGTTTTGGGTAGGACCAATCCTGCTTCTGGTCCTGGGTGAAGCCAGGTGAGGCAGCTTGCCGAGGGAGCCCTGGGGGAGCAGCCGGATCTGCTGCTGTTCTCCCCACCATGCCCATATCACCCCCAGCCTTCTCCTCTCCTTCCCACAGTGGGAATACAGCTGAAGCCAGCCCTGTATGCTGTTTGACAAAATGCAATTTGCCTCCAGTGTTGTTAAATTCTGGGCGGGGTCTGCAGCAAGGTGAGAAGTACGTCCAGCCCAGACTCCCCACTTCATGGCTCTCACTCCCCGCTGCTGAAGCTCCTACACTTGCTGCCACCTGATGCACTGATGACATCAATGTTTTCCTCATTAAGACTGGACTAATGTCCCCAGTATGATTTGAAAGGAAAGAAAAGTCTTCAATGGTTAAGTCTGAAATAAATTAAATCACACGGAAACTGTATGAGAGAGTTCATGTAATAAGACAGATAAACTGTTGGGACTAAAACAATCCCTGTGCTTTCATATAGAGTAAGTGTAAAGGAAAGTAGGAACCAAGAGATGGCATGAGGCATGTGAGAAGTCAGAATCCAATTAAAGTAATAAATAAGCCTCTGCAATTCATGCAAGTTTTAACTCAAGCTTTGAGACCAACAGATTCTGCATCTTGGTCAGCTGTAGCACTGAAAAGGGAAAAATGCCAAGTTTTATTAAGCATTATTAACACATATAAATTCTAATGCAGGCTCAAGAAAATGAACTGGATCAGATTGAGCAAATCTGTACAGGGACATGTCTTATTCATTTCAGCCTGCTAATACAGATTTACTCCCTAATGTATGTTGCCTCTTACCATATTTTTCAGTGTCCCGCTGTGACGGGGTACTCCCTTCTCCCTTGGAAATTTGGTTTGTGCTATAGAACCTAAATCAGAGACTTGCAAAGCATCTCCTGTGCTGAGCTCATGCTTCCATTCAGATTGCTTTAATCCTGCAGAAGAAAATAAAAAAATAATCTGCAAACCAGTGGTGAGCAGCAAGGGCAGCAGCTCAGTTGGGCAGGTATAATGTCAATGTACATGGAGCGTAATGCCAGCATCTGAAAGAGCAAGATCTGGGACTGAACATTGATTAACAAAACCACATTATTACAGGGTGGAAAATATATCTTGAATTTCTACTCATAACACTCCCCAGTGCCTTCTTTATTAGCATGCAAATTTTGTACCCATTGAAGAGGAAATAAACTTGGAATTTGCTGTCTTTGCAGCAAATGTAGAAGGTAATTTGGCCATTCTCGCAATTCCATTTTCTACCACATACCATATGTAAAGTGAATACCTTTCGCTTGTACTTCAGAGGGAGCCATAAATCAGAAACAAAGGACAGCAGAATAACAGGGTGGTGTTTCTCCTTCTCGTGTACCAGGTGCCTGGTGCCAACAGCAACAATGTCAATATGAACTGCGGTTTCCGTGCCAGACTATTATACGGGGCTCTGGTGTGGCGGTTGCTTACCTTTCAGCGCTCAGCAAATGCCCATGCTTGCCAGCCCCATGTCTTTTTCGGGCCATTCCTCAGTACGAGATGCTTGCAGTCTTCTCATACTTCATAAATCGGGGGCAGAAGGAGCATGGCTCTTGATCGGAGCTCAGGCTATGGGTAACTGGGTTTTGTCCCTGGTTATTCCAGTTGCTGGAGCTGGCACTTTGGTAAGTCCCTTCCCCATGCCTCAGGTTTGCCATCTGTGCAACCAAGGTTATAACATTGCCTTGAGAAATTTATACTGTGTGGATGAAGAGCACTGGGTAAGACCAAGGAATTTTGTTATTTTAAAATTTTTACAATGTTTTCATTTCTCTTTGACTGACAGCTAATGCAGGGAGTCTTCTGGCTTAGGTTCCCACGTGGAAAATTGGGTATATTGATTCATAGAGGAGTTTATTGGCTAGAAGAGCATCTTGTCTCCAAAAGCATAACCTTATCCTGCCAAAAGCCATCTTATCCTGCAGCCATTCTTAAATTGTTGCATCTCCAAACATCATTTCAGGTCTCTTCTGTTGCTATTTCGCTTGGATTCTTCCGTCACAGAAAAATGTGCTGGGTAAAGTGGTGGCCAGGTTAATTTTCATCTGCCACCAGGTCAGCCCCTGACTGCAGTTGCTTATGAACCATCTGCCAGGCGACCCTCGCTCAGAAGTGAACCATCCTCACCTTCAGTCAGTTCCACGCCTGGAGCCATACCAGCGCCTGGGGGACATGAGGTGAGAGCCACCACCAGCTGCAAACAGGAGGTGAGTGCCTCCCAAAGGACTTTGACAACTTTTCTAAAACAGCCTGTCATGCTTCAAACCTGCTTATTTCCGAACCTAAAGAAACACAATGCAGAGGAGATCTCATCAGGCACGTGATGGGCTCCTGGTCCCCAGACAGGGCTGCTTCTCTGTCAGGGACAGGTCCAAAGGTTTCAGCGGGCCAAAGCTTCCAGCAGGGTTGAACGTGGTGCTTGGAGTGCCAGCCAGGGAAAGTTCACACTCAAACCTGGTGTCACGTATTTGAAACAAAATTTGTCACTCAGGTTTGGAGGAGGGAGAGGATTCCTGGTTATTGCCCATGCTGCATTTTTTTTCTTGACTGAGAATGAAAATCAGTATGACACAGCAGGTATTGTTTAAAAAACAAAACAAAACCAAAAAAAAAAAAAAAAAAAAAAAAACACCTTTTTCCTCAGATTTTCTTCTCGCTCAGCAAATCCCTTTTATTTCCATAAGTTCTCCTGACGGAGCTCTCACCATGT
Organism: Oxyura jamaicensis; assembly: GCF_011077185.1. Classification (NCBI taxonomy): domain Eukaryota; kingdom Metazoa; phylum Chordata; class Aves; order Anseriformes; family Anatidae; genus Oxyura; species Oxyura jamaicensis. Next base: position 8,060,390 of record NC_048912.1, read on the forward strand.
CCCTGGGTAAGAAAAACAAAGCAGCTAAGCCTTCCTCATTAGACGTATTTCAGAGGCCCTGAGGCTGGCCAGCAAGATCTGGCTTTATCTGATACAGCTTTAGGAAAGCAGATTTGTCCAGGACCATAATGAATACAAAATAGATCTTGTTTAGATGTAGCTCTTTAGTTATAAAACGTGTTTAGTTTAACCTGTTTCTAAAGAATGGAGGGATAATTGCTGCCAAACCCTCCGTGTTTTGTGACCCAGAGAAATTGCAGGGGCAGAATTCAGAGCCTGCTGTTCCTGCGTTCATGTTCACAACAGCTCTGCTTTGCACCACCACTGAAGGCCGTGGCAGCCCTCCAGCCCGCAGCGCTCCTCCTGCCCCGCGGCTGCGGTGCGTCCCGGCTGGCAGGCCCTTCCCGTATGGTTTTCCCATCTGTGAAATGGGGCTACTGGCTCCTGGCGGCTGACTGAGTGTGCGGTACGGGGGAAAGGAGAGGAGAAAAAGGCCAGGAAGTCACACAGCCATTGCAGCAGCTGTGTAAACAGTGGTTTAATAAAGCGCTGCTGCAATTAATAGAAACGGCATCACCCACTCTCATCGCCCGCTGCCCGCTGCATGAAACACGGTGGCAGAGCTCAGCCCGGTGAAACATGCCGCTTTCTTATGAGGGAACTTAGAGGCACAAGGCGGACCAAGCTGCATGGAAGACTGGAAAAACAAGGTTTTCCAGACAAAATAGTTTTCACAATCATGAAACACTTCCTAGTCTTGGCATGGCCTTGTGCGAGCTGGGGAAGGATGGCTGGGAAGCCCTGCAGGGGCAGGTGGGGGGCTTGTCTGCCTGCCCGCCTCTTGGCATTGGAAATGCTGAGTGTCTGTGCCCTGTGCCTGGAAAAGTGGGTCTCTGGGTGTCTGCTGGGGGAGCAACCCCCTGAGCTTCGCCTGGCAGTGCTGCTTGCTGCCTTTTGCTGGGGAGGAAGCAAGCTCCTTCGTCAGCAAATGCAGCTAGGGCACAGGCTGAGGGTGCGATGTGTGATGGCGCGGCGTGCGAGGGTGCTGCACGTGAGGGTGCTGCACGTAAGGGTGCTGCACGTGAGGGTGCTGCATGTGAGGGTGCTGCACGTGAGGGTGCTGCATGTCCGCGTGCAGAGGTGCTCCGTGCACCACGCAGGGTGCACCAGGCGTGCTGCCAGCAGGCCCCGTGTCCCCTCCTGTCCCTGCACACGCGGTTGCAGCGGGGCCGGGGGTGCCGCGGGCGGCGCCGTGCGGCAGCTATGAGCGCTGCCCTGCAGGTGGCAGTGCTCTGCTGTGCTGCAGCCGGGCGCCGAGACACTGCCTCGTCGTTTTTGTCTTGCTAAGGGGGGCAAAAAAAAGGACAGCCTAAAGAGCAGATTTTATACAGCCTTTGCTTTGGCCCCAGCCTCAGCCCAGGGGAGCAGTGCAGTTTTAAGGCACGGGATTACATATCCCAGTCCCGTACGAAAGCCTAGGAAATGTAAGATATGTGGGCATGGTTCAATTCCATTTCTTCCTTCCACTTATTTCTTGTATTATATGGCCTTTTGAAAAGTAAATGACGCCAAAACGATTTCTTGCAAAAGCCCTATATACATAGCCAGCAAGGATCCCGATTTATGGAACTATTTGAGTTTAGAATGGGGAAAGAGAAAAATAATAGGGAAAGAAGGGCACTTCAGTGCTAACCGTAGACTAAGCTATTCGGTGGCGATTTCAACTCAGAAAAGAAAGGTCTCTGCTTCTCTCCTTCCCTTGCCTTTAGTGCTGCCTCACATGAAAAAGCTGAGAAATTTAACATATGTTAGGCTCAGGTTTCAGTGGCTCTCCCGTGCCGATATAATCAGCCATCTGAGATGGTTTTCCTGACAGTACCCTACTTTCAATAAGGTTATGTAAAGTGTTCATGAAAAATTTACTTAGGCCGACATACCCCTCCCAGGCCGTTCCTCCCACCAGCCGTAAGGCCCCACCAAGTGTTTGATAAATGAAGAGTGTCCACAGGGAGCAGGTCACACTGGAGCCCTTCGTATCCCTCAGAGGCAGGGTAACCTGGCAGTCAGCGCAGCCTCACTTCCACTGGGCTGTAGCCGGTGGCATAGGAAATGAATAAATTCTCCTCACTGTCAGGGTCGTGTACTCATACCTAGCACCGCGCTGGGCTGGCATGGCCCATTCGTCACACTCTGCGAGGCCCAGCAGCTGTGCTGCCGTTGGGGTCCCCGGACAAAACCCAAGCAGGCTCCTGTGCTGCTGGCTGTTAGCAGCCGCAGTGCCTGTGCTATAGGCTGGGAGGAAGCCACTTTATAAATTAGCCCGGAAAGCTTTGTTAATGAGCAGGACTGGCCCAGGGCTCCCGCTGCACAGAAATGACACAAATGAAGCCCCATTTCCCATGGGTGTTCTTCATATGGTGGAAGCCCTTTAATTTTAATTTGGGATGGGCAAAGTTGAATGGTAGCTGCAGCAGGGCTGCCAAGCCCGTTTGTCCTTCCTGCACAGGCAACAAGATGTGAGGATGCGTGTTGGCAGCTGGGAGGGGCGACAAGCTTCTGAATTTTTGATGGCCTCAGGTTCACTTCATGTGAAATGCTGTCACATGGATTTGTGCCAATTTTTGCCATGACAAAAATGTAAAGACAAAAAAAAATAATAATGATGTAGCTGACAAAAAAGTCACTGATGTCACCTGTCAGGACTAATACGGATCAAACTCCCCCTGCGGTTAACCCAGGCTGTCATTAAAGCTCTGCCACAAGCTCATAGCACCCGCGGCACAGCTCAGCGCTGGCGGATTTCCCCCAGCAGGGACAGGGAGGGCTCCGCACTGCATGTCCCGGTCTGCTGCCAGCCTCCAGCGGCACACTGGGAGAGGAGGGTCCTCCCATCGCAGGGCATAAATGCCACAGCTGGTGGAGGAAGTTTTGTTGCGCTTTTCCTTTGATTTCAAGAAACCAAGGCTGCTTGTGCCCTATGCCCTAGCTGTGGCCTGTAGGTTTCGGCCTGAAAGCCCATTTCATTCAAAATCCCTAAGCAAAGGTGAGCGTTCAGAACTAGTTAGCGAACAGACTGTAATGCACAAATACATCCATCCTTTTAGTGTTTATATGCCTGTGGCAGATATTGTTTCTGTTTCATTTGCCTGCCTTTCTTGCTGTGCTCTGGCTCCACACTCTCCCACTTGATTTCGGCTGCAATTTTGGTCCTACCCTCAGCTGAATAAAGAGGTGCCTTTGTACTGCAGTCACCTCCAGTGGATATATTTGGCCAATTTGCATGCAGCGCTGCTCCTGCCAGCCTCTCCCGCCTCCCCCTTCCTCCAGGCCTTTAGGTTAAGTGGTTCCTCACAACCTCAGCAATTTGGCTGTGCCAGCAGTCTTGCCCTTTGGTTTAGCAGGAGCTCAAATCCTCTGTATGGGCTCCCCTGCCCGAAGTCTGTGTAAATAAAAATACTTCCAGCCCCTGTCCAACATGACTTCACGGAGATGACAGCTGCCTGCAGCGCAGAGGGTCCCAGACAAGACGGGGGGCAGCAGGGACAGAGATGACCAGGACAGGTTCGAGGGGAGCTCATCTTTTCTGAGCCACACACTGTTAGCGGCGGTTGAGTGTGACCACCTGAGCAAGCCAGTGATGATGTATTTAGAAAAGAATCTGGTATTAAGCTAAAAGGCAGCTTCTTAAATCGAGTAAATTACATTTGTATTAAAAACAACAACAAAAAAATAACTTGTAAATCACGTATTTACACAATTGAGCACGCGAGCAAGCAAGGTCTCATACGAAACCCAGATGTTCATTAGAAACATGGATTGTTCTTCCTTGCTGCTACCATGAAGAGTAAACTGGGAAGAAAGTCAGCTATGTCGAAGGGGTATAAAGGAGTGAGTTAAGTCTACAAAATCCAGGAAATTTCCCGTTAAGACTAAAAATCTGGGGTACTATTGTAGTTTTGTAATTTGGACCCAAGCTATAAATTAAAGCCAGAGTATCAGATCAGGTGCTCAAGTTCGCAGCCCTTAGCTGTGGAATTTCCAGGTTAAGTTACTTAAATTTTCCTGTTGCTGAATAAAGCTAAAATCCTGTGTGCCATATATTTGCTCATCATAAAATGTTCTCTCCTAGCCAGTAACAGCTTCTTTGTTGGCGAAGCCTGTCTGGTTTATGAGCTTCCCAGCCTTTGTACAGCGTACTGGGAGTTAAGAACTTCCACATGGCTCTCGCTCTGAGGCTTTTGTGAATAAGCAAAGCAAAGCGCTTGCTCTGTGTCCAACAAATGCATCAAATATGGTTTGAATTCTCTGTTTTTAAATGCAAAGGATAATATTGATTCTGTTAAGGTAAATGTCTTTAATTGTATGCTATATAAACTTGACTCTTACTGAGACATAATGGGCTCTGGGCATGCTTCCAGCACAGCAGTATGAAAACATATCTCTTGGTGTCTCCAATACAGAAACGCAGAATTAAGATTTAGTTGAACAAAAACGTAACGGAGCACATCCCCAGTCTCTAAAAAACTTAGAGTATGGAAGGCCATTTACTCAGACAAATTAATGCTGTAGCAGGGCAAAACCCCTGTGGAATACCTGCTGATGTGGATTGTCTCGTGCTTTTTACTGGGGTGGGGGAACAGCAATTGAAGAAGTTCATTACGTTAACGCTGTATGAATCAATCTCATCTCTCCACACTCAGAAATCTTTAGGCATGCCGTTGTGTTTAGGAGGGTGGTGAAGACAAGAAGACTGGGTGACTTGGCATCAGTTTATAAAGGAAGATAAAGGTATTTAAGAATAAACCAAACACTCATGCAGCAGATGATATCCTCTCATTTATTGCTAAACTACCATAGTACAGGCAATATATAAAAAATATTTTACAGATGATAGCAAAAAAATTATTACATTGGAGGTTAACAATGTTGTCGTAGGAATGTGAGTTATATAACCCCTTTTTCAGTTCTTAAAATTAGTCTTTTGAACAAACAGTTTAATTAAAAAGACATCTGTTAGAATAATTTGAGAGATGCGTATCTGTTAACATCGGGTTTTTCCTTGGCATATGGGCAAGGCTTCAACAAGGACACTTCTTGAGGTGGGGGGAGCAATTCATAATTACACAAACGCACACACACACACACAAACACGGGTCCCAGTTAGGCCACCACTGTTAAGGCTCTGCAGTACCTTGACTGTGTTTCCCAGGTCTCACCGCGCTCCTGTAGTAAGGCACTGAACCAGCACCGGTAAAATGATGGCAGTTTAATCCTTAGAGCTCTGCAAGAATAACTGGTTATTCTTCCATCACGTATCTGGGTATGTCTGACGTACTACAAACACGTGGATCGTTATCCATTTTTGTGACTCGGTCATTCCAGAACTTTCTACCCAATTCCGCTATTTTAAGAGAGTTATTGAAGAGAAACTTTATTAACTTCTCCCCAGATAACCACTCACTTACAGCCTATATGAAGTATTAGACTATATGATGTACCAGCATCTCCATTTCAAATTTTTATTGTAGCATGGGTCAGGTCCCCGTTTTTAAAATTATTTCATTATTTTTTATCTACATGAAGAGCAATGAAAATGGCTAAACAAATCTTAAACAGACCATAATGGATTAGACACTGAATGGTAGTTAAAGAAATTATACCGGCTATCACCTGCTGCAGTTATAAAGTAGCAGGCATTAAAGACTGACGCCAACATTCAAAATGTGGGTTATTCATTCTGAACTGAGATGAATAAAGAACTAAAATTTCCCATGTTTGCTGGCAGATAGCTGCCTTACATTTACATGTACGGAATCACTGCAATGTAAACGACAAGGAAAACAAACAGCTGATTTCTAGAGAATTTGCAGTTCTCCCGTTCTACACCTGACAGAGGCACCTCTTCCTATTGCATAGGAGTACGTAATATAAATAACAAACACTCGGAATTGCAGGTAAACTGGAACTTCAGGTGATTTTATGTGGTGCAAGATTTATGAAGATGTGAATCGACTTAAGATTTGAAATTAAGATCCTCATTTTCTTGAATCCCAGCTGGCAGATAATTGTTCTCTATTAAGTAGCAATTTGAAAAGAAATGCAGGGAAACAAAGTCAGACTGAAATATTTAGAAACATCCTTCTGAAGTGTTTAAAGCTGTCTTTGAAGTCTTTGGAAAATGTATCAAATACATTTTGTTTTAGGACAATAACAATTCAACGACAATTGCATAGAAAATTAATACACTCAGAAAAATGAAAACTGATCCTTTATAAATACTATCCTTAATCCAAAAGGTGTTGCATATTTGGTCAGACAAAAAGCATAGGACATTTTTTGTAAAGATATGGATTACAAAATAGACTTTAAAAAACATGCTAGCTAATTTGAGAACTGTTTTAGATATGTTATCAAGCAGCAGCATTTTATACAATAGAGAATAACATAGTGCTGGTTTTGGAAATATTCTACATTCAGAAAATGCTGTATTCCTACCAGAAGAATGGAGTGATACATATTTACATGGATACAAATAAAGCAAGTGCAAAAACCATGGCTCTTCTACATTCTTTCTACCAATAAAAACACATACATTAGACACTTTCATTCCATTGCTGTTCAGATCTTACATTTTGCTCATTCTCATGGAGAAAAACAAAAACAGGACTTCATATTTCATTGCAAGTATCTTCACAAGCAATTACTCTTCTGGCAAACCGTACTTCCAACACCCATAACTGACAAAAAAAAATCTTCCTGCTATCTGTCCACTCCCATTCCACTCTTAGATTGTTTACATATCATGAATGATGATTTTATTCTACGTATTCATATATTTGATGCAGATGTTTATAGAAGCTCATCCTGTATTTGCAGCCAAAGCTTTGATGGAAAAATTGAAGTAAAAAAATGCACACACACGCCCAAAAAAAAAAAAAAAAAAAGAGATGAACTTTGAGTTCCAATGAGCCCCATGTACTTCACATGGTATAACTTTGATGGAAAATGCATTAGAGTTGTTCACCCTGTAGACAATATATTTGGAGGCCTTTGGTACAATGGCAGGAAGGCACTGTGGTGAAACATTCAGATAACTGAGGAAAGACAGAATTTCCTCATGTGCAAATATGGCTATCTTCCAGATAAAGTGAGAACAAATTACTCATAAAATGGTATTAACTCTTCCAAGGTTAAACTAATGCTTCTACAGAAAGAGAGCAAGGTGTATTATGCAACAAAATAGTAATACTGAAAAAACACTGCTCAGCAAGAACAGGAAATAATTTAGTACTGTATATTTTGAAGTCTTCAGCCTAGCTATATAATTTTAACATAGCAGTTTTCTTTTTTAAAAAAGAGACAACAATGCGTAACGCTATGTCTGAGGATGCTCCTTTTCTCCAGAAATAAATATAAAGCTGGTTAAAGCTGTATTATTTAACTAATGGTGGCACGTATGAGCAGATAGAGTAGCACAGCCTGACCTCACGTAGCTGTAAATAAAACCACTAAAATGTAGTCTATATTATATACATCTCATGAACACTCGATGCACTAGCTGGCTCCATGGGCATAGGTCTGCCCGACTGGAGCCAATTACAGGAGTGTGATCCAAGTTTGTAATGCTGTGTGTGTTTGTACAGAAGCATTCATGTGTGTGTCTATATATTATAACCATATATACTCACATGGTCATACTATATAATCATGCATGTATATGCACCTACACAAACACACAGCCAGATTAGTATCTATGCCTTACAAATGAGGAAGAAATACTGCTAGTGCAAGCAGGAGTAAAGCACTTGTAGCATATATATTAAAAAAAAATTCCTCTCCCTCTCTCTACAGCAAACGTCCTGCAAGAACACATCAGAGCAGTGTTTATCTTATCCTTCAGTTGTAGATCTCATTTAAACATGGTGTATCCTGCACAGTAGCTTCAGTGGAGCACTGCAGAGGCTCAGGGCATCTGCCTGCATGCATCCCTTTTAAAGCTTAAAAGCTTTTGCTATGGGTCCATACTTTACTTGTCTCTTTTATACATGTTTCATAGAAAAAAGGGGAGAAGGATGCTTAAATGATCACTGGGGCACAGAGGCAAAAATTTAAAATTCAAGTCAGTCCAGATCCTGAACACACATACTACAGTTGCATGTTGCGGAGGAAAGTTGCTAGGGGATTTGGTGTGCAGCTATCCGACTTAAAGATCAGATGTTCAGCTGTATGAAGAGGACTATTGACAGCCAGTTCCTATTGGCAATCACCAGATAAGCAGCAATATGTTCAGACCATATCTATGTGTCTAGAGATTTGCAAAGAAGTTCACATTCTTTGATATTTTATTTGAAATCCAGCAAGAGAAATGTTTGTCAGTTATTTGGGGATTTTTTTTTTTTTTTTTTGTGAATGGGTTTATGTATTTATTTTATTTATTTTCTCCTAGGTCTTAATCTTGCAGGTTGGATTGGGGAAAACTAGATGGTCGTTTTTGGCAGCGTGAACCCTGTGAAACTGTTCCTTTGCTCAGCTGCAGTAGAGAATTTCTGACAGGCAACTTTTGTCCTTAGGAATTTTTCAAAATTGTCCAAAATGTCAAACTGCATTACAAATCCATAATACATGGCAGATTCTGGCAACATGGCAGTTTAAAAACAATTCAAAATAGCTTATTTGAGGCATGTGAGCCAGCTGAAATGCTATACAGTATAAGTGCTGTTTAACAATCACTAACTCCCCCATGCAAAGGCCATTTCAGCTAGTCCAAGCCTCAGTTTTGTTCCTGCAAAAGTAAGTATAAAAAAAGCCCCTGACTTCTGCAGTGACAGGCTGAGGCTTGGCTCCGCTGGCAGCCATACTTCCCGGTGCAGCACACGGTGCTCACACGAGCACCAGCACGCGGCATCCTCAGCCAGAGACCTGCAGGGACATCTCGGTGGTGTCGCTGAAATGGGAGCCAGGGGACTTGTTCTGCGACAAAAGATTTCAGTCTCACCAAGCAGGTAACGCCTGCTTCAAGGGGGAAAAGAAGCAAACTTCCCAAGCCGTGATATTAATGTAAGTTTGGGATTTGCAATGGAGAATGGCTCTGCTCTGGTTATGGATGCAGACTTGGTTGAAACCAGAGCTGAGAGCTGCTCTTGTGAAATTCAGCTTTCAGGTTAAAATTGTAGCTGAGGCTAGGGTTGGATGTTCTGGCAAGTCTCATGCTTCTATCCCTCACTTCCATCTCTCACCTTGCAGAGTTTGAGTGTCACCTTTAAGTGGCAGAAAATATATTCTTCTCAATACTCCTGAAAAGAGTTCTGTTGAACTGAATCTGTAGGGTTTGTGCGAGTAGGCAGCTGCTCTGCTGGTCTTCTGTACCCATATAACCTAACTCCTACTGTGAGCATATTGGTAATCAGCAAAGTTTGCTGTGAAACAGCTGAGAACAGGGTAGTTTCACTGTGTTTTCTAGAACAGAGCTCAGGCTCTGCACTCATAACAAATACCAGCTTTCCTCTTTTACAAAACCACTAAAGATTACTGTGTACTGCCTACAATATTATGGTGACTTTTTACTGCACATTTTTTATTGACTCTGGATGCCTTTTTGTCACAGTGGGGTGCAAAGACACACCAAAATGTTATAAACTTGCTAGCTGTACAACTGCAGGTGGCAGAAATTCTCTCTTACTGTGATAAGCATGTGTCAGTACATTATATTCAGACACATGAAGCAAAGCATAACAAACATACTAACTTGTGTGGAAATTCAACCTTTCCAGAAGTTGCTGGTAGCTTTGCAAAGCTGAAGAGACAAGGTGTATGTAAGGAAGTGTATACTTTTTTCTGGAACATATGGCTTCTGTAAAATGCAAATATTTTTGCAGCTTTGCAGCTTTGTGTGGTTAAACATTACAGCTGCTGAGACAAGGTACCAGCCAACGGCAGGTTCTGTGTGAAAAGAAACAGCGACAATTTATAAGGGAGAAAATATCTAAGATGTGCTGATACACAGCCTAAATATTAATGAGAGTAAATAATAAAAATCTTTGGGTTCACTGTAACTCCTATATATTAATTTCTATTTTATGTGAGTTTATTGTACCTTGGGACAGGTGTTACAACTGCTGGATTGCTCTTTTCACTGGTTGTCTGCAAGCATCCTTCTCCGTCAGATTCCTATCCAGTCAGACAAGAAAAAAATGGAGAAGACTCCTGGATTCAGCTGATACCTACTGTTTGAGATACCGATCACAGTGCTCAGGGTCAGAAAATACAGCTTTTTCTCCCAGGCTGGATAAAGGCTGAGTAAGCCTGGGCTGCCTCAGTTTCCTACAACAACAACAAAATTCAGAAGGGCTTTGTGACCTGGAGGGCAAATCATTGTTAGTGAACTGCAAAATGCTGCTATTCTGTTACGGAATATGTTACTCTTTCTTCCCTCATTTCCCACCCCACCCAAATAAGCACTAATATATAATCTCCCTTGCTTTGTGTGGTGTTCAGGAGTGACATCTTACTTCTCCCTTATTACTCAGATAGATTGATCGATACGTAGCTAGATATTTTGCAGCAGGCTTGAAGAGTTTCCTCAGACAGATGCTCCGTTACATGAGAACAATACGATCTTTGGACGAAAGGAAGGGTGTCCTTTTCGGTGTTTACAGAGAGAGGTGGCGAGTTGCTTAGTCAAGGCTGTCAGCTTGATGCCAATACATTGTTCCTTGCATTGAATTGGTGCCTTGAGATGAACAGTTAAGGAAGCAGGAGGTTGCAGGGGCACTGGAAGGATCTAAGAGGTCAGTTATGGAAGGATTCGGTAGAAGTTGTCTCACAAATCTCTTCTTCTATGTCTGATTTCTGGCAGGGAGTCCAGAAAATTCCTTCCTGATAATTTCATTAACTGTGAAATAAAAGAGGAAGAAATGTTAGAGCACTTTCAAAGTCATGAGAAGTAAAAGCAATCCTTGGCCAGTTTGCTGTTAAGCTGAAAACATCCCATTTCTATTGATAACATAATTATTTGGATTTAAATGTTAAAATTTTAGCCTAATAATGCAGGCTACATATTTTTAGTAAGCAAGGGGGAAGGAGAGGAGAGAGAGGGTTTACACAGTGTTTGGCATGCTTCAAGTACCATGAAAACACAACTGACAACTTGTACCGTGTGTCTAGTACATGCTACATCCCCTGTGTAACACAACTCCTTCACAGACATTTCCTTTACCTGCATTAAAAAATAATCTCACAGTGTCCGAGCATTTTAACATTTTCACTAGGATGAAATGAGAGTATTCTGAAAAGAGAAAGGCCGGATTTGGAGGCAACACAGTGCGTAGTGCTGAAAACACTGAGACTGCAACTGAGGTGCAAAAGCATTGGCTTTTTTTTTTTTTTTTTTTTCTTTTGAGAAATCTCACTGCAGACTTTATTTGATATTTTCATTCTAGTTTGTTTGTAGATTGTAGCATAAGCGAACTTCTATACAATGCTATTAGAGTCTGGGGACAGGCTTGGAAATAAAGCTCAAGAGAAGACACTGAATCACTTCATTCTCTGTTTAAAAAGAACTGAACAATATTACATTTTATACGCAACAGCCATTCTCTCCTGTACACCTTTCACATGTTTGCCTAAAGCACCCTTTGGTACCTCCTGGCACAACTTTTCTTTCTAGGCAGTGATTTTGTTAAGAGAGAGACCTAACACAGGAGCGTTTTGGTGCAAAACTCCAGAACTGCCTGTCTGCGGGCTCTGTTTCCATGCAGCTCCTTGGCACTGCATTCATGGGAGTAGGGGGGATTGCCAGCTTTGGGAACTGCTTATTTACTCTAAGAAATTTGCCTTAAAAACAAAGACCAAATTTTCTAAGGTTTCAGACCCCAAATCTAAATGATTTCACCCCATTGATATTTCAGGGCTAAGACAAGGACTAAGTCAAAGCTGAGCAGATCCTCACCCAAGCCTGATTAATTGTCAGGGATGAAGCTGTAAGACTCCACAATGCTTAAGCCTGTTTCTAACAAATGATCATGAAAAATAGCAATGAACACAGTCTTTCACTAAGAAGTAAATATGGTGCCCCATCTCGTGTTGTCTGTGGGAGAACACGCGCATTAATTTATAACAGTATGACTAATACTGGTACTAGCAGTGAGGTAAAAGAAGCGGGCACCCACTCTCACGGGGTCATTTCCTTTCTAAAAACAATGGAATTTATCTCAGAAAAAAATAAAATCAATGGTTTGTGCGAAGCTCAGTGCTGTTGCTATACAGCTATCTGGTGTGGTTGGAGGTACTTCCAAAGGGCCCAACATCTGCACAGAGCAGTGTAGGTGCTGGGTGGGAGGAGCAGGGCAGCAGTCCTCTCAGTTTCCAGGTGCCCCATGCCCTGTGCTGATGGAAGATGAGGAGGGGGCTGAAGGCTCTGCAGGGTCTCACTGGAGAAGCCCACCCATGGGCTGCGCAGCACAGCAGTGCAGCGAGCTGCCCTGGTCTCTGCCCTGGGCTGTGACACGAGGCACATCCCATCCCTCCGTGCTCAAAAATCCCCCTGTGAGCAGCCTGGATTTCTGCTCTTTCTCATTCCAGCCAGGAAATGCCCGGCTTCAATCAGATCGGTGCCTGCTGAGGAGCATATGGGCCAAAAATAGGTGTGTGACAGCCTGGCCTCTCCTGCTGCCCAGCATTCTTCCACCGGGTGGGCCCTGCCCTCAGCCTTTTGGGTGAATCCGTGCCCGTGAAGCACATCGTGGGGGGGGATTTGGTTATTGCTGCTCTGCAGTGCGAGCAAGCAACCAGAGGGAGGTGAGGTTGGTCTACTTTCAGGCACAGCCCTCCTGCAGCTCAGTCAGAAGAGCTTCCTGTTTGCTCTACCCAGGAAATGAGAGGAGCAGGTCTTCAATGGAAATTTTTCACAGTCTCAGCTAAAAATAGCAATGAGGTAAAAGAAGTGGGCACCCACTCTCACAGGGTCATTTCCTTTCTAAAATCAAGTGGGCTGAGGCTGCAGGCCGATTTATTTATTGACAGGTTTGTTTGAGCTGCCAGCACACCAAAAATGCTGTGTACGAGTTTCCTTTCATACAATGCAGCTGCCACTTATGGAAACATCAGAGCCAAGTCATCTTGGGCAAAGATGGGTTAAATATTAGGTGAACGAGCAGGTAATTAATGGCGTTTGCTAACCCCATAGCCTTCTGAGGGGTCCCTTTTTGGTGCTGTTGCTCAGGCGAAGCGAAAGCTGTCGAGCAGCAATAGCAAACCGCGAGCCCCGAGCCCAGGCAGCGCGGTCCCGCTCGCGGCTCCAGGCAGGTGGGACGATGCGGTGACGGGCTTACTCAGCCTGCAGCCTTCACTTTCCCTCCTGCATGCTGCCTTGGAGGTCAGTGGTGGGTTTTGTGGGCTGAGGTTATAGACGGACAGCAATCTGAAGAGAGCTAGAGTTGCAGGGGGACGTGCAACATCAGCCCTGTGGAGGGGCTGCAGGACCACGCTCGAGGGCACAGCTGGGCTCCCTCTGTGAGCTCTTACAGGTTGCAAATTACGGTTCTGTTGTATCTGAATGCCAAGGTTGCTCCCTGGCATCAGTTGGCCTGAATGTCCTGTACTCACCCTGAGTTCCAGCTAAATTCATGTGGTGAGGGGAGTGAGGGGCAATTTAGGCTTGGCTACACTGGAGCTCCAAGGGAAGGATGTGTCAGTCAACGACTGCCCAAGCACAAAAAGCCCTCAGCTACACCCAGAGCTCCTAAACCTACGTAACAGGAGTGGATCCCGAGGCAGGTATCGCTTTCCCAGCTTGGAGTCACTTCCACGCAGCCTGGTGACATCACCCACCTTCAGCGCATCTGCTCCAGAGATTTGGGGAGCACTTGGATCCAGGCTGAGGTGTAATCTCAGCAACTTGGGTTTCAATAGCAGGGTGAACAAAACCGGCAAACTGAGACATATCTAAACTTCAGAGGAAGCTGAGATCATGCACGGAACTTGCTATTCTGAAGTCCCACCTATCTTTTTTTGGTAACATGGTTAAAATGTCTCTCAAGTATCGGTTCTCATTATCTGCTCATTTCTAGCTGCGAGGAAATAGAGATAACGTGATTAATAAATAAAATGTTGTTTAAGGTGCCTGGCATGTGGCAGCTCTGGAGCACACTGCTGTTGATCCATTTAATGAGCGAGACTAATTAAATGGGGACATGAGGACATATGCAAAGATTATGAAAGATTAAATCATTAAAAAAAATATTGAAATTAGAGCTGACGTCAGCCATCCAGACCAAGGAAATGCCTAGTGAGGCCTGAATGTCTTCAGCATATCCTGTTAGATACTGCTGCTGTATGGGTATTGCAACAGCTCTGGTGCTTGGAGATCCCCAAATTAGCTTGGGAGACTGGCTAAAATCACAGGGGGATGTCTGCGTTATTCTAATCACCCAGCTTTGATGGGTTACAGTCAGTCTCTCAGGCTCCGCTTCTCAAAGACGTTTAAGACTCTAATTCGCATCCTCTCAGATAGAAATCTGGAGTGTATTCGCTTGTGGGATGATAGTGGGTTGTATTAAATACCGAGCTTCGACTAGTAGTCCAGAGACAGAAAACAGTCTCCAGTTTTAGCTGGCAAAGAGTCAGGCTCCTTGTAATTGATGATATACATGCACACACTCGTATGCATGTGTGCGCGCACACACATCCACACACGCATTGGCATAACAGCTCTACTAGCATTATTCTGTGTATGTGGCTGGAACACCAACGCAGCCAACGCTGTATTCGCTGCAGTGTCTGGGGTTTGGGGATCCTCTCAGAGCGAAGGTCCCATCGGAGGAGGCAAAGCCAACCTCCTGTGGGTCGCTCCCTGCACCGCGCTTGTGGGCACAGATCCCACACGTTCCCCGTTGCTCTGCCAGTGTGGCCGAGAGGCCTGTTACATGTGCAGCCAGCACCAGGCTCACGGGGAGGGACCAGTGGCACTTCAGGGACTGGGGTGGGAAGTTGAACCCTGAGCTTTTAGCGTGCCGTGAAGACGTGAAGGCAAACTGTGGTACTAGCGTGGTCCTGGCTGCTGCCTGGGGACAGCAGGATGCTTCGGCCCAGCATGCACAGCCCCGTCTCTCCTTTCCTGCCCACCAAGCCCCGGCTAATGCAGGACAGCTCCGTGGTACACACGTAGGGAAGAAAAAGAATGAAAAAAAATTAAAGTAAATTAAATAAGATTTTAAACCCTCTAAGCCAAATAAAAAGGGGCATGACTTTTTAATTGAAAAAATAAATAAATAAAGGTTAAGAGAAACACACAGCTGGAGAAAAGGCAGAAAAATACCAATTACCTTTCTTTTTGATTGCTTGGATCAAAGATCACAGTCATTCTTTTTCATATAATGTTTTGTATCCAGCTAAGGTGTGTATCTATCAGCTCTGAAAAAGATTTGCAAAACCATTTTTGAGAAAAAAAAGTAACCTTTGGCCTATGTTGCAAGGCCAAATGTTACAGTTTTCAGCTACTCTTTCATTTTGTGCTTTAATTTATTAAAAGGACATTTCAGCATATACAATACATAAGGCAGAACGTAACCGCTGACCTTTCTGTTTGCTCAGATCCAGCACTAAGTTTTACTTTTTTTCCCCTCTTTTCTCATCTGATATTATCTAAAAATAAGTATGCAAATAATTACACTCCTAAATTAATCACAAAACATATGAGAAATGCTGGTAATTTGATCTGAGACTTTGGAGGCACAGGAGGTCCATGTGTCTGTGAGTCAGGTCAAAGACTAGTCACTGCCTTTTGCAAAACTCAGTTCTATTATCATCTTTGTGGCCCAAATAAAGCATGACATATTTATGCCAGATCAAAAGTCAGTCCCTTCTTTTAAATAAGAGCTCTAAGCACGGTGGCTGAGTAAATTACACTTTGCTTGAGTTGTAAGGAACAGGAAAGATATGTGCAAAGAAGTTATGCAAGTTACAGTCTTTCCTTCAAACACAAATGAATTTTATTTTTTTTTCTCATAAAATGGCAATATTTAAGATTCTGAATCTTTTTTCTTTCTTTCTTTGTTTTTCTATCTGATTCTTCTGGATGCATCATGAAAGCATTTGGCACTTGCCACAAAACCATATGGAAATTAAAAAATTATTCCAGTATTAAGGAGGAAAAAGTGCTTCTTAAAAACTAAGCTAGTTTTGAGTACAAGATTCAGAAGTGCCTTTGCTGCTGGATTTCAGGTGACTATATATAGAAGAGAAATATTTTAGTTGGCTCCCTCAGATTGTGCAGCCACGTATCATACGCTGGAACCTACCACTCAGTACACAGCCTATTTTATACTCTGCATCCTGGAAAATCAGCCTCTGCACATGCAAGCAGAGCAACTAATTGACTGGTAAATACGAGCTGAGGTGTATCAGGCACAAGGAGCCCAAATCCAACAAACTGCCTTGGGAAAAATACCGGGGTAGGGGGATGTTTTTATAAATCAACAGCAATGAAAGGCTTTTTCTGGAAAATTGGGACAGATAACTGCCAAGAGGTGCTCAGCTGTAAAGCTTTGCTTTAATTGCATCTCCACCTCTCCAAAGGGTTTTTCTCCGTATTGAAATAATGTCAGGAGAAGCACCCTGGAACTTTTTTGTACTGCAATCTGTGTGAACTATAAGCCTCTTTATAAGCCTCTTTAATGCCATCCAGCTCAACAGCAATCGTGTCATCTCTGTCAGTTATGCAAACTCTTGGAAGAAGTTACTGATCTCAAACTACGAGAGCCCCAAACTGAGTCAAGTCCTGTGATGCATTTTTGCTACAATGGTTTCAATAGACTCAAAACCCATTGGCATCTTTCCATGAATTTAACATCATAATATAGATATCTGATGGAAAACAGAATCTAAATAAAATACATATTTTTGGCTAAAGCCTGTCCCAACTGAAATCAATAGCTAAACTCCTTGCGATTCACAGGATCTGTATTTCGCTCACGCCATTTAACTAACCTCCCCTTCTATTTCAGCAAGCTTCCAGAGTGAGGTGCAAAAGAAAAAGATCGCTATCTATGGTACCATCCTACCCAAAATCTTTAACAGGAAGCTGCGTGTTTCTGCAGCAAAAGAGCAGAAAATACAGATAGCATTGCTGTTAAAAAAAAAAAAAAAAAAGTGTCCTAAATTCACCGTACATCAAAAGTATCAAGAAGGAAATACTCAGAACACAAATCTCTCCATGACGACACCCCAGAACTTTTAAGGATTTCCTAAGCACTTCCACTATTGTCAGTCTGCTTCCAGAAAAGACCAAAAGCCTATTGCTATGAAACATCCGTGTTAGAACTGAGGAAGAAGTGTGACCTAGTGGTTAAGGCACAACTGGACAGTGGGACTCACAGCCTGGAGCTCTGCTATGCCATCATCTTGCCATGTTGCCCTGGCCAAGCCCAAAGTGCTCCCAAAGGAGCAGCTCTATCAAAGGTTTGCTTGAGTCTGAAAAATGCAGACAGAGTGTGAAAGTCACACTCAGGGAACTTAAATACTTCACAGAAGTATTGAACAGAAATCTAACAGAAAAAAAAGCCAGCCTGGGATGATGGTGGCCTGGAAGGAAAGGAGCCTGTGTGATGATGACATGGAATGAGCCTATGCGGAGTGTGTGGACATAGTGGAGAGCACTTCATTTACAAAAGACTCCTACGGGGATGTTTTCAAGTCCTTAGGTAGCCTAAATCCCAAACTACCAAAGGCATGAGGTGCTGAGCTCAGGCACTCTAAGCATCCTAATAGCCACCAAGGTAAGATAGCAAGATAACACCTCTAAACCCACAGTCATCCGTCAGGGTTGGAGCTCTCACTATCTCTAAAAATTAGGTCCAAAGTATTTCTGTTAGGATGATCAACATTGAGCCAACATAGGCTACCAAGAGCACTTTGAAGACAGTGATCTGACTTCGTTTGATGGCATCCAAAGACAGACTACAGAGCATCCCTCACCCTGGGGACGCTGTGTGCTGGGGGCGCCGGGCACCACTGTATGAAGCTGGCTGCTCTCTCCACCAATGGTGTGGGAAGCCAGGGCCTGGCATCCCAGGTCAGCAGGTACCCTGAGTACCTCAGGCATCCCCCTGCTTTTGTTTATCCATGCACAGTCCTCAGGCAGAAGTTGTGACTCTGCAAACTGTGCCCTCCAGGCACTTTCTCCCCAGTGATACAAAGCAGTGAGCAGTTCCAGGGGAAGGAACACTGAGCGCTTCGCACGGGTGCAGGTAACGTGGAACCCGCGCTGCTTTCCCCGTACTACACGCCATGGGGTCTGTCCCAGTTTGCCATGCTTCACTTCAGCCCGTTACACAAATGGTTACGATCTTGTAAATCAGTAATAAGTTGCACCTGAACCTGTAAGTGATTAGTAAAAAATCATTACACTTCCACTGCCAGAGGACTTTCACACAGTTAATCAGTTAAGAAGAGAACTGGGTGTTAACGGGTTGTTTAATTCCCTGGTAGACCAGTTATTGAGACCCCCATAACAAGAGGACTGAAATCAGAAGTGCAAACAATGTATGCAAGAATTACATTGCCTACAAATGGCATTTTGTCCTGGAGAAACAGGTACCAGATGTTGCACTAAGGTGAGCTGAAGGAAGGAATTCTAGGACTGAGCGGGTGCCATCTGTGGTGGCTTCTCCTATTGAACCCAGCTGAATCTTCATTTCAATCTATTAGAAATCGATGAGTTTTCTAGGCAGTTTCTCCATGAACCAGGAAACGGGGGTCATGTGGTATCTGCAGGATACACACGCACTAGCTTTCTCATCCTGGGTTGTTGACTGGAATGGCAAGACAAAGAGCAAATTTTGCTCCTGAGTGTGATTTCCTGTTAGCTTGAGAAATTTCACTATTTAAACATCATTTTTTTTAATCTGAAGATTCTAAGATAGGTGCAAACTCTGTTTACACATCGACTGAAAGAGGAATCCGTGCCAGCTGGCAATGAGAAAAGTGCACCCTCAGGCAAAACGTTGTGCACTTTCCCTCTTGCCCTAGGAGCTCTACCACTGCAGGAAGCCTTTGGAGCTCATCTGCAGGGTCAGTTTTCACAGCGGTGTAAAAATCCTTAGTTTAGACTACCCCATCTTGGTCACTGCATAGCTACAATGAGGAGAGGCACCCCACTGAACTGGGATGTTTCTCTAAGTACCAGTCTCAGCACCCTTTTTCTGCCTGCTCCTCCGCACTGCACATGCTGAAACCAAATCCGAGTGATGGCGACTGGGGTGGTCCCCAGCACCAGGCCTGGGTTACCTGACATGGGGCTGCCTCTGAATGTTAATGGTGACACCGACAGGAACCAAATGAGTAAAAAGCAAAAACTCTTGTATTATTAAATTTGCTGAGAGGATCGTAAATATTCTGCTTGTTTACCAGATAAACCCTTTAAGTCTGCTCAGTCACTGTATGTAAGGCATTACATAGTGTCTGACAGCTTGGTGAAGTTCTTCTAGGAGTCTAAGTAGCCACTTTGGGAAGCATACCTTGAAAGTGGAAAACTAGATCAGCCTGGGTGTGAGGAGGAACTCCAGGCCACCGTGGATTTGGTTTGTAGTAGCTTTCCATAACAAAGTCTTTTTTTAACTGACTTTCTTTCTGCTCACATATATTTAGATATGACTTTCATTCTGCAGTCCTCTGGTGCCAGATAGTTTTGGCTGAAATTGTAAGGGGTGGACACGTGTTTGAGTCATGCAGTTGGCTCTCTCTACTTGATAGTTAGTAAGTTACTGAGAAAAAATGAAGTTTGTATTTAGTTTTAGTTAACATGCAATGAGACCAAGTGAAATATTCCAAGCAGAAGATGCACATCATAAATACATATACAAAAACTTATACCAGAATGGGATGGAGTTCATTTTCTTAAACCACATTAGCTAAACAAATACAGAAATTCTACAGATGGACTGAAGCTTGAAAAATACAAGGCAGGAGGCTCCACTTTCTCGCTCCTAACTCTTGATCTAACTCTGTGGCTGCTGCTGCAAAGCACAGGGGTGAACTGTGCTCGCATCTATTTCTGCGAGCGG
Organism: Oxyura jamaicensis; assembly: GCF_011077185.1. Taxonomy (NCBI): domain Eukaryota; kingdom Metazoa; phylum Chordata; class Aves; order Anseriformes; family Anatidae; genus Oxyura; species Oxyura jamaicensis. The sequence goes on from NC_048912.1 coordinate 8,080,447, forward strand.
GGTTTAGACCTTGTGAATTCGCTACAAAACTGCTGAGATAAGCAGTGCCACCTGGTATTAATATGTGTTTCTTTTAGATTAAAAACAGCAAAACCAAAGGAGGTTCATGATGATTTTTTCCTACAGTAGCTTGCACCTTGTGGTCTGAACACTAATGAAATTTGTAGCAGATACCGCAGTGCCTCTAAAATAGTACCTGCCGGCAGGAAAAGCACACAAGCGACAGCACCGTTTATTCACATGGCACTTTGCAGTTTCATCATTCTCCTAGACTTAACCTATTTACTGAGAGGTGATATGAGTCATTCAGCAAAGTGTTTGAAAAACAGAGAGAGAAAAAAGAATGGATGGGAGAAAGCTATGTTTTACAGGAAATAATTGGGGGGTAGGAACCGAAGAATAGTTACAGCATGTTCAGGATTAGTTGAAGGTAACGAGAATAGGCTGCTGCTTTTTGTATTTCTGTCACAAAGGAACTACCAGAACAAATATTTAATTGAGGGGAAACAAACCATTTAACAAATATTTAATTGAGGGGAAACAAACCATATTACCCTTCCCTTAAGGCAGTTTTGCAGGGGATGAACAGTCAATAATGTAATCTATTTTCCTCCCTTGAGCACTTGTGCTTATGTCTATTAATCCAGACAACTATTCACTGGCTCTAATTCTCTGGCATCTTATCTTCTGCAGCGTCTTAACTTTGCAAGCGTCCCTGCTGAAGGGCTTGTGGATTCTTGCAGAATCTGGTCCTCTCCAGCAAACCAGGTTTCCTTCCGAACGTGTCTGAACTGAGTTTTGAAGCTGGTTCTCAGGAGAAAACAGCCAGCAGAAAACCATTGTCCAAGGGAACAGGAGAGATGCGCAAATGGCCTACGAACAACTGTGAGATAGACTGAGCCTTCCTACGCAACAGGCATGCAAATGACCTTCTGCTTGCAATTACTCTGCTTTCACAAACAACTTTGGAACAGCGAGCACGAAGAAGGCATATGTTTCTTATGTGCCTTATTTTAAAGAGGATTTGGGGCAGTAGGCATACTGTTCCTAGTGCAAAACACTGAGCATGGGAACATACGAATTCACTTTTGCATAGATTATTTTTCTATCACAATTCCACATCCTTCAGCAAATGCATGCTTGGGAGCAGGTTCTCCCTCTCCGCATTAGGCACTGAGTGGTGAGTGCTGTGTTCAGAGCACTGCTGTCAGGAACTGCCTCTGCAGGTGACGGAAAGGGGCAGGGTAGGGAGGTCTGCAGGCCTTGGTAATGGGAGCTCATAACAACAGGGCAAGTAACTTTGGGGCTACAGTTACATGCCCCAAGTTCACTGGAAAGAAGCCAGACCATTAAGTATTTAAGTGGTTATTGACAGAGTGTTACAATTCACATAAAACAATGTCAAGGAGGTGCCACATACAAGATGCTGCGTGTCGGCCCACATCCATCTGTTAGCTTTTACTTTGTTCTTTGACTGTAAGCCCTTTGAGGCAGCAACTGTTTGTTGTTGAGTTGGTTTTTTATCTTAGGAGTCAATACAGCATCTGTCACAATGGAGAGCGCATCCACGAGGGGTTTTCTGCCGCACCAAAATACGATGACAAAAATAATACTATGGAGCGTACGGACAGATGAGAGACTGTGATGAGGTGAGAGGGAGAACTAATTGTAAGAGACACCTGTAACTACAAAAGGAGTGCAAAGAGTACGGGGAGCAGATGCTGTAACTGCCTTTGCACCTCACCTCGAGAAGACCGGGAAGCTCTGACAGTAAATGGCCTGAGAACATAAGAAAAATGTATGTGCATCATCTGTAGACTTAAAACTTTCAGTTTGAGTCAGTGACACAAACAATAAAAGTTTTGTTCTCAATATGAAAAGAAAAGAGAAGGGGGGATATAAATTACCAGAAACAGAGCTGAGCTCCTCCATGTCCAATAGCTGCTGAGGTGACTATCTTTAGCTGAAGTGCAGCCAGAGCTATGGAGGCTGGGCAATTTCCAACCTCACCACAATAGCAATAACCTACATTTGTTCAGACATTAGCCCTCAATTATTTGCAGACCTCCCATCCCAATTCTAGATCAAGACATAGGAACAACCACCCAAAGAGACTGCCCCGGGGAATCCTTCCCCGGATGTAATGAGCCGTCCCGATTTTTCCAACTGTGAGGTCTCCGAGCTGTGTGCATCCCCATGCAGCCCAGGCAGGATGCGAGGCGCTCTGCTCAGCGCCGCGTCTCAGGGGCACGCTGCAAGTACCTAGGAAGACCGTCCTAATCCCTCCCAGGTTCTCCTCGGCTGTATGACAACATTCTCCTTTACACACAAGTTTGCACAGCCAGCTCACGAGCCCCGCGTCTGTAGCTCATCTTGAACCTATTAGTTTGCATTTAACCATCCACTGCTACATTTCCTGGGTGAATTCCAACCAAACGACGAAGGCTTTGGAACCACGTTGTGATAAAACACCCTCTTGCCTAAAATAAAGATAAAACTTTCTTACGTGTGATATGATCTCATCTGACTACAGAACACTTTCAAAAGCAATTGGCAGGCCATTCCTTCGGCGAGGAACGTGGACTGAACGGGAACACTGCTCGTCCTGCACTTGGGGAACCAGCCACAGACAGCTGGAAGACACAGCAGTAGCAAATTCGAAGGCCAAACTCACAATAACTCTTTCTGAGTGGTCTCAGAAGGAGAGCAACCGCCAGCACGGATGAAATGCCCTGGTTAACACACACAGCATAACAGAGTAATATGAAGCCACTGGTATCTTCCTCAAGGCCAGATTTTTAAAGCTATTTTGGTAGCTAACTCGCAGCTAAATCACTGTGGATGAGACACCTACCCACTCTAAAAAATAATCAACTATAGAAAGACACGAGCATGCACCGCCTCTCAGAATCTGGCCCAAACCTGTACCACCATGATAGAGAAGATGGAATAAATGTTGGTGAACAACAGAGAAATCCTACAAGAGGAACTGGGGGTTGTCTTTTAGGACGCTGGGGAGAGATGGGAAGGTTTTTTGTAGCAGCAAGGGCTGAACCATTGCTGCCTCCTTGCACGCTCCTTGCAGCGTCACCACGAGGAAGGCTCGCAGTGCAGCACCACCGCAGACCGACACAGCACAGTGCTGCCATGACCCGAGGCCAGCAGCAGGAAAACAGGCAGGTGCCCAGTAAAGGGAAGGGTGTGAAAAAAACGCCCCCTCAAGAGACCTAAAAATGAAAGTAATTACTGGTGGGAAAAGATAAACTGTCCAAGAAGCTGGGTCTTTCCCTTTTGCAGCCAAGAAGATAAAACGCTCCAGGTTTTAGTGGGTGGTGAAGCCACGATGATTTCAGAGCAGGATCACACTGCCGTGGGTGCTGGGAGAGGGCAAAAGGAGCCTCGCAGAGCTGAAAACTCCCCATGCCGTGCTGCGGGTGCCCAGTTACCTGCGGGTGCCCCGCTGAGCAGCAAGCATTACGTCCACAGCCAAGCCAGCTGCCAGCGTCCCTGTGGGGCCATCAGCACGCAGGGTGCTGCCCTGCAGGTCAGGAAGGGGGCTTTCCTCCTGGGGCTGCCCCAGGCACGGCTGGAAGCAACGCGGAGAATAACGGCACAGTTCATACTGGGGCTGTAAATCACTGCTGTGAGAAGTGACAGCCAGCTGAGTCTGCAGAGGGGGTTTGGTCACTGCTGACCCTGGCTGAGATCTGAAGGGTGGCCTCGATACAGAGGGCTGCAGCCTTTTACCTGCAAAGACAGGCAATTGTTATGGTTCAAGAGGCTGGCCGTCTCCACTGGGGACTCCCCCTTTCTCTCTCAGATGGGGTGTCACAGAAACATCCCCTGGCTGCCGTTCTTGTTCGCCTGCCTGGACAAGGCACTCGAGTCTGGCCCTGCTGCTGCATGGGGACAGCATCAGAAGGGGGAAAGAGCAGCATGAGAGTGGTTTGTTTGGTTTGTTCTTTTCTTTCTTTCTTTCTTTCTTTCTTTCTTTTTTTTTCTTTTTTTTTTTTTTTTCATTCCGAAATGTCATCTGCATCCAGCTGTTAGTATTTTGGAAATCTGCTCAGTTTTGTTTTCCTCATGTGGTTCAGCATGGCTGATGCTCCAGCTGCAAAACCTCAGCTGCCAGTGAGCCTGCTTAAAGCAGCTCTGCAGGAAAAGTCCATGTCCCGGCCAGCACCTTCCTCTCCTGGGGTCCTGGGGACAGCCTCTTCATCCCCCTAATGGGAACGGTGCTCAACTCCGTCATAACCACACCAGAGGAGAACGAGGTGGTCAGGACTTACACAGGAGGTGTCTACAGCAAATGACGTGGCAGAGAAAGTATTTCGGTTGCAGCCAACTGCATCTCGACCCCAAGAGCTTCTGCTTTTTGTGAAAGTATCACAATGCCTACACCACGAAATGCAGCATAATAAATGCACTGCAGATTGATAAGCTTTCAAACACTGTGGCATTGCTTGCAGGTTTTCTGCTTCCTTTTTTTTTTTTTTTTTTAATCCCCTACTGTTATGAGTATAATCTATGTTATCTGTAAAAAAGCCATGATTCAGCAACAGGATAGGTTATACGTGAATGTGGGTGATGAACTTACCCAGCACACGTCCCTTCCAGTACTTCTCCCATGCCCGCTGCAGTTTCCTGCTCTCTCCTGAGACCACAATAATGTCCTCATTTACCCCCTGACCCCAGAGCAGACACCCCTTGACAGAGCCAGAAAACAGCAGGAGAGTGTGCAAAGTGCCTTGGAAGGACAGAAGAGTGTGCAGAGGCTTCCAAGGAACCTAGAATGGGGTGTGGTTATACATGTGGAAACACACTGATTAAGTAAAGTTAAGGGATGGGGCTTCATTACTGAAATACCTCTTCCATTTGATAGCTGAACCCCAAGTAACAGTTTTTAGCCGCACAACTCTATCCTGTACCAAGTCACTCGGTGACATGGACAAAATCATCCATCACTGAACAGTCAGGTAAACACAGCCCCTGCTAAACGTAGCCTGATCACATCATCGGCCCTTACACGACTCTCCCCTTCCTCCCAAGCAATGATGGAAACAAAGTTGGGCAATTAATAACCCCTGATGATGAGATTTACCAAGTAAAGGTAAATAAGAGAAAGCAGAAGCTGTACAAGTGCCTTTGTTGCAGGAGAGGCATTCAGAGGCGTGCTAGCCGGATGCTCAGCACTATCCTGCAAACCAACAAGAGAAATACTGGGAAAAGAGTAAACTTTGTTTTCCACGTGGCTGGAGAAGCAGTACCTGTGTGTCCCTGGCAGGGCTAGGACAGCCCAGCAGGCAGGGATGTGCCCCCGCAACCCAGCCTCTGCGTGCCCTAAGTCCCGGGGGAAAAGGAGCAGACGCAACCCTCTTTAGAGAATCCCTGCCTCCTGCAGATAAGCACATCATAGCAGAAGATAAACAAAGCTGAAAAGTAAATGCATAAATATATCGTGTGGGCTGCTTGGAAGGTCACTAACCCAGAGGAGAAGGGATTACTTTAATTTCCCTTTTACCTGGAAACAAAAATAAACTGAGAAAACCAAATAACCTCAGCATCACTTTAAAGGGCTGGAAAAGAAAACCTCTCTGAGAAGGGGGACAGTCGAGAGCGCCTCGCGGGACGCGTGCTCTTTGCCTTCCCCCATAGGCAGGACTTTGTGTGTCTTTCACCGAGGCTGGCCTGGATGCATGCACAGTGCGGGAGAGGCGGGCCGAGGAGCGAGAGGACGTGAAGCTTGCTGTGCTGTCCAGAAGATGAAAACACTAGTGCTGTTTATAGAGGGAAACCCAATTCGTCAGCCCAAATGAATTCCTGTGCTAATCCATGCAGGCTTCATGTTTTCCACCAGCCCCAGCCACTGTAAAGACTATCTTTAGGAGGCACAGTGTGTTTGGAAAGGAGCAGCTGGAAAGAGGGGACGTTTATGCCAGCTTGGAAGGCTTTCTGGTATGGAAAAAGAGGAATGCTCTCTTGGGTCTCCCCACAAAATTAAAGCATCTTCATCCAGAGCAAAACGATGCCAAGCACAACAAACAAAAGCGGCTTTCCCCAACTCTCCTGGGCAGCCTCACTCCAGGGTTCACAATGGTTTCCATAGAACTTGTTTTGCTATCAAAACAAATTTGATCTATCCAGGCATGATGGTGCGCACTGTTTTCTGAAGAAAAGAAAATTAATTTTCTCACTTCTTGGTCTGCCAGAGCATTTTTGTCCAGGTGCCACAGACAGGGACTCCCCAGATAACTGGTGCATCTGCCGGTCGGCTGAAGGCAGTGTGCATCTCAAAAAGAAAAAAAAAAAAAAAAAAAAAACAAAACAACAAACCCGAGAGGTTTTGGTCCGTGTACACGGCGTGACGGAGCTCCCTTCGCTGCACAGGCAGGGGCAGAGCCGGGCCCTGGCTAATTGCTCTCGTTCCTTGGCCTGGGAGGCAGAGCGTGGCTGTGTGGCAACGCATGCTTCCTGTAATAAACCAGCCATCAACTGCGTGCATCTCTCGTTGCATCCACAGGAGGAAATGAATGTCTTGTTCTATTGACCACAGTCTGTTGAAATGCTTGTAAATATTACAGTCTAACTGTGATTAAGGGCTAGATGGCTCGCATGGCCGGGGTACGCGGCCCCTCGAGAGCTGCACTGGAATGTCACATGCAGGAAAGGCTCCTTCCAGCCCTCCTGCACGGACACTCACGCTCAGCAGTGGTTTCTGAAAAGCAGAGATGACTTTCTGCACGACAGAATAGGCTGGAGGAGCACTAAAAGCTACATCTAAACCAAGACCACTAGCAGAACCGCCTGAATTTTGGGTAAGTTTTAACCTTGATCTGAAATTTGCACTAGTTTGGAAGCTGGGAAGAGCTATGAAACATAACCAAGCATAAAACAAAGCTCCAAAGATAGTAATTTTAAAAACTGACCTAACGATCGTTTTGTGGGCTTTTTATTTTACTAATAACTTATAGAACTATATGGAAGAAAAAGTGTATTAAAATTCACGGTATTTGAAGCCTTTTGAATCTATTTGAAGCTATTTGAAGACATGAGGCTGCAGGAAGACCTTAGGAGAGGTCCAAGGCAGCCCACCTAGCTGAAAATCTCCCCCAGGGTTTGTCCGCTGGTAATCAGTACCTTGGTGTGCTTTCCAAGGAAGAAGACGGCACCCACTCAAAGCAAATGCATGTGTGCATTTCCTTGTGCACAAAGAAAATTGAAGTGATTTTAAAGCAAAAAGATGCACAAACCAGAATGTAGTTAAAAAACTACAAATCTTTAAAGTTCTGCTCTGATTTGCCTGAGTCCTCTGATTTAAGGCAAGCCAGTTTGCTCCCCAGACCTGCCCTGAGCAGTCAGTGCTCACCTTTGCAGACTGTTTCCAGCCTTCTGCACCAGTTTGTACAAATTTACAATTACTTCATATCCAAGGACTTGAACCGAGGGACTCCTCAAAGCCATATAGACAACTTCCTAGGTTGGCGACCGCTTACCTACAGAAATGCTGGGCCTCATTTTGGGGTTTTTGGCAGACCTGTGAATCGAGTGACTAAAGCTGTGCCCCATGTGCCCCTTCCCCTGGAAGCAGAGGCTGAAGGCGCTGCCTGTGGGCAGGCTGGATGCAAAGAGCTGCACAGAGCATCTGATTTCAGGAGCCCTCCAACACCGGGACCTTCATAGATACCTCTGGAGAAGTGCCCTGCTGCCTCCCGGTAGGAGCTGGAATCCCAGAGGGGGCGGGTGAGTACCTGGGCCGAGCACCGGGAGGTGTCTGACCGTAAAGGCAAGGCAACGCCTGGCACATCACCCAGCTTCCTCTGGCCTTGTGGCTCCCGGAGCTGAGCTCTTACAAATAACCAACGCCGCGTTGCTCATCATGCCAGCCATGTCACCCAGGGAGGTTTAACTGCCACAATACTTTCACCACCGACTCCCATACTTCTGAAGTGGCTCCCCCTTCATTTAGTCATTCTCACTCTTTCCAAAGAAACTTAGAAACCACCTAAATAAACCAGCACCAATTGAGACATTGCAAATGTCATAAGAGTCATTCATGTGTCTCACTATTTGTCCTACATTTGACTCGATTCATTCACGAATGATGAAGTCATTCATCATTAAGAAACCAAACCAAACCACACCACAATGTGGGAATCTTTGACTAGGCTCCCCTGGCAGAGCAGATCAGAGGGGATGATTGCAAACTCACACTCCTCTAATTTACTGCTTCTTTCGCCCTGGTCCAAATTATTCTTTGCACGTTAAAAGTGAAGGTTCAGAGTCCCTGCACAAAGGAAGAGCAAGCATAAGCACTGAAAAAGGGCTAAATGATGCTGTCACTTTGCTGTGATATCACCTGGTTACCTCTGCATGGCCTCGAGGTTTTCTGGTCAAGCAGTGCACCCTGGTGCACAAACAGGGCTGGCATATGTCTGTGCTGCCAGTGCCCCCCCACCAGCCAGGAGTCAAAGCATGGCCAACACAGGCAGCTGGATGGCAGCTCAGGACAGCCCGCTCTCACCTTTACTTCGACACCTGAAATTATCCACGTGGAAAAATTCTCCCTCAGATGCAAACGTATCCCTCCAGTGTCCACGGGCAAAAGTCAGTAAGAGTTTTCTCACTAAATCTAGTTCAATTACGATTTCACTCTAAATAAATCGTGTTTGTTCAGCTGAGGGCAGAGTTTAGTCTGTGTTTTGGAATGCAAACAGATTCCAAATTAAAAACCCACAAAAGGACATGGCGTGATTAAAATGGGGACTGTGTGGATTAGGAGAACCTGCAGGAAGATGAAGAGTGTTAGGCCAGCTTCTCACTTAGCGAGTTAGTGTTGCTCTGCTGAGTCACATGGGCATCACCCTTGAAGTCCTTTAATCCTCAGTGCTTTTACTCCAGGTTAGAGTAGCTGAAGATTTAACTCTTCTGTATCTCACAAAATCCACTGGTTAAATCTAACCGAGGTTCAAAGCCAATGTTGTCAGGCCATTAGTCATGTGAATATAGAGAGCTCAGAGTTTTAATTGCTGAACAGATTGTAGTCTCTGTAGTAGACGTGTACCTAACTGGAGAACAGGAATGCTTCCAAAGTTGGGAGTACTTGGATTTAGGGTTTTTGCACAGACCCCTTTTAGAGAGAGGATCCATCTGTGAAATTCACAGCTGGATGTACGCCCAGATTTCTGTGCTTGCAAAATTGAAGCATGGGGACTTGGAGTGATGACTCAGACACAACTGCATTGTTTATGCATTTTAGGTTGGCTTTTACCGTCCTCTGCTTTCTTCTTGGTAAACACAGAGAAAGAGTGTGAAAGTTAGCAGCTGGATGGAAATTCAAATTAGAAGCTAATATGCTGGGAAGGGAGTTTCATGGTCTTCACAAATTTGCTTTGCTTCCCCTATCTCTGCCTCTCCTGCTGGCAGGACTACAGATGTGCTGCTTGTTTTTCAAATCACAGAAGTAGGAATGACCTATTAGGTCATTTAGTACCTCTCATCGCCAATGCAGAATTGTCTTCTTGTGCATTTGTCCAGTCTGCTTTTAAAATTCCTCTAAAAACACACTGCATCCAAATTAGAGCAGAGAAGTCTCTTGGAACTGGTGAGTAAGCAGCACTATAAAATGATCTGGGAGTGTAAGGCCATGGCAGCTTCTGCTGGGTAGAAAAGCTCTCACTAATTGGAGCTAATTTAGCTCTCATTATTTAAAGTTCTTGTAAGAATACTGTGTTTCATGGGAAATTCAGATGATTTATCCTATTTTTTTTAAGTGCTCAGGGATTTATAAATAATCAGTATTGTATTTTTTAAGAAATAAAATATGAAAACCAGGTGGAAAAAAAAAAGGAATTTTAAATTAACCACCTATAGGGCTTCATTCTTGTGTGACAAAAAAAATCTATCTGGACCAGAAGCCCTGCACCAGCTCTCCACGCTGCCTGGCAGTGCTCAGCTGGAAGGGTTCTGTTTGTGGGAATAACGCTGCGAATCCAGCTATTCTTCTGTAGCTTTAGACTTTACAACTGGCTTTTGGTTTGCACCATAAATAGCCTGTATATCTTTAAGATGGTGAATTTTGCCAGGCATTTATTTCACAATAGTTAAACGTGCAGATGTCCAAACTTTTCAAAGCAGCAGGGCTCTTTGCAGCTGCTTGCAAGATTTCAAAGTGCAGTTTGAAGATGGCTCGAGCTGCCTTTTCACTCGCCCTCTCAGCGGGAGCAGAATCCACCCATTACACTGCTGCGAGGGGAGAAAACTTCCTTCTCCTACCTTTGCACATTCTTAACATGAACTCAGTTCGTAACAAATGAAACTGCAAAGAGCAGCAACGCCAAATGCAGGAGCTCAGGGCTCATGAGTCAGGCACCTAATAATCATGAGATTGGTTTTAAAAGCAGGCAATCAGCCCCCCCGCCCCCAAAATTGCATCATTTTTTGCCTGCCTGGATTTTGAAAGATCAAAACACCAAGGCTCCTAATTTTAATGTTTTGTATTTTCTTGGCTTGGACTTGAAAAAATCACTAAGAACAAAAACCTCTCATATTTTGCTGCAGTCACCTGCACAGGGACTTTAAATCACTACGAATATTTCAAGGCTCACAATGAAATTGCAAAGAATGAGAAAATCTTTGAGCTGCCATGTGGAAGCAAGCCTGCGCACTGGTTACATGCATATTCAATTACACAGCACTAATTTTAAAGGGGGGATAAGATAAACCGCGAGGACAAGTACACACCTAGCTGCTAGTGTAGCTCTCAGGGAGGGCACAGCTCCCCCCAGCAGTGCATCTATTTAATAAACTAACCCAGCACGTTGCGTCATCTTTGCTGGGAGTTACTGACGTCAAGATTCATTTTGAGGTGGTAAAGGCACAAAGCTGAGCTGGTGCAATTACTGCCCACGCTGCGTGTGTGAATCCATTGGGCTACGTAGGCTGCAGCTACCCCTACAAGCTCAGCCAGCTGAGCAGCACTGGTGCTGCTGGTGGAACCCTCCCCATGCGGATGTACAAAAGGCTTTCAGTGGAGCAGCTGGTGGTGGTTCCCTGCCTTGGCACCAGCTGTGCTGATCCCAGCGCTTTTACACCGACTGAGCTGTGTCTATACAAGGGCTCCTACCATAATAGCTGTGTTAGCAAAAGAAAAAAAAATCAACCACCTTAACCAGCATAGTTCTGTGGTAAGCTGCCTAAGTGTAAATCAAGCCTTGTTAAAGGCTTCCAGAAAGCACTCCTCTGGTTCAAGGCAAAACGGTGAATTTAGCTCCAGGAGGAGTTAACCCCCTTCCCTGTTTTTGCACACTTTTCTTATAAATGTGCTACCTGCACATTTCTTGCGTCTCATTTCCAAGGACACGTTAAAAAATAATATTGTCAAAACCGTCATGACTTTGCCTGAACTGAAAGACTTTCTGTGTAGAGCCCTCAGTGTCACCCCTAGCTGACGGGAAGACCACGGATTCATTTTTCTTACACCCTGTATTTGCTCGTGTGACAGCTTTGCTCTTTCTCCAAGCTTTGCCCCAAGAAATGGGGGTGTTTCTAACAGCCACACCTGTTCTCAGTGACAGGTAACGTATTGCTTGCCAGCAGTCATTCATTCACTTCTAGAAAGCGGATAGCACACTTCGATATACACGGTATGAAAAGAGTGAGTCTGATGGAAAGACAGAAAAAGGAACAAGTAGCTCTGCCATGCCTCCCGTCGGTACGTGTGTGCTTTCACAGCCTGGGGGGCATTTCCAGGTCATGGCCCCAACATGCTGTTGGCGTCCCCACATCTGCAGGAAGGACGTGGCTGGGGGACCTGGGGATGCCTGAGGCTGGTTTGGTTTTACCAGCACAGTTCTGCATCACCTTGGGCAACTCAGCAGCTCCGTGCCCTGCTTCGGCCATCTGTAAGGGCTGGGGGAAAGCCTTGCCCGCTTCTTTCTGCTGTGGAATTGTTTTGGTTTGTTACTGTTCCTCTGCACTGAACAAACAGTGTCACTGGACTGAAAAATATTATTGTCGTTATCCCTTTAAACTGAAAGTGGATTGAAGGAATAAAAGTAGATGTATGGTCTGTTTTGGCAGATGTCTTCCAACAGATGGGTGTCTATGGTCGTCTTTATAAGAGCTGTCTGCTGTCTGTGATTCAGACCGTCTAAGGAATGCCATGAGCGTGGAGTAAATGGACAGCAAGTCTGGGAAAGGACTTTATTGTGGTTTAGAAGCTTTCAATTCCCAACTGCATGAACAAGTTCTTTTTTTCAAGTAATTCTGCCAGTATTTCAAAACTATCATTGAAAATTGCTCGATGCCTTCTGAAAACTAAGTGCTTTCTGCTGATAACAGCCCGCTGCTTAAGTCTTCAAACGGTGGCATGCCTTCCACCAGCAAATCGCCAGGATTGGGCTTTATTGTCTTGGTGCATGGGTTGCTGGTGGGACCCTGCCCACTGAGGCACCGAGCAAGCTTTCACGTACCCATCCTGCACTGTCAGTTCTTGGCGGCGGTGCCTGTGGTCTCCTAATGGAGTCTGCATGTTCTTTTGAACAGGAAACGCTTTGTAACACAACTTGCCTGTGGGCACTTACTGCACCAATTAAAGATTCCTGAGCTCGAGAACAAAGAGGTGCCAGTGGAACTATGGTTTTAATCACTTGATTCATTTTCTTCCTTCCTCCACTGCTGATTTTAGATGTATGTGTTTTTTTTTCTCACTTTGCTTTGTTTTGCATGTTTTTAGGTGGCAGGACAGCCACTCAGAAGAACTACTGGGAAAAGAGCATTTTGGAAAAAGTGCTGAATTTTCAAATAGTGAATTATTTCTAGAGGTGAAGAGCAACACCAGATGCCAGTCTGCCATAACAACACAAATACTTAGCTCTTATTCAAGTATGCAGCCATTTTTTTTCTTCCCGAGAGTCCATGTGAGTTTTAGTAACATAAATTAATTAAATGCTTAACTGTACTGGAAGAACGGATAACAAGATTCATTTTAGTAATGGTAAACAGGTACAGAGAAGTAAAATATGTTGCCGAAAGACCATGCTCAGACACAACCCAGACCTGCCTCTTGATAGAATGATCCTTCTTCTTCCTACCAGCAGACCACGGGCGCTGGGGAGCAGGGCCACCTTTTTGTTCTTTTTTCATATCACATCTAGCAAAAGCAAGACTCTGGAACACAAATGGGGGACTTAGGTCCTAACACAAGCATACAATAACAGTGATCCAGAAATAAAGCATGTAGTGTACCCAAGGAGTGGCATCAAGTCCCAGATGAGAACAGAAAATCTGGAACGAAGTGAGTCGGAGCATCAGGAATGAGTCTGATGAATACCCTGATTTGCTAGAGTGCTTGAGCAAAACACGGTGGAGAATGTACATGCTTCACTCTTAGTCAAACCCTTTCTGAGCAGAAATGACCACACCTTCTATGAAAAGTAGTTCTAATTAAAAACAGAGCGTGGCCTTTTTTTGATGCAAACTGTTGCCCTTCCTGAACGACAGCCCATTTGCAACATGCAAATTCCCTCCTGTGCGAAGCAGCAGGAAACAGGAACATTTCCCCCCTGTCCTGGATCACTCTTCTCCTCTGTGCATTTGATGAGTGTAGATGCACGATGAAGACAAAAATAAATCAAACTAAAACGTGTTCCCACAGCCACCATCTTCTGCGCTTCCTGGCCAGGAGATCAATACAGTGCTAAAAGCGAAAGGCAGCTTCTCTGCAGCTGGCCGGATCCCTGCCCTCTGTTAGTGCTGTTCCGCTGCTCTATAATGCACAGAGGGCGTAAATTGCCTTCACCTTGCAGCTGAGGTTCCCCCAGCACAGGGAAGTCCCCAGCTGGCACCAAGCTGAGAGGGCTGGTGGCTCTGTGCCACCCTTGCTGTGCAGGGACTGGGGTGGGGGTGGGGGTGGGGGGGGATGCTCGTGCCATGCTGCCACCTGAGCTGAAACCCCGAAAGACTGTGCTGGGTTTGAGGTGGGGACGGTGCCCTGCAGACAGCAGCAGAGCATCCTCCTTCCCCCAGCCTGTGCTCACCCTCTCCTCTCATCCGAACACGTGTCGGTGGACGCACACTCCTGAGGCACATGCGGGACCAGCGCAGATGCAGAGTAGGCAGCGAGAGACCAGCGCTGGCAGGAAGGAGGTCAGAGCCTGGCTGCTGCTGATGCAGGGCTGACACAGTAGCTCTGCTTCCCCGGGGGAGCTGGGGTTTCCTGGAGGTGCTCAGCCCTGGGCCTGACAGCTACGTGGCTACCGAGAGAAAAGCTGCTCGGAAAAGATTTTTTCTGTCCACAGAGGAAAGAAGAGATTTGCATTTGATTTCATGCCACTGCGGGTTCAGACTGTGCATTTTCTTGTAGTTGAATGAAAGAAAGAACACAAAAAGAAAAAGGAGAGACCCGGCACATTCTGAGTAAGGGCAACGGTTACTGTGGTGGCGAGCAAAACTCCCAAACTAACAGGTTGCTTGTAGTGAAGGTGATTGAAAGTGCCGGGTGATGGACAGGCACCACATTGCACACATGGCAAATTCATTTTCTGAAGAACTATCTGCCGCATCTGAAATTTTCTGTGAAATACATGAATTCACTCTAAAGCATCTCTGCTGATCGGCAGTCTGATTAACCACTACACAAGCATCTGCCTTGCTTCCCTCCTCCCCATTAAAGATTACTGGTGCACCAAAAATAATTTAGAGATCCTGTATCAAACAGACGGTTCTGGGTGTCAGATGTGGTTAGATAGTTATCAGTTGAATAATGACAATCATTTTTCTTTGTAAAGTGAAAAGCGCACAACATGACAGCCGAACCTAAAGGAAGGACTGAATCTGAGGCAGGCAAGTTGGTAACACGCAAGACAACAGCTACACGTCCGTGTATTTGTACAGGGGAAGACCTAACCCCATGCTTTACACTGAGCCTCTACAAGGCACTTGCAGATCGTGTCCCATCTGAGAGCTTTGCCTGCAATGCATTTCCCCTCCTCTTGCTCTTGTCACACGATCGCTGTCTCTCTGTGTCCCAGGTGGGAACTGCGGCACACGGCAGCTGAGCGGCTGCCCGGGGCTGTGCAGCAAACCCCTGGCTCTGCAGCAGGGCCACAGGGCACAGCCACAGCCCCCAGCCCCGGTCACCCTCGTTCTCCACCCTGCCCCTACAGAAGTCAGCACCGATGGATTTTGGATGGTGTTGGAAATATTTTTTTATTTTTCAGGACTTTTGCTTTAAATAGTTAAGCCGATTGTTCTGAACATCCTGCAAGAACGCAGCTCTACTTGTTAAGGTTTTGTGCTCGGTGGTGTAGCTTTTACCACTGTGGCTGGCTTTGGTTATGAACAACGTGAAAATGAGGCCTCATCTGAAACATGCTGAGCACTCTCTTTTCCTACGGTACTCACTTGCATTTGAATTAACTAATCTCTTCTTGCCAGCATTACCTGTTGAGTCCTGAAGGTTTTTCTGACCATGGCTTATCCTCTCTCCCAAAATATTCCCAACAGCAATGGGTCTCTGAGGCAGAAGTGAGTAACAAAGGCTTCTCTGCCAATCTTTCCTGAGCAGTCCTTTCCTCTGGGGATTTCCCTCTACCCTTTTTCATATCAAAAAGTTACAGATCTATCTATATTGTTGGTTTATTTTATTTCTTTTGACAGAGAGATGGTGTACAGAGGAATATGTATATGGAGGTACACATGGGAGGCAACATCCAGCCTGCATCAGACTCCGTGCTGGCTGCTTTTCCAAACCCAGCCTCTAGGACTTGGGGCTCCAGCCTTCCTTCCAGCAACCACACACACACTTTGCCATTTGGCCTTGCGGGGGAAAGGTGAGAAATTGCAAGTGGGCTGCATAGGCTGGGCATGGCACCTCCTGCCCTAAGGAAGCACAGGTAAGAGGAGAAAAGGACAAAGGTCTCCTTCAAACAAAGCACACGACAGATCTCCGCATCTGCAGCGTGGTCAGAAGTGTGTTACAGACACGCTGAAGCTATTGTTAAGGTAGCCAGTATGGCTGGCACCAGGTGCGCAGCCGCTATGCACAGAGCTCCTTGCACACAGCACAACCAACCTGAGAAGACAGGCAAACGTTTGCCATCACCTGCCTTAAGGTCCTTTCTGCTGGTGCTACTCAACCTGAAGAGCTTACAGCCTCGAGAGCTACAGTCACATGTTTGACAGTAATCCTCCTGTGGAGGTGGAACTGGCTGTTATCTTTACACGGCAGGATGTAAAGAGAGATTAGGCGTGCTAAGCCCTGAATCTTATGTGCCCTGTGGAGCAGCGAAGACTTTGAGAAAAGAACAAACCATGGGCTCAGAAAGAAGGCCAAATACCTTTTTTTTTTTTTTTTTTTTTTTTTTTTCCAGCAGCAGCAGAGAAGAAAATAGTGAAGGCTCCTGCCAGCAATGGCAGTTGGAAGAAGTAAATAGAAACAGTAATTGTGTTATCTATGATATGTTATTCTTGGTCACTTCCAGGAGAGCTCAAACAATGGGACACTGTACCCTCTCTGTGAGAGGGAACAGCTCCAGGAATGAGGAACTGAGGGAGCAGGGCTCGTCCCAGGTCACACAAGAAGTTCATGGCAGAGCTCAGAATAGAAGCAAAGCCCAAAACACCAGGGCTGTGCGTTAACCACCAAGGCAGAGGACAAGAGCTGAGAAGAGGAGGTCAGAACTACAGAAAGGGCCGAAAGCTGGACTGTCAGCAGAAATATGGAGAAAGAAGAACAAAGATGAGGGAGGAGGAAGATGGGGGAAGGGAAGAGGAGAGAAGGGAAGCGAGAGACACCAAAACAGCCATTGCCTAAGAGTCTGTACACCCATGGCACTGCAGCGCACTCATGCCAAGCCTAGCTGGGGAACCATCATCTCAGCATCTGTCCACGAAAAATTGCAGCAAGGCCTAACAGCCCGCTTTATCTCAGAATAGCTTTCTGGATAAAAGGGATTTGAGGGTAAAGCCTCCATAATCCTTTGGGTTTTGGTTTCTTTTAATACTATAAAGCACAAAAATAAACTTTCTAGTTAGGAAAAATATGGCTTTTGTTATGTTCTGAGTCATTTTCCCCCAGCAGCAAACAGAGTGGCTTTTCAATTCAAGCCTTGAACATTTCAGAATCAAATGTTTTGCAAAGTCCTAATGTAAATCATGGTTTTCCAAGTCGGACTCCTAGCTAACGTAAACTCACTGAGGTCAGTAAGGAGGCTGTATGTAACCAAACTCACCTTGCTCGACGTGAGTGGCAGACTTGATAAATTAATCTCTAGTCTGAGATCAGTTCAGAATGACCCAGTCAGCCAAGCAGAAGCCTGGAATTTCATTTCTAACTTGCTGCTAGTCTGCCTAATGGCTCCTCTTAGCAGAGGTCAAGCACATCCCTTGTGAGCCATGCTCTATTTACATGTTTCTGGCCTGATTCAAAACCCATTGAAATTAATTTCGCAGTCCATTTTGGGAGTTCATTTAAGTGGACTTTGGCTCTACTCTGAAGTCTGCTAGCTTTAACTTCAAGTTTCATTCTTTTTATTTCATTTACAAGGTTTGTACCAAGTATTTCTAGAGATGTGGAAGAAGCTCTCGGTTTCTCATAGTAAAAGTACCTCAGAACAGTGTTCGGTTTTATCATGAGAAAGATTATCTTGCTTTCTTATCATGCCCCATTCCCTGAACGGGAAGTGGATTTTTCTTAGCTGTTTTCTTGCAGATCTAGCAAATCTCCTAAATCAAATTCACAGTTAAAGCCCAATTCAACACTCCAGACAAGGATACTAGTAAAAACACTCCAGATTTTACAGTCATGGCACCCAAACTGTATCACCTGCAGTTCAAACAGAAACGGACTCGACTCTGCTCAACTACTGGGCTCTACTCTGCCCACAAAAGCAGCAGTGAAGACTGTAGACGATATGACCACAGAGCACTCAGTACATGAATCTAAGAAAACAAAACTTCCATGGGCACAATTTCACAGCTCTAGGTAGGTAACTGCAGGAAAAATCCCAGGCCCCTGGGTGCTTGCAAACCACACAACTGTGCACATTCACGGGATCAAATCGTGCATGCAGTTACCTAGACTGTAAGGACAGGAGCAGTGAGTATCTGTGAGAATCAGCTCTGTACGCTATGAGTAAGAACAGCATCTATTTGCAGCAATATATCCAGCAACCGCACTCTGCTCCACTAAAATCAATGTAGGTTTTGCTACTCGCCGTTATGATTGCAGCGGCCAGCTGCAAATACTAACTTTGCATTGATTTCCTCTTGCAAGGACAGTGACACTACTTTAATGAAAGAACCAATCAACCAGTTTGCCAATAGCTGCCTACCTAAGAATAAGCAGGATATGTTCAAAGAAAGCTTTACCCTCACTTATATTCATTCCTAAAG